>NC_056624.2:55085690-55446315 GCF_002870075.4 Lactuca sativa
GACCATAGCAACCATGGCGGAAAACAAATAAATTGGCCCA
Source organism: Lactuca sativa (assembly GCF_002870075.4). Classification (NCBI taxonomy): domain Eukaryota; kingdom Viridiplantae; phylum Streptophyta; class Magnoliopsida; order Asterales; family Asteraceae; genus Lactuca; species Lactuca sativa. Next base: position 55,085,731 of record NC_056624.2, read on the forward strand.
CTAACTCAAAACATGACCAGGCCTAATGACTGGTTAAGGCCCAAAGCGTTTACAAGCCCAAAACCATCTGAGTGTGTACGCCTTGTGTACCACCCTTGTACGTGCGGCGTACTGAGTCCTTGAGTTGTACACGCTACAAACACTTATATACGCCTAATGTACAAACAAATTAAGCACCAACTTCCATTAAGTGCTTAATACTTGATGTTTTAATGTCGAACATCAGATCGAATTTCATTAAGACATCCTAGGGCATAAAGTTGGCAACTTTATGCCCTTGTATGCTATATAGGAATTCAAAACTTCATTCTTCATATTAGGACTTCATATAAAGCTTCAAACTCGTGCATAGAGTCTAGATACCCTTCAAGCTAGCACCTTTATGCGTCTAGCATTCTCACAAAGTTCAGATCTAACCATTTTAGTCTCTGGAGTTCCTCACCTCTCAAGAGAAGGTCCAAAAACCAACTATAGGGACAATATGGAAAACCATAGCTAGATCTAGTGAATAAGATGGCAAGATCAAGACTTTATACCTCTAGAAGCTCTTCTAGGTGATGTAGATGCAAATTCTTGGAACACAATGTCACTCCAAGGTTGCTCACTAACTTCTTCTTCTCAAATAAACTCCAAAATGGCCACCAACACACATCTATGCTCCAAAATCACTCTCAAAGATAAACTGAGGTAAATGGACAAAATGACGCTCAAGAGGCGGATTAGGGTTTAGTCCTAATGACTTAAGGATGCATAAATAGGTGTCAAATCCGAAAATTAGGGTTTTGGTCCTTTGTCGCTTACACCCCGCATACGCAATACTCCTCCACGATCCTTCCTCCATAGTACGCTAAGTGTACACTTAGGTATGCCTAACGTGTAAAAAGGGACCATTTTTGCCAACTAAATCATTTTAAAGGGTTAAAAAAGGTTTACCTAATTTGGAGTGTTACACTTTTATAGCAGTTAATGTTTTAGTGGATACTTTTAAGATGTCATTCAATTAAAGGTTATACCTAGTTTGTTTTATTGATACTTAATGACTAATTACGTCATTATCAAATTATTTCAAACATGGATAGGATCTATATTTTACTTCATGATGTGAAGTGGTTTAGCCGAAAATTACACCAAGAAGCTATTTAGGTAGATAAACAATTTTCAATCTCAATCTTTATGAGATTCGTAAATCTGTCGAGATTTATTAACACTATGTTAATAGCATGTTAATATCTTATTATACTCATTTAGCATTCATGAATGGATTAGGCAAGGATCATGAATCCAAATGTTGAATCAACCATGCAGAATTACATGAAATTTGGCTCAAGTAACGCTTGAGAATCATGATTACCATATACTTTACTTTAAGAATTATCATTTGATGTGCCGGTAAACCACCCATGCATAACGCTAAAAAGTAAACATGAAAAGGCGTACTTTCCATAGGTAACATAAGATTCACATTTTTATATAAAACACGATTTTGTTTTAATACTTCTAATGGTAATACTTTTAACAAGCCAAGTATCCTATCAAACCCTTTTGGTAACTCTACTCACAAAACGCAAGATGGCGATGAGGGTGAGGGTGACAAGCAATAAATGCCACTCAAAAGCCGACCTCGTTAGGAATCGAAGAGACCTCTTAAACCGTATCATTTAGAGTAGATGAGACTAGTCGCGGTAAAAATAATAATGCTTTTGAACATGCGGGGACATAATGTTTTTATTTTAATGTTATATATATATATATATATATATATATATATATATATATATATATACACACACACACACACACATATATTGTCACAACTAGCATTTTTGGTTAGGAAATTCCATCCTCAGGTAAGCAAGAACTATTGTGAGACTTGTGCTAACACATTTAAGTGTACAATATGAGTTCCTAATGAGTCATGTAGTGTTAGAATGAAAATCTCTCCAAGTATATCGAATCCATCCTAAATCTCTCCATGTATGTGAACTCTCTCCCAAATCTCTCAAAGTATGTGAAATCTCACCCAAATCTCTCCAAGTACGTGAAATATCTTCAAATATATCGATTCTCTCCTAAATCTCTCCAAGTATGTGAAATATCTCTAAGTATATCGAAACTCTCCCAAATCTCTCAAATATGTGAAATCTCTCCTAAATCTCTCCACATATCTCAAATCTCTCTAAGTGCCTTCCTTAGTCGAAAACAACTCAAAACCGAAGGAGAAAACCCAATAGGACTCCTCTTGATCTGGAACCCTCTTAGTCCGGAACCCTCTTGGTCCGAAACCCTCTTAGTCCGGATACCTTCTAAGGAACCAAGAAGGTCCTTCCTTCGGATTTCAGTATGCTCCGGACAATCTCACTTTGGATCTCCCTTAGTCCGAACTATTCTCCTGCTTCGGATCCTTCTTCTGAAACCGGAATATGTGGGGTAGTTCGGACCTCCAAGCTGAACCGGACAGCTTCGCGCCTCCGGACTAGATGTTAGAAATTGACTTCGAAACTGTAACAGCCCGAAATCTCAGGTATTATTAAATTATGTTTTTTAGGATAATTTAAGAGGGGACTCGGCGAGTTGGAGCCTAGACTCGCCGAGTAGGATCGCAAACTTGGTCGCGGGATCGCGACTGGACTCGACGAGTCCAGATATGGACTCGGCGAGTCGACGGTGTTCAGTGGAAACCCTAACCGTTTGGTTTTGGATCGTATATAACGCCTATTAGGCCGTCATTTTCCGTCTTTTGGTCGATTGAGAAGAACCCTAATCGTTGTGGACGTTTAGAGCAGGAGAGAAAGCTATTGGAACTTGGAGGAACTTGTTAGGCAAGAAGAAGAAGAAATTGGCCAAAGGAATATCAAGGAGGATCGAGTCCTGAGGTTTGGGGGACACAGAGAGTGCGTTTTCAGGTAATACTCGGATCAATTCTGTTACTTTGATGTGTATACGAATCTAGGGTTTATGAAACCCATTTAGTGATTAGATGGGTTATTATGTTATTACCCAGACGTTTATACCCCAGTAATAAGATGTTTAGAAGTCCAGAAAGTCCCATGATTGTATATCTCGGGACCATACGTAATTCAGGAAGCAGTTGCTCGTCTGCATGGCATGGACTCGCCGAGTTGTTCTTCAGACTCGGCGAGTAGCTTGAAGATTTACTGGGACTCGCCGAGTTGTTCTTCATACTCGGCGAGTGGAGTCGGGGTGGCCCCGCGATTCTTCCAGGAGTAACTCTTCGGGTCGAGGAGGATACTCGACGAGTATATAGGGAATCTCAGTGAGTTGGAGGACGTCTAGACTCGCCGAGTCGCCATGGCACTCGCCGAGTCCGGTCGAGTTGACCGTTGACCGTTGACCAGAGCTGACCTAAGTCTGACTTCTTAGGGATAGTCATGCTTAGAAGATGTAAGTGTTAATGAGATATGTGATGTTATAGGGAGGTCGTAGCTCGTCGGATTGTGCACGAGTAATTTCAGGATTTGCTAACTTTCAGCATTCACGAGGTGAGTCTTCTCACTATACTGTACCCGGAAGGGTTTGACTGTGTGACCGGAAGGTCGGATATGATATGTGATATGTATGCTATATGTGATAAGTTAATTGTTATATGTGTGCTATGTACGTCATGGGCCGGAAGGCGATTATATTATGGGCCGGAAGGCGATATGTTGTGTGATGGACCGGAAGGTCGGCGTGGGTAGGACCGAAAGGTTTACCCAGCAGGGACGGAAGTCCCCTGAGACACATGGACCGGAAGGTCAGGGCCTGGAAAGGCGTATGTGCGTAAGTTGTATATTGGGGAACTCACTAAGCATTTATGCTTACAATTGTTATGCATGTGTTTCAGGTACTAGCGAGGACCGTGGGAAGGCGCCGGCGTGATCGATACACACTAAAGAATGTTTTTATGATCTTGGGATTTAGACTATTTGTATTGACATAATACTTAAACTATTTATGCCTTGTTTTGGATGGAAATACTTATTTTTAAAATGAAAAATTTGTTTTGAAAATTTGCGTTGTTACAATTGGTATCAGAGCCTTGGTTTGAGGGATTCGGGTGCACCTTCGGGAGTAGCTGAACTCAAACCGAGGATTTGAGGAAAAAATTTTAAATAAAGGCATAAACTTTTGTAAATGGTTTCGTGGTAAGCAAGAAAGAAGCAGTGTGTACGATCAGTCAGCGCCCGAACGGTAAAGATCCCCAAAATACCTTACAATATTATATGATATGAATTGTTATGCATGCTAGAAGACTAGGTATTCATGATAGGACTAGAGTGGCCTGATTTGTGATGCCTTAGTCTAGGGAAATTTGCCTATATGAGATGCGTTGCTAGCATGCGGGTAGATAGTGCATATCAGCAGTAGAGTACTCACTATCCGGAGTTTGGGGAGGAGGACTTGGGATGAACGCTGATGCGATGTGGTCGGTAGTATTGGGCCCGTACTACCGAGGACACCGGGTCAGTGGGAGACCCAAGTAAGAATCCCTGGATATCGGGGACTGAGTAGGGTTGCGTATCAGGTACGATTATGCTCGGTGGAGTCTCTGATAGTTTTATGTTGTATTTCAGAGCCATCATGGTTAGACCGCGCCACGGAGCGAGTTTGAGCGGTGTGAGTGACGAGGATATTCGTCAGATGATTCACGAGGAGGTGGCGGCAGCGATCCGGGCTGAGATCCCGGAGATGTTTGGGTCTATTAAGACCACCCTGATGGAGACATTCGATGAGCGGTACGCCGCGTTGACTGAGGCTGCAACCGCTGCAGCTACCGCAGCTGTGGCCGCTGCTAGGCCACAAGGAGGTGACTCGTTGCTGTTCCGAGAGTTCAGCAACACGAAGCCACCGGAGTTCGATGGGACGCAGGATCCGTTTGCTGCGATGAGGTGGATCGCGGACATAGAGGGGTGCTTCTACACGTGTTCATGCCCGGAGCACCTGAGGGTACGGTTCGCTTTGAACCAGCTCCGCCTGGGAGCGAAGGACTGGTGGAAGTTCGTGACGGCGAACTTCACTTTGGCAGAGACTACAGCAGTAACATGGGAGGGGTTTACTGCCATGTTCAGAGATGAGTACGTTCCCCCGGTGGAGAGGGAACGATTGGTTCAGGAGTTCTTAACCCTCAAGCAGGGTACTGATTCTGTCGCAGTGATCACGCGGAAGTTTCATGAGAGGGCGATGTTCTGCCCCGAGCTGGTGTCCACTGATCAGGCTCGGATGAGCCGGTACTTGGGAGTGTTGAGGAGGGATATCCGGGAGTTTGTGTAAAACTCCACTTACCATACTTTCGCTAAGCTTCAGGCGAATGCTAGGAAGCGCGAGATCGAGTTGGAGACCCAGGCCAGGGAGGAGGCCGAGTCTCAGCGGGTGGACCGGCGACCGGCTCAGTTCCAGCCGACAGCCAAGCGGGTAAAGTCCGCCGATGCGAGCAAAGGAGGTTCGAAGGGCCGCACTTGCGGGAAGTGCGGCAAGGGTCATGAGGGGGCGTGTCGATCTGGTGCTTGCTACAAGTGTGGCAAGGAGGGGCACATTGCTAGGGAGTGTCCCAAGGGATTTACGGTTTGCTTTCATTTCTACCAGACAGGCCATAGGAAGGCCGAGTGCCCTCAGCTTCTTCAGGGATCTGCACCTGCTGCCGGAGCTACTGCGACTCGACCAGTGAAGGCCGAGGCCCCGAGGGCTCGGGGAAGAGCCTTTTAGCTGACTGCGGAAGAGGTCTACGCTGCGCCCGATGTCGTGGCAGGTATGTTGTAATTCATGTATTTATTTTAAATTTCGAGGTGTTATGCTTATGTTATTATATGCGTAGGTACTTTCCTTGTGAACTCTGTGCCTACCTTAGTGTTATTTGACTCGGGTGCGAGTAGGTCCTTTGTGTCCTTAGCCTTTAGTCAGCATATCAGCGTTAGTCGTGAGTCGTTGAGTCGACCTTTGAGAGTTTCTATAGCTGACGAGAAAGTGATTTGTGCCACGGAGGTTCTTCGGGGATGTGTACTAGAGATTTTCGGGGTTGAATTCCCGATTGACCTGATTCCTATTGCGATGGGTGATGTCTGTGTCATCGTGGGCATGGACTGGTTGAGCCGATTCGGCGCTGTCATCGACTGTGAGCGTCAGTTGGTGACTATACGAGACCATAGTGGGGGAGTTCTTTCCATGTACGGAGAGGGTACCCGCTCGGGATCAGCTTTTTGTTCGGCCGCTAGGGCGAGGCAGTGTCTACAGCAGGGCTGTAAGGGTTTTGTGGCGTATGTGATGGATACGCGGGAGGTTTCCGAGAGACCGAAATCAGTTGAGGAGGTCCCTGTGGTGCGTGAGTTTCCAGATGTTTTCCCCGAGGAGCTGCCGGGAGTACCTCCTGTGAGGCAAGTAGAGTTTGGTATCGATCTGGTTCCGGGGGCCGCGCCTATTGCTAAGGTGCCTTATCGTCTTGCACCTCCAGAGATGCAAAAGTTGTCCTCGCAGCTCCAGGAGTTGCTGGGGAAGGGATTCATTCGGCCGAGCAGCTCGCCGTGGGGAGCACCTATTCTGTTCGTCAAGAAGAAGGATGGTTCACACCGGATGTGTATTGATTACCGGGAGTTGAACAAGTCGACGGTCAAGAACCGTTACCCGTTGCCGAGGATCGATGATTTATTCGATCAGTTGCAGGGAGCGTCTTGGTTTTCCAAGATCGATCTGAGGTCAGGGTACCATCAGGTGAGAGTACGGGATGGGGACGTCCAGAAGACAACGTTTAGGACGCGATATGGGCATTATGAGTTCGTGGTGATGCCTTTGGGCTCACCAATGCCCCGGCTGTGTTCATGGATCTCATGAACAGGGTATGCAGGCCGATGTTGGATCGGTCAGTGATTGTATTTATTGACGACATTCTGGTATATTCGAGATCTAGAGAGCTGCATGAGGAACATTTGAGGGAAGTCCTTGGGATATTGAGGTCGGAGAAGCTTTATGCAAAGTTCTCCAAATGTGACTTCTGGTTGCGGGAGGTCCAATTTCTAGGACATGTTGTTAATCAGAAGGGGATATTGGTCGATCCGGCCAAGGTTGAGGCAGTGATGAGTTGGGAAGTGCCGAAGTCACCCTCAAAGATCAGGAGCTTCCTTGGGTTGGCAGGATATTATCGGAGATTGATTAAGGATTTCTCCAAGATCACAGTGCCGCTCACCAGATTGACCCGGAAGGGTGTTGCATTCTCATGGGGGCCCGAACAGCAGACCTCCTTTGAGACACTTCGCCAGAGGTTGTGCGAAGCCCCGGTATTAGCTCTCCCAGAAGGGATGGAAGATTTTGTGGTATATTGCGACGCATCGATTTCGGGATTGGGTGCGGTGTTGATGCAGAGGGGTCATGTGATAGCTTATGCGTCGAGGCAGCTGAAGCCTCATGAGGCGAGATACCCTACGCATGATTTAGAGTTGGGAGCAGTAGTGTTCGCTCTCAAGATTTGGCGTCACTACCTGTATGGGGTTCGATGTACGATATACACGGACCATAAGAGCTTGAAGTATTTGATGGATCAGCCCAATCTAAATATGCGTCAGAGGAGGTGGCTGGATGTGGTCAAGGATTATGATTGTGAGATCCTGTACCACCCAGGTAAGGCTAATGTGGTGGCCGACGCGTTGAGCCGCAAGGCAGAGAGCACTCTATTGCGAGATGTATGCTTGAGACTGACTTTGATGACTCCTGTATTGGATGCTATTCGTGGGGCACAGGCCGAAGCGGTGCGACCAGAAATGCAGAAGAAAGAGCGGGTTGTGGGGCTAATTTCAGAGTTCATTCAGGATGGTCGAGGACTTATGACATTTCAGGGCCGGATTTGGGTACCGTTCGTGGGCGGTACACGTATTACTTTGATGGAAGAGGCTCATAGATCGAAATTCTCGATCCATCCCGGTGCTACGAAGATGTATTTGGACTTGAGGAAGGAGTATTGGTGGCCCTGTATGAAGAGGGACGTCGCATGGTTCGTTGAGAGGTGCTTGACCTGTCGTAGGGTTAAGGCCGAGCACCAGAGACCGCATGGCAAGTTACAGCCATTGGAGATCCCCGAGTGGAAGTGGGAACAAATCACTATGGACTTCATCACCAAATTGCCGAGGACTGCTAAGGGAGTTGATGCAATTTGGGTGATTGTGGATAGGTTGACGAAGAGTGCACACTTCCTTGCCATCAGTGAGAGTTCTTCAGCAGAGAAGTTGGCGGAGATATATGTGAGAGAGGTGGTATCTCGGCATGGGGTGCCGATCTCGATTGTTTCAGACCGTGATGTGCGTTTCACTTCCAGGTTCTGGAAGAAATTTCATGAGGAGCTGGGTACTAAATTGCATTTTAGTACCGCATACCATCCCCAGACAGACGGTCAGAGCGAGCGGACGATTCAGACGCTGGAGGACATGCTTCGAGCGTGTGTGTTAGACTTCGGGGGTAGCTGGGATGCATATTTACCCTTAGCGGAGTTTTCCTACAACAACAGCCATCATTCGAGCATTGGTATGCCACCTTTTGAGCTGTTGTATGGTAGGAGGTGTCGGACCCCCATTTGTTGGGGAGAGGTGGGACAGAGAGTGATGGGTAGCACAGAGATCGTGCTTCAGATGACAGAGCAGATTCAGCAAGTTAGACAGAGGTTATTGACCGCCTAGAGCCGACAGAAGAGTTATGCAGACAGGCGCCGATCCGAGCTTGAGTTTCAAGTCGGCGACTTCGTTCTCCTGAAGGTCTCTCCTTGGAAAGGAGTGATTCGATTCAGGAAGAGAGGCAAGTTGGGGCCCCGGTATATTGGGCCATTTCGGGTGATTGCAAGGATAGGCCGGGTAGCCTATCGGTTGGAGTTGCCAGCGGAGTTGGGACAAATCCACGACACCTTTCATGTGTCGCAATTGAGGAAGTGCATAGCCGATGAGTCGGCAGTGGTTCCATAAGAGGATATTCAGGTGGATGCGAGCCTGAATTATGCTGAGAGACTAGTGGCCATCAGGGATCGGAAGATCAAGGTTCTGAGGAACAAGGAGGTACCTCTGGTGTTAGTCCAGTGGCAACACCGGAAGGGTTCGGAAATGACTTGGGAGCCGGAACGTGAGATGCGGGAGCAGCATCCGGAACTATTTGCAGAGTGAGACTTCGAGGGCAAAGTCTAATCCTAGTGGGGGAGAGTTGTAACAGCCCAAAATCTCAGGTATTATTAAATTATGTTTTTTAGGATAATTTAAGAGGGGACTCGGCGAGTTGGAGCCTAGACTCGCCGAGTAGGATCGCAGACTTGGTCGCGGGATCGCGACTGGACTCGACGAGTCCAGATATGGACTCGGCGAGTCGACGCTGTTCAGCGGAAACCCTAACCGTTTGGTTTTGGATCGTATATAACGCCTCTTAGGCCGTCATTTTCCGTCTTTTGGTCGATTGAGAAGAACCCTAATCGTTGTGGACGTTTAGAGCAGGAGAGAAAGCTATTGGAACTTGGAGGAACTTGTTAGGCAAGAAGAAGAAGAAATTGGCCAAAGGAATATCAAGGAGGATCGAGTCCTGAGGTTTGGGGGACACAGAGAGTGCGTTTTCAGGTAATACTCGGATCAATTCTGTTACTTTGATGTGTATACGAATCTAGGGTTTATGAAACCCATTTAGTGATTAGATGGGTTATTATGTTATTACCCAGACGTTTATACCCCAGTAATAAGATGTTTAGAAGTCCAGAAAGTCCCATGATTGTATATCTCGGGACCATACGTAATTCAGGAAGCAGTTGCTCGTCTGCATGGCATGGACTCGCCGAGTTGTTCTTCAGACTCGGCGAGTAGCTTGAAGATTTACTGGGACTCGCCGAGTTGTTCTTCAGACTCGGCGAGTGGAGTCGGGGTGGCCCCGCGATTCTTCCAGGAGTAACTCGTCGGGTCGAGGAGGATACTCGACGAGTAGATAGGTAATCTCAGTGAGTTGGAGGACGTCTAGACTCGCCGAGTCGCCATGGCACTCGCCGAGTCCGGTCGAGTTGACCGTTGACCGTTGACCAGAGCTGACCTAAGTCTGACTTCTTAGGGATAGTCATGCTTAGAAGATGTAAGTGTTAATGAGATATGTGATGTTATAGGGAGGTCGTAGCTCGTCGGATTGTGCACGAGTAATTTCAGGATTTGCTAACTTTCAGCATTCACGAGGTGAGTCTTCTCACTATACTGTACCCGGAAGGGTTTGACTGTGTGACCGGAAGGTCGGATATGATATGTGATATGTATGCTATATGTGATAAGTTAATTATTATATGTGTGCTATGTATGTCATGGGCCGGAAGGCGATTATATTATGGGCCGGAAGGCGATATGTTGTGTGATGGACCGGAAGGTCGGCGTGGGTAGGACCGGAAGGTTTACCCAGCAGGGACGGAAGTCCCCTGAGACACATGGACCGGAAGGTCAGGGCCTGGAAAGGCGTATGTGCGTAAGTTGTAGATTGGGGAACTCACTAAGCATTTATGCTTACAGTTGTTATGCATGTGTTTCAGGTACTAGCGAGGACCGTGGGAAGGCGCCGGCGTGATTGATACACACTGAAGAATGTTTTTATGATCTTGGGATTTAGACTATTTGTATTGACATAATACTTAAACTATTTATGCCTTGTTTTGGATGGAAATACTTATTTTTAAAATGAAAAATTTGTTTTGAAAATTTGCTTTGTTACAGAAACTCGCCCTACACCTCTGGAACTCCCTTGCTACCCACTTTGGACCCTCGAAGACTTAACCCTCCCCTCCGGAATTTGAGTTATAGCTTCGGAATTCATCATATGACTCCGGAATTCACCTTTTGACTCCGGATTTTGGACTATTTCAGACTGTTTCTCCATTTTTAGGGTATTTTGACGTCGGGAATCCCATCAAACGTGTGTTTTTCGTAACTTAGACCCCTAAAACCTCTATTTTATGCCAAATTTGATTATTTAAATCATATTTACATAAAATAAAAGTTTAGGATTTATGAAGATCTTATCCTAATCAAGATAAGGACAAGGAGGTTTGACCTTGTGATTTGATGTAATCTTCCATTTCCCATGCAAATCACAGTATGCAATGTTTTAACCACCAGATAACCATGCAAGAACCATCAAAATCCCATGCACCAAACTTCCCTCCTTTTCTTATACTCTTAAAGCAACAACTAAAAAAAACGAGGCTTCACATTTCCTCTCACTTCTCTCCTATTCTCTCACATACTCCTCCCAAGAGCAAAAATGTTGAAAGCAAGATTTCTCAACTACTCTCTAGAGTTTTAAGTATGTTTCTCCACTCATCTAACATGTAATGTAATTTTCAAAATGAATCCATATTATTTTATTCATAATAATATGTGATGATCACCTTTAGGACAATATTCCTCCCAAGAGGTTCCTCATCTCAGCCAAAGGTCTAAGCTTGAGATCTTCACTCCATCATTCCAAACAACTCATCAACTAACTCAAGGTGAGCTTCATACCCCCACCTTTTTCTCAAAGGTTTACTGTTGTTGGGGGGAGAATACAAGTGAAAGTCTTACATAAATCATGATCTATTTGTTTATTGTGTATGCATGCCTTCTTACATGTGCTTAAGTATGAAATCCCTTAAAAATAGTCCAAAAACTCAAGATTTTAGTTAAGTCTCAAGAATTTGGATTATATTTCACAAATCATGTTTGGAAACAAGAACTATTATGTATCATGTATAATTCACAAATATTTATAACAACAACTATAAGGAATTGCTTCAAGCTTTACTTAAACAAGTTGTTCAATAAAATATTTTGGAAAGTGATTAAATTATGGAAATAATAATATTTTGGATCATTCTTGGCCAAACATAAATATAAAGGTTATCTTGGAATTGTATGTCATAGTCATGACTTTTTAACAGATTAACAAACTAGTTAATATTATTTATAAATATTTAATGTAAATAATTTTATCAAGAAGAATATATGAAAACAGAGTTTTCATGACAAAAGTATTCACATATCATAAACTGCTGTCGTAAAACCTTCAGGAACATAAGTAATATTGCATGAAACAGAAAATGTATGTCATAACCTGCAGTCATGAAATTTCCACAAATTATAACTTGACACTTTTCCTTTTGACTAATATGGGTCTGAGCCGCCAATTTATAGAAAGGAAAGGCCATTTTTTCAATAAACAAAACGGAACGAACACAAGGCACCCAGTTAACAAGCACAATAAACGAGATGGAACGGAAATGATATTTCTATTCAATGAGTACGGATATCATTATTTTATCTAACAAATAATGGAACTCTGACGATTTCTTAAAAGGTTATTAGTATTCTAGTCAGACAAATCTCAAAAGTACCTAAATATAAAAATATTAGCGTACGTCTAAAGTCCTGTAAGGAGTTATAGCCAGAGTCTCCGGAGGGAGAGCGGGAACTTGTGTATATATTTATACGGGGTTGACAGCCCGCACCTTCGCTGTTCGCTACAGCTAGACCTGGCAGTCTAGGGTGAGAAATGTCTTTATCCAAAACGAGGGCGCCTGAGAAACGCCAAAACAGGCTTCCGTCATATTAGTATGGTTATAACGACTTACTAGAATACGTTATGTTAGCTAGAAATTTATGTAAGGAAAACCTCATAAATAAATTTTGGCACTTTGTGCTGACTGTTCTACGCACGATAGTGATGGTCCACATTTTTTGTGTTGACTGTCCTTTTTCATCGCGTAGAATGTCCATAATCGCCATTTTGATTTCTTTAACCTAACAAGTATTAGAGTCTTAATACTGTTATTTTACCAATCAAAAAACATATGATTTTTCTAGGGAAAACGTTTGTAAACGATTTTGAAAACGATAAACTAACACACACACATGCAAGTATACCCAATTGGAAACAGAACTTACGAACATTTTATAGCAGAAAATATAGGATTTTCTAGAGGAAAACGACTTTATACAATTTCGTTAACGATAAACTAAAACGCACACTCACTTATGCTCGATAAGAAAAACAAGATTTACAACTATGTTGTTTTTGGAAATAGCGGATTTTCTGAAACGGTTGGTTATCACTATTCAAAAGAACTATTCCCGAAAACAACTCGCCTTTACAAACGATACTACTTTTCAAGGATCACTCCTTATAGGGATGAACTAAAGTATTGACACGCACACATATAACTATAATTTTCAAAGCAATACTTCAAATGATTTTATAGAAAACATCGGATTTTCTGAAACTACAATGAAAACGATTCTAAACAAGTGAAAAAGTATTTTATACAAAAACACTTATGAACTCACCAACTTTTTAGTTGACGCTTTTCAAAACAACTTGTATTCTCAGGGATCTAGTAAGCAAGTAACAAGGGACGCGGATGCCGGACTATTTAGCTGTAGTTTGGAATTTTTCTGCTTATGTCTCTTTTGTGTAACTCGAAGAACAAATACAATATGTAAATAATGTAAGATTTATATCTTAATGTATGATGTTTGGATTGCTCTATTTCATTTATATTCAATTGTTATGATACTGCACAATGAAGTCACCCGCCTTCGGACGTTTTCGCCGTCGAGTCCGGGGGTGTGACATATATATATATATATATATATATATATATATATATATATATATATATATATATATATATATATATATATATATATATATATATAGACATAAAATTCGAAGAACTAGATCGTGATTGAATGTATTAATTATTAGCATTGCATCCTCGCGTGTTCAATTAGGTTTAATAGACATAAAATTTAAATGGTTTAAATTACGCTATATATATATATATATATATATATATATATATATATATATATATATATATATATATATATATATATATATATATGGTTAGGTTATATTGTTTCTAGTAAATATTGTGTGCCAGAATGCACAAATTTGGACCACCAAATGAATAGAGTCAACAATCATGATCTGATGGTCTATAATATTACAATAGGGTACCATGTATCATATAATCACACAAATTTCAGCAAAAGGGTATTTACCATATTTATAAATATAGCGTAATTTAAACCATTTAAATTTTATGTCTATTAAACCTAATTGATCATGCGAGGATGCAATGCTAATAATTAATACATTCAATCACGATCAAGTTCTTCGAATTTTAATTAATTAATTAAACAATTAATTTACTAATTAAACCAATAGGCATAATGGTTTCCAACTATAGTAAAATCGACAAATTCGCATGTTGAATAAAATCGAGGCATATAACCTAAGGGGAAAGGAAGGAGGCAACTAGTATATTTTATTTTGAAATGAAATCTATGAATAGTAACAATTATATCATAGAGAAACCACTAGGACATGGTAAAATAGATCAGCACATTGTGGCACATAAGCCACCATGTCGTGGTACGACACAAAAATGCGTCTTCTGATTAGATTCCCAAGTCGTGGAAGAGAACCTCACATGTTGTGGTGATTGAACAGATTCATGCAAAATCGATTTTCCAAATAGTTCATTTTTAAAAGAAGTTAAAACCAATTTAGCATTTAGAAACTAGATCAGATCTAAGCATGCAAACTCAATTAAACCTACAAGAATGGAAAACCTAAATTGAAATAGACGTGTACAGACTGCTCTAATACAACGGATAGGTTTTGAGGATCATAAGATAACACTAATGGAACACTAAAAGCAACAATATTAATCCTCAATAGGTCCAAAAATAGGATCCCTATACAACCTATCTAAAGCAACTTGATTAGGCAAGAAAAAACTGATGGGTTTTATAGGTCATAATAAATATATACAATCTGGAAAACACTTATCAATTAAAAGGGTGGATGCAACCTATAAGGATCTATGTATTCACAAATAAAGGCAACATATTAAGACTATCAAGAACTATATAGAAACTCTAATAAAATCAAACATTGCAAGAATTAGGGTTTACATACCTTAGAATTATTATAACAAATAATTCTTCTGATCCTTTGCTTGTTTAGAAAGCTAGCACCAAAAGTTTAGTACCTCTAATGACTTGTACCTAAAACCTATCAACTATAATACAAGAGGAGAGAGGATAGGGATAGCTAATTCAACTATCATTTAGGTAGAAGTCATGGATTTGAATTTGCTATGCAACGGGTCTTATTTATAGCTGATAGGAAAACCCTAAAAACCATAATATTGCATAAAATAATAATATTTCAAATTCAAGATATTATCTTGTATCCTTATCTTCAAAGGCTTCCAGAAACCCTAATTGGATTCCTCCAAAACCGTCCACCCGTGGAAGGTTCTAGAAGTGTTCCTTTGTTTAACATTTGAACAATTACAACTTAAATCCTTGCACATTTAATTAATTGTAATTAATCCATAATTAAATCTAAATTAATTCTGTTTGGTTCTTAAATAACTATTACTATTTCCAATTAATATCTTAATCATACAATATATTAACAAATGATTTTCAATTAATTTATTAATCATATAGTAAACTAACAAATTATCCTCATATACTCTCTCTCTTTCTCTCTCTCTCTCTCTCTCTCTCTCTCTATATATATATATATATATATATATATATATATATATATATATATATATATTCTCTATATATATATATATATATATATATATATATATATATACAGAGAGAGAGAGAGAGAGTCAAGATCAAATAAGAAGGAAAATTTTGGTAGGAAGATAAGAAATTTTTTTATATGCATATTTTCTTAGCAAAAATTAAAATAAATCATTAGATGATTCAAAAGTAAGATGATTCACAAAGAAAAATTCCAAAAAAAGCACTTTCATAATTCATATTTAGGTAAATCAAGAAAAAAAAATCACTTTTATGACAATTTTAGTGAATATCATCAAAATCATCATCGAAATGTTTTTTCGGGATTTTTTTGGTGAATCATGTTATTATTGATTCATTTGTTTTTTTCGCCAAAAAAATAATTCGAAAAAAAATTTCATAACTTCCTACCAAATTTTTTTTTACCGGATCTATATATATATATATATATATATATATATATATATATATATATATATATATATATATATATATATATATATATATATATATATATATAGAGAGGTTGGTTCAAATGTGGATCCATATTTATTGTGTAGATGTAGAGAACAACATGGACCAAGATATTAAAAAACAAGAGATAAATATATATTAGTAATTTTCTTTTTTCATTTATGGTAAAATTTTAAATTAATTAATAACCTTTAAATAGAAAATCATTTTGAATTCACACCTAATCCATCTTAATCTGCGAACTACTAAAATGATCAACATTCCATCTTCGTAATTAAAATCCAACTTCGTCTTCATTCTTAAAATTTCACTATTTGAGAATATAACCATATAAATCAACATTCTTTAAGTTGTTCGTTTAATAGAAATTCCATTCTTACAGAATTATTAATCCATGTTTTACAGCAGAAGAACATTTTTTAAGATTTTTGTCAGAATTTGAAGTTAAATACATTGAGCATATCGAGAAGAAACACAGGGAACCCGAAGAATGTTAGTTCTTTATTCTATCAGAATATGTTGATGCTAGTTCCTTATTTTGTTTGTTGGGTATATTCTTGATAATACAAATTCTTAAAGAATATTCTTGCGTAATAGTTTATTTTGTAAGAATATTATTTGTTGTATTCTGATAGAATTGTAGCTAATTATTTGTATGTTTAATGTGCAGGTTTTACAAGTGTATCACTACAAATTACTTGGCAATGAATTTCTGGTAGAAATGGCTTCAAGAATGACTTGAAGACCTGATGGGAAAGGGTTGAAGAATGAATTAAAGAATGATCACACTCATTTTTTAAGAATGTTGTAATTTTTTAAGAATTATACTTGTTATTCTTTTAAAATGTTTGTTATTATTCAATGAATCACAATCATACAATGTAATTTTTTGATATAATATTAGTTCAAGAATCGATTTTGAGTAATCTTTCAGAATATATTTACTAGTTTATGTTTGACATTCTTCCATTCTGACAGAATAAAATCGAAAACTACATTTACTAGTTTATGGTTGACATTCTATCATTCTGACAGAATAAAATCGGATTTTTAAATTTGAATTAATTTAAAATATTCAGATTTATAAAAAATAAAGGAATTAATCATCCCTAAAAATCCAAAAATTTCCTTTTTTAATATAAGTTAATTGACTAAAATGCCCTTATGCTGAAATTTGTGTGATTATATGGTACATGCTATCCTATTTTACTACCATAGACCCTCAAATCATGACATTTGATTATATTCCATCCGATAATCCAGATCTGTGCATTCTGGCACACAATAATTAGTAAAAACAAAATAACCTAACTCTCTCTCTCTCTCTCTCTCTCTCTCTATATATATATATATATATATATATATATATATATATATATATATATATATATATATATATATATATATATATATATATATATATATATATATATATATATATATCAGGCCTTTGGGAAGTGGAGATTCTGGCAAATGCAGTGTGAATGTTCTGGTTGACTTTTCCAATATCTATTATAATCAATTTGTTTACTATTTTTTTCCAGATTAATTCTATCCTATAATTACAAAATAATTGAAAAGGAAAAAAATAGACTTACAGTTTCTATTTTTCAAAGGTTCTCGCCATGAATAACTGAGTTACTTGGTTACCGTGTTCATTTGGTTGAACTAAAAGATATTGGTGAACTTTTTGCCATGAAAGCAGACAGTATTGATGAACCGAAACAAAATATGTTTGTAAAATAATCTTCCTTTTTATTATGATTTCAAATTTATAGAGTTTTTGACACTTAATTTTTTGTTATGTAATGCCATAACTAATGTTGTAACTTGATTTTAGTTATGGAATTATCACCTCGAGCAGTAAAATAAAAGAATAAAAACATTTTCCCTTTTTCTTTTTTATTATGAATTCAAATTTATAGAGTTTTTGAAACTTGATTTTTGTAATGAAATGCCATAACTAATGCTGTAACTTGATTTTAATTATGGAATTATCATCATAAGTTGACCTCGAGCAGTAAAACAAGAGAATAAAAGAAGGAAAAAAAGGAAATTGTTTGCTTAAGGAGAACCTATGATGATAATGCCATGACTAATGTTGTACAAATCTAGTCCTAGGTTGATATCAACTTTTTTAATTTAACATATTTTTAAAAAAAATTAACGTAAACTTATCTATGGTTTCATCCTTTTGAAGTGGTGCAGTTCATTTTGCAGCCTGGAATAATGATCCTGGAGCCTTGGACTTTGATGTGGAAGACTTTTACATGTGGAAACACTTAAAAGTTTATATTAGTGTATTGCTCTTAATTTGACAGGTGTATATTAGTAACTACGTGTGAAACCTATGTATTACATGTGTTTATTTAAAAAGAAATATGAAATTTTAACAATTTGAAAAAGTTTGAATTTGTAAGAAAAGTGAGAAAAATTTTGAATTATTAAATTTAATGAGGCTTTAATGTATTGAATACATTATATATATATATATATATATATATATATATATATATATATATATATATATATATATATATATATATATATATCATTTTTAATAAATACTTTACATATATATTACCTTACATATTATATGTGAAATTTTAATTTAATAAAATGAAAAACACAATAAAATGACAAGTGGAAAATAGAAAATTTAAAAATTCTACAAAATGTCATGTGTCCAAATGAATGAGAAGAGGACATGTGACAAAAAACCTTTATTTATTAGAGTAGATTTGTAAAATTAGTATCAATATTTACTAAATAAAAGTTTTGGGTCTTACTTTATGTATGATAGTTGTTTTGATATAAATTCCAATAACAAGAAACTAACATGGCAGGGGTTTTTTTGGTGAACTTTTCAAGGGTGATTCCATTTTGTAGGAGAGAGAGAGAGAGAGAGAGAGAGAGAGAGAGAGAGAGAGAGAGAGAGAGAGAGAGAGAGAGAGAGAGAGAGAGAGAGAGAGAGAGAGAGAGAGAGAGAGAGAGAGAGAGAGAGAGAGCATCAATCAAACGTAAATACACCCATAATGACAAGTGGTATAAATTCTAATTATATTCATAGGTCATAATGTAGATTTTTCTGATCGTTCAATTTCATATTTTTCTTTAAAGTACACACAAATATAGTAGTGTCCATTTACATTTTTTTTAAAAATATAGCCAAATATACAATCATTCTATTATTTTTTTAAACTTAGCATTTTCATATTTTGGAAAATCTACCCAAATATAGAATTGTACTATCATTTTTTATAAACTGTAAACGAATATAGCATTTAACATACTTTCATTACTTTATAACTAGCACCTATTCTAGATATAGCATTGTACTTATTAGTTTTTAGTAAAAAGGTCGGACACCCTCCACCCCATGCGTAGTCACTAAATTGTTTTCTTTTATGAATAAGTGGTTATAATTTTTATAAATGTTATTTTGAAAAAAAATGTGGGAAATAGTAATGTAGTTTTACTTTTTGGAGAACATTGAAAAAATATTTTATAGCATTGTACACACACCGACTTTCATAGATAAAAAATAATTTTTTTTCCTTCACAAAATATTAAAAAGTCATAAACAAGTTGACTTTTATGATATCAATAAGCAAACATGTAAACTTTTTATTTTATTTTATTTTTTATTTTTTTATTTAATAAAATAACGCTTAACGGGTGTTTTGATGCCTTGTTTGGATTGTAATGGATACTTTGGTTATAATGAATCACTAGAGGCCCCGAAAACAAAGAGAAGACTTGTACAAGCGATATATGCAACAACAAGAAGAAGGAAAAGGATTGTATAAAGGAACTCCCGAACATTTGCCAGATGTGTCGATATCATTGGTGACTCATTATTTCGATGAATCATTTCTTCGGACAGAAGAAGATTATGCAAACACTTCCTCGAAATCTCACTTATCAGATTCCTTTGTGGAAGACAAAATTTTTTCTAAAGAATTCGCCATGATATATTTGATCCATGCATAATATCATGAAAAATGGATACAAATTTCTGACTGCTACTTAGTATCGGCGATAGGTCTGAAAAAGTAGCTAAAAATAAAAACTTTAGATATCTGTACCATGCAAGAAAATACCAATAGCAAGGTCTACAGTTTTCACAGGAGCAACCAATTTTTTTCTTTTTAAAATCTGAAACTATAATATTTTTATGAAATTTTGAAATGACAATGTTCTTTTGTCTTTTGCAGGAAGGTTGGAGTGAAACTGAGACGGGTTTATTTTATAGTTGGAGATGGATGACGTCTGCTACGAAAGTTTATAAAGGTCAAACACAACAACAAAGGGTGATTGTTGATGTAATTCTTTAAGTGCTCATTCAGCTGTGGTGGAATTTGTTTAAGCGTATGTGAAGATAGCAATAATTAATATCTTTTGTTGATTTAGTGTATCAGTTTCTAATATAATAAAAAAAATATTCCTGACCCATGCGAAGATAGCATGGGTCCTCCTTCTAGTCAAGTTTATATTTGGTTAGTTATTCAAAACAAACTCAATGTGTAACGCTTATTTTTAATTTATTTTATTAAGCCGAATTACACAAAAAACATTATAGTTTCGACATTTTAGCTCCATGACATAAGTTAACCCTTTCTCCAGGATAACCACACTTTATCCGATAGAATTACCATAGGTCTCAACGTGTCTTTATAGAGCCAAACTTTTTGTTGCATGTTGCATATTACAAGTATATTCATGTCTTAGTCCCATTTTCCTTAATGATCAAATCCAGTGTAGCACACGTCCTTGTGAGCACAAACCAAATAAATAATTGATTCATCACAACAATGTCCTTTAACAATGCTAATAATTTTCCATTTGAATGGAAAAGTAAAAAAAAAAAAAAAAAAAAAAATCAAGTAGGGTGTCCAATAAGAAGAATTGAAATGATAATGTTGTGGTAGAATAGTAGATCTTACGATGTAAAGTTAACTTAACAAGAAAAAGGTGAAAATATCACTGTTAAAAAAATGAAATAGTAAACGATATAATTAAAGAAAAATGAAGTTTCTTGCATTTTAGCCAAAAAAAAAAAAGAACACAAGCACTTTCAAAAGGTCATCTTTTGCGGTTTCTCTTTCTGTTGAGTTAGGTACATAAATACAATTTTATAAAAAGGTACTTTAGATATTTAGAACTAGAGCTCATTTTAACCTTACATTATCTTTGAGATCGTTTGGCTAAGGAGGGTGTACATAGCTGAAAACATGTAACTCCAAAAGGAACATCTAATAGACACTTGCATTCGAATATTGCTCTATTTTTCTCCAATGTTATTCTTGCACTATCCCTGAAAGTGAAAAATGAAAATAAATTAAGGCGTCAAAGGAGTAATCAACAAAAAGACCAAAATAGGATGACATTAACGTCTTTTTATTTTATTTTTTTATTTTATTTTATTTTATTTTATTTTTTTAATAAATAAATTAAGACTATTGTTTTTGTGTAAAATAACAAACATATATCAGTTGATTAAAATTACAAAACTAGCCTTGATTTTAATCAATGATTATTTGGATTTTGCTAATTCCTTTTCTCTTTTTGTCCTTCTTTAACTCAAAGAGTAATTAATATTTGTTCTTATATAATTCAATTGCTTTATTAGTATTTATTACACTTAACGTATCTTTCGATACAAGTTATTTTCTCAAAATATGAATATCAAAAACATAATAGGAAAAACAATAAAAAAAATTATGCAACACTTTCTTTGAACTGTAGTAATCCCATGAAGATTGAAGTCCCCAGGCCGGCCTAATACATGGGCGCGGCTTGGGCTTAGGCCTAGGGCATCAAAGGTTTTGGGGCATCAAATAGTTCCAGTTGTATCTATATTATATATAAGGATGACCCAATAAACATAGCCTATATCTTTGTGTTCCATATCTTTGTGTTTGTGTTTACTGATGGAAAGAGATTAGGGAAAAAGAGAGGCGCCAAAGCCAGACATAGCGACATAGAGAAACGAAACGTCCCATGGCGCCTAAAAATTGTTGTCCACGAGCTAATCAATTCCTATTAACCTGTAATACGTCTCTGTCTCTTTCTCTAATACATAGAAAGTAAGAACAGATGTTGATATTGTTGTTTAATCGGTTCTTCATTGATAGAGATATAGGGATTCTGAAAAGTGATACTGATGCATCAATTCTTAATTTTTGATTTAGTGATGTTGGCGTGATTGTATGTTGTTGGTCGCTGGTTGTTTTAGTGTTTTAGATTTATCCTCTAACTCTATTTATTCTGGATATTGCAGTTTCAAAATCATTTTGGGTAAATTTAGTCTCGTTATCTATTTATATCTTATCTATTTGATGTATTCTGTATCTGATTTCCACTGCTTATTATTTGAAATTTACGTTTATTTAGGTTTGTTTCAGAAATCTCTTTGACTTCTTATTCATCTGATTTCTTCTCTACTTTTATACAGGAAAAGTTAATCATAGTCTGGAAGATCAATCGTTCATCTGAAATCTGTTTGACTTCTTATTTACCTGTTTGACTTATGGTTAAGTGTTGTTATCGAAATCAGTGTTTATTTAGATTTTTTGAAATCTTATTTGTTTCTTATATATCTTATTTCATCTCTGAGACTTATGGTTATTGGTTTTTTTGTTTCTGATTTCTCTATTGTTTCTGAAATCGGATTTGGGTGGTTTGGCTACTAATTTCATTATTGTGAAGCAGGAGTTATATTTTTGAGTGAGTTCTGACTTTGCTGCCTAAAGATCCATCCTTATCAAATTTCTGATTTCTAGAGGCTGCCTAAAGATCGTTTCTTATCAGGATGTATCTTTGAATTATGATGATGCAAGAAATATGGAATGTATTAACAATTTTAAGTATTGAAAATGATTTTTTTTTTTAAAAAAAATATTGATTATTATGAAAGAATAGATGTTTTTGCTTCAAAAATGCATGAGTACATCTTTTTAGGTGAGTTTTTAGGTTTTTGTTTGTATCATCTGTTTGATTATAAATTTACTGTTTTTTTATTATATATATATATATATATATATATATATATATATATATATAAAGGCCATAAAATTTTTGTTTTGCCCCAGGTAGTAAAAAACAATGGACCGGCCCTGGAAGTCCCTCACTAGTTTCCCTAAGTTAACTTCCTGGAACATAGCATGAGAAAGAGTAAAAAAAAAAAGATCAGAAATTAGTATACTTCCATAAAATATATAAACCTAATACAATATTTCTTTTAAAACCTATGGGAAATTATTTGTTGTGTCTATTTTTGGGCTTCCTTGATTTGCGTGGACAGGTGTGAATGGATTGTCATGGTTAGCGACTTCACTCTGCGGCCCAAGTATTCCTTCCGGCTGAGTGCATCGGCCACCACGTTAGCCTTTCCGGGATGATATCGAATTTCGCATTCGTAATCATTTAGTAGTTCTACCCACCGTCTTTGTCTCATGTTGAGTTCTTTCTGGTTGAGGATATGCTGGAGGCTTTTACGATCGGTGAAGATTGTACATTTTGTGCCGTAGAGATAGTGCCTCCATATCTTTAGAGCGAAAATGACTGTTCCTAGCTCGAGATCGTGCGTTGTGTAGTTTACTTCGTGCGTATTTAGTTGTCTTGAGGCGTAGGCGATGACCTTCCCTTGTTGCATCAGAACACACACCCAAGTCCTTGGTTTGACGCATCACAATAGACCATGAAGTCCTCCGTTCCTTCTAGTAAGGTTAGAATGGGCACACTACATAAGGCTCGCTTTAGTGTTTGAAACGCGATGTCTTGTTTTTCTCCCCAGTTGAAGGTCACACTCTTCTGAGTTAAAGTGGTAAGTGGCTTAGCAATATTCGAAAAGTTTTGTATAAACCTTCGGTAATACCCGGCGAGTCCCAAAAATTGCCGGATTTCTGTTGGGGTTCTCAGAGTCGTCCAATTCTCTATTGCTTTGATCTTAGAAGGATCCACGTGTATCCCTTCTTCGCTTACTACGTGACCTAGGAAATCTACTTCCCGAATCCTAAATTCACACTTTGAAAATTTTGCGTATAGTTTTTCTGCCCTCAATGTTTCCAAAACTTGGCAGAGGTGTTGGCTGTGTTCTTCCTTGCTTCTTGTATAGATGAGTATATCATCTATGAACACGATCACGAATTTATCCAGGAAGGGACGACATACCTGGTTCATCAGGTCCATGAACACTGCTGGTGCATTTGTCAATCCAAAGGGCATCACTACAAACTCGTAGTGACCATAGCGTGTTCGGAATGTCATTTTGGGGATGTCTCCTTCCAGCACTCGCAGTTGGTGATACCCAGATCTTAGATCGATCTTTGAGAAGTAGCTTGCTCCCTGTAGTTGGTCGAACAGATCGTCTATACGCGGTAGGGGATATCGGTTCTTGATCGTGAGTTTGTTCAGCTCCCGGTAATCGATGCACATGCGAAAAGATTCATCCTTATTCTTCACGAATAGGACCGGTGCTCCCCATGGTCAGAAGCTCGGTCTGATGAAGCCCTTGCTCAGCAGCTCGTTTAATTGACTGGACAGTTCCTGCATCTCAGCTGGGGCTAAACGGTAAGGCGACTTTGCTACTGGAGTAGCTCCGGGGATTAAGTCGATTATGAACTCGACTTGGCGTTCTGGTGGGATTCCTGGAAGATCTTCTTGGAAAATGTCTAGGAAGTTGCAGACTTCCAGAATGTCTTTAATGTTCTTCGGTTCTTGTTTCTGGTCTACTACGTGAGCTAGAAAGGCATGATACTCCTTGCGAAGATATTTTCGTGCTTTAACATAAGAGATGATTTGTAAATTCGTACTAGGTTTGTCACCATAAATGACAAGAGTTTCACCGTTTGGCAGATTGAGGCGAATGGCCCTTTCGTGACAAAGTATATCGGCATGGTGAAGACTTAACCAGTCCATACCGATGATGACATCAAAACTTCATATCGAAATGGGCATAAGGTCGATTTGAAATAAGTGCTCGTTTAAATTTAATGTGCACCCTACGTACATATCGCTTGTGCTTTCCGGTTTACCGTTTTTCATTTCTACAGTGAATATTTTATTGAGTGGTTGGGGTTTTTGATTAAGTAGGTGTTTGAATTTATGACTCACAAAACTTCTCTCCGCACTGCAGTCAAAGAGTATGCATGCATAAATGTTGTCGAGGAGAAACGTACCCGTAACCACCGTGGGGTCAGCTATTGCTTCATTTTGACCTATCGCCAGCACTCTCCCAACACCGCCAACATTCTTTGCCTTGGGGCAATCCCTCTTGAAGTGCCCAGTTTCTCCACACCCATAACATGCCTGGCTTATCCCAGTACCAGTAACTTGAGTGATTGGTCGCGTCGGTGTCTTAAAGAAACGGGCAGTGTGCCCTTTCCTGTCGCAGTTTTTACAGTGCATTTCGCGGTAATTACCGTGGTGATGGTAGTTGCATTTGCTGCACTTTGGCAGGTTCCCAGCATATTGTTTTGTTGGCGCAGGGGTAGTAGGAGTTGTAGTGGTAGCAGTAGCGGCATGAACCACCACCATTTGTTTCTTTGAAGGTTCTTGTGAAGTTTGCCCCTTTCTCTTGTTCCAGAATTTCTTCTTGCTATTGTTGTTGGCATTGTTATTGTTGTTGTTGTTCCCTTTGGTTGGTTCAGTGACGATAGCCGTGACGCCTTGACAGACACCATGATCAACAAGAGATTGCGCCAGTTCCTTGGCGCTGTCGAAGGTCATGGGTTTGGAGGCTAACACACTCCCTCGAAGTTGGGGTGATAGTCCCCAGATGTACCTCTCCACCTTTTGGCTTTCCAAGATCAACATCCCTGGGCAAAGTATTATCAAGTCACTGAATCTGTTAGTATAGCCTGCGATGTCCGAGCCTACCATCGTAAGGCCCCACAGTTCCTGTTCGAGCTTCTGAATCTCGCCTCTTGGGCAGTATTCTCGTAGGAGCATTCGTTTCAGGTTTTCCCAACCCATGGAGTTCGCCACCACTAGGGTTAGTGCCTTGATGTGGCCGTTCCACCATGTTAGGGCTCGTTCGGAGAAAGTAAAAGCGGAAAATTTTACTTTGCTTTCTTCAGGGCAAGCGCAAATTTCGAATACAACTTCCGTTTTCTCTATCCATTGGGATAGAGCCATCACTCCCCCAGTCCCATAAAAGGGAATAGGTTTTCCGTGTGTGAAGTCTTTGTAAGTACATACCCCGGAACGGCCTTGGCTTTGGCCATTTGTAAAGCTGTTTATTCCTCCTCCTGACCCGTTGTTGCTCATTTAAGCCATCGCTGCGGTTACAGCGGCTGTTAAAGCAGTTTGGAACATAGCTGCATCCATAGTTGGAGGGGGCGGTGGAGGTGGTGTTGGAGTTGAGTTTCTGGGTGCTGATCTACGAGGAGGCATGTTCTGGTAGAGAAATAATAATGAACACTATAAGTTTCTAATGATTTGACAATCGTGTACTAGAGGGTTAGTTGTATCTTGTAATTTGTTTTGACTTTAGTTTATGGTTTCAAAGTAGATATAACAATTTAGATAATCCCATAAGTTTTGAGAGGTATGTAAAGAAGTACTTCATATTTATATATATGTCACACATACGGTGCGTTACATTATGCTTCGTGTTTAGGAAAATTTGACCTATCTAGAGGTCTCCGATTACAAGTACAAAGGAAATAAGAAAAAAAACTTTATCCGAGGTCCTATTCTATATCAAAATTGTTGGAGTTGAGCAAGTTCTACTTGCGGCGTGTTGTGCATTTGGAGCTAGACTCGGCATCCGATTGCTTGACTCCCATTAGGCGCCTTTTAAGAACTGCTTGTTGTTCCTTCATCTCTCTTATTTCTGCCAGTGCTGTCACCATTTGGTTCTGAAGCGTCCCTGTGTGGAGTTGGGTACTTTCGTGTAGTCCTTCCAGACGACGGATGTCTGCGGCATTACTCTGTGTAGCAGCATTGATCTCACGAACTCTGGCCGCTTGCATGTCCGCATGGTAGTTCTGGGTGGCTATAGTGCCCACAATAACGGGAAGCGATCGATTAGCTGAGCCTCCCCCACTGACATTGTAAAAATCTTGACACATGCCGAAAGGAGGGCGTACACCTAGTTGGCAACTCCAGTAGTAGAGATGGCTTCCCCAGATGGGAATGGGAGTTTGGCAAGCCCTTCAAACTTCGGGAGGATGAGGAGCGGGAGGGTCGATTACTTCCGGCTCGGAGTCTGTCCCATCAGTAGCTTCTTCTTCCTCCTCGACCTCCTCGTCGACTTCGAATTCCTCTCTGACTTCGACTTCGAATTCTTCTTCGACTTCCTCTTCGATTTCCTCCGGGTCTTCTTTCGGGTCTTCTTCTATCCATCCGTCGTTGCCTTGGTTTGGGTAGTAGGGATCTCCCGGTAAATGGAATCCAGCCATTTGTCTGTACTAGGATAGAGGTATGAGATTTTCATAAGAAAAGAAATTTTCTATTTAACGGCATCCTAAGCTTAACTACATCTTATGGTGTGCAGGTTTTTTTTTCATTGTCCGATTATTTTATAACAATTCTCCTATAGTATTTCAAATTTGCGAGTCAAAAGAAAAAAAATTTATTTGGTAAGTTTTTGACTTGTTGTCCACTATAACCATTCCTCGACGTACGTTGGTAAAATCCAGGATAAATATAGTTGATCAGGCTATATTTATTCTCGATTTGATTACATACCTCGAGGCCCAATCGTAGTGTTGCAACTTGCCTTAATACTTTTTAGAAAACTTTGTCATGATACAAGACTGATACATGCGAGTAAAAAATGTATATTTTTTACAAGAAAATATATTGTTTATGAAAATGTTTTGTGTAACGCCCCATTTCTGGTATGTTGCTTTCGTGGCATTTATTTAGAAGTTTTCGAGAGGGACTCGGCGAGTCTATGGCCCGACTCGTCGAGTAGGGACGAGATTTCGAGCACGTGTTAGTCGGCGACTCGGTGAGTCCATATTCGGGACTCGGCGAGTCTGCCTGCCAAGTAGAAAACCTAAATCCCCGGGTTTGCACCCTATTTAAACCACCTTATGAGCCCCAAACTCGTCCCCTTCACCCTCAGAGCATCATTTAGCAAACCCTAATCGTTTCCTTGAGTAATTGAGTATTTCTTGTGTGAATCTTGAAGTTTTGAAGAGAAGAAGGAGGCTAGATCCAAAGGAGAAGAAGAAGATCCAAGGTCTTGCACCCATTTTAGAGTTTATTGAGGTATCAGCCGATTTCCTTCTGTTTCTATGATTTATTTATCTTTCACAAGCATATTTAGCCTCTTTTAGCCATTTCTTAGCTTGTTCTTAGTAGAGAAATCACATTAGATTGATTAGCCTTCGGATCTAGCCATGTTTCAGTTCCAAAATCGTAGATCTATCACCTTTATAGAGCCATTTTGCATGATAGCCCTAGATCTACTCTTCTAAGTACCTTTTTAGCCTTTATATCCCTTTTCATGCGTATGTACACGTAAAGTTGGAAACTTTACGTGGTAAATCAGCCTTAGAAACTCAGATCTATAAATTATATGCGGTGGTTTCGAGCAGAATCGAGTTTTTAGTATCTGCATGCATGTGACTCGGCGAGTCGTTCTTCGGACTCGGCGAGTCAGGTCGCGAGTCCTCGATCTTTACCCTTTGAGTAGGTCCGAGTGGGGAACAGTGAGCAGTAGGATGGACTCAGTGAGTCGGAGGTTAGACTTAGTAATGGAGGGACTCGACGAGTTGTTCATACAACTAGGCGAGTCCAAGACAATCTTCTTAGCTCGAAGAACAACTTGTCGAGTTGTTCATATGACTCGGCGAGTCGGATGCAGATTGCCTGAGTATTTGAATCAAGAGGGTACCCGTCGAGTTGATGCCATACTTGACGAGTAGCCACGAGTAGGGTTGAGAAGTGAGACTAGAGACTCGGCGAGTTAGCGGCCCAACTCGGCGAGTCAGGTCAACTGTAGGTTGACCTTGACCGGGAGGGTTGACTCTGACCAGGGGTAAAGGAGTCATTTTACCCAATGCAGTGTTTAGTATCTGATTGAGTGTGTTTATGGATTTGTAGCCGGGGAGATACCAGAGCAGCAACAGTTAGCTTCCAGAGCCATACACACAGCAGCCAGTTCACGAGGTGAGTTTCCTTCCAGTAGGAACGGGTCTAGGCCACAAAGCCGGCCCGTTCAGTTAGCAATAGTTTCTGGACTACGGTCGAATGCAGTAGTTAGTATGTTTGACGCCTTCGTGGCTCAGACAGGATCTATGTGTATATGTTGGTTGATATGGTATGCTATGTTGTGTTCAGTTAGTCTGGACTTCGGTCCGATGCAGGGGACGGGGTCCCAGTCAGTTTCGGACTTCGGTCCGATATAGGGGAAGGGCTCCCAGTTAGTTTTGGACTTCAGTCCGATGTAGGGGACGGGGTCCCAGTCAGATTTCGGACTTCGGTCCGATGCAGGGGACGGGGTCCTAGATAGTTAGTCCGGACTTCGGTCCGATGCAGGGGACGGGGTCCCAGTCAGTGGGCAAGGCCCAGTATGTGCTTTATATGTACTGTATGGTATGTGGTAGTTTGGGGGAGCTCACTAAGCTTCGTGCTTACGGTTTCAGTTTTGGTTTCAGGTACTTCCGCAAGCAAAGGGAAGAGTTCAGGATGATGGCATCGCACACACCACAGCTTTAGTTTTTGTTCTGGGAGTTGATTTAGCTTCTTGATATATTTGGATACAGTTGTGATACAGTTTTTCTCACAGTATTTTATTATGGTTTTTGAAACACGCAATGTATGGTTTTATTATGTGATACTCAGTTTCTTGGTTTTTGTTATAAATAAAAAAAAATGAAATTTTTGGGTCGTATTTTTGAGTCGTTTCATTTTGTCAGAGGGTTTTTGGTCCTCTTTGTATTTATAGTTTGTATATCTTATGTGGTTCGATATACTTAGTTCACTATAAACAATGCTCTGATACCAATCTGTCACACCCCAAACCAGAATGGCGGAAACATTCGGGGGTGGATGACTTCACATAGTACCATAACCATTGAATATTGTAAAGAAAGTAACACAACCATTATATATATAATAAAAACGTACATTGTTGCGTTATGCATGTTTCCGAAAGAATATTACAATATGATGATGTAAAATGTTTAATAATAAACGTCCTTAGCGTTCCTTTTTCAAAAGCTGGTAGTTACCTGTATTACTGATTCCTTCAGAAATACAAGTGGTTTCGAAAAAGTGTCAACAATAAAGTTGGTGAGTTCATAAGTGTTTTGTATTGAAAAGTATATCTTTTTGGTAGAAAATTGATGAACGTGGTTTTCAGAAAATCCAATATTTTCCATATATCGTTTGAAAAGTTCCCAATGTTGGAGGGCGTTAGTATCTTTCGTAATTGAATGATAAAGATAAATTCGTATTCAAAATAATGTAAATACTGAATGCATGTATAAATCTCGTAAATCAAACTTGTTTTTATACTTTCGTGTGAGTCTTATAACCATACTATTGACACCGACTGCCTGTAACAACATTCTTCAGGTGTTGTAGTGTTATGACATTTGTCACCCCAGACCTGCCGGTCTAACTGTAGCTAACAGTTTAGGTGCGGGGTTGTCAATCCCATATAGATCTATACACAAGTATCACGCTCTCCCTCCAAGAGATTATAGCTTATAATACAGGACTTGAAATGCATACATAAGAGTACGTTGAAGTTAGAATATCTCACATTACTTAATATAAATAGATTTACGATAAGAAAGTCTTTATTTCACTTTAGATAAAAGTATTTCGTTTTTCAAAATGTATACGAAAGAATGTATGAATAACTCGCAGACTATACCCATTATAGTTTTTCAGAAAGTATGTTCCATTTGGTGAAAATAACTTGGTGATATACTAAACTTTATACGTAAAGATAGTTGTTGCATTTATGTTTATATAAAACGATACGTTTTCTTGTATTGTACTTGTATCCCCCCCCCCCCTAAAACATGAAAAGACTTGAAAAGTAGGGGTATGAACTCACTTGTTTGGTTTGAAGAGAGTGGGACTAGAGTCGGGCAGAACTTTAACCGCGGAAAGTTGCGTCTTCGAGCTTCTCGGGGATCTCGGTAGTGTAGAACCTTCGTCGGGGGCTCGGGTACAGAAATCGAGGGTGTCGGGACGGCCTCTGGTGCTTGCAAGTGTGTGAGAGTAAGCGTGAATTTGTGAAATGTGTGCTAAAATCCGGAGCTTATGCCTTCTATTTATAGGGCTGAAAATGCGAGTACGCTGGGCGTACCACTGGAGTACGCTGGGCGTACTTCGGTTATGCTGGGCATTACTTTGTGTCATGGCTTACGACTCGAGTCTAGCTAGGTGTAGAGATGCAACCGATGGGACTCGACCCTGCACCTAAGTACGTTGGGCGTACTCCTACATTACGCTGGCCGTAATCCTGGCTTCCATCTTCTAAATTCCGTAACTTTCGTGTACGGGCTCCGTTTTTTGTGTTCTTTATATCCACACATAGGTGAGATTATGCTCTACAACTTTAATTTAGACTCCGTCAGCTAGTTTTGAATTTATTTTTAATGCTATGTTTTTAATAGGCCGGGACTGCTAAAGTCCGTTAAAAATTCATAGTTTCTTTATCCGACGTCGGTTTTTGTTTGTCTTTTTATCATTTTACTCCAAATGTGGAGACCTTCAACTTTCGTTTAGGTTGCATTAGCTAAATATTGCTCGATCTTCAATTCGAGTTTTTAGCCCTCTACTACTGTTACGAAACTTAGAAAATTCGTAGCTTCTTCATACGAGGTCCAATTTGGGCGATCTTTTTATGTACATTTACAGTTTAACGAACTCTACAACTTTTGTTTAGATAGTTAAGGCTAAAATGCGTTTTATTGTAATTTCACTTTTTACGTTAAAGAGTTTTTACCGGGTGTGTTGTAAATATTTGAGTGGTTATAGTTTCTTCAATATAACCCGGTTTCGAATGTTCTTTATGTTTTTGGAAACCTTGGCACGATATCTAACATTTGATGCATCCCAATTTAGATATTTGAACACTTTATTTTGAGGTTAATTTCGTTGATTCCAAATAGTTTTCGTTGTATTTGACTTTTGAGTGTCACATTGCTTTTGGAAAAATATAGGGTTGTCACAATAACGAAACAAAATTTTGTTTCTTTGATTGCCAACTGACTAATTTGCCATCCAGAAATTGGCATCCTCCTGTGGTGCTTTTTCGATCCAATCCACAGCCACCCAGATCAGCATCTGAAAATGCTTGCACGAAGAATCCAAAGTTGGCTGGATACCATAGACCAAGAGAGGAAGTTCGCTTTAGATAGCGAAAGATGTTCTTCACTGCTTGAAGATGAGGTTCTCGTGGGTTGGACTGAAATCGAGCACAATAACAGACAGAGAACATTATGTCAGGTCTACTAGCTGTGAGATACATTAAAGACCCGATCATCTGTCGATAAAGCATTGTGTCAGCTGCTGGTTTCTCCAATGATGGTGTGAGTTTCGTTCCAAAAGCCATCGGCACTTTTACCTTGGAGTCTCCCTTCATTCCAAACTTGGTGAGCAAAGTCTTGGTATATGCTTCCTGATTAATAAAAATGCCTTCGGGTCCCTGTCTAATATTCAATCCAAGAAAGAAATTAATTGGACCCATTGAGCTCATCTCAAACTTAGTTTCCATCGAATTTCGGAATTCAGCTGTTAGGCTAGGATTCGTGGAGCCAAAGATGATGTCATCAACGTAAATTTGGACTATCATAAGGTGGTTACCTTCTCGCTTACGGAAGAAAATTGGGTCAACCGAACCTTGTTTAAATTTAGACATTTTTAAGAAACGAGTAAGAGTTTCATACCATGCTCTGGGAGCTTGTTTCAGGCCATAGACAGCTTTGTCGAGGATATAGCAGTGATCAAGATACTTCTCTTTCACAAATCCCGGTGGTTGCTCAACATATACGGTTTCTTCAAGTTCACTGTTGAGAAAGGCACATTTGACGTCCATCTGATAGATTTCAAAGTTCTTATGAGCAGTGTACGCTAGAAAGATACGAATAGATTCCAATCTAGCCACTCGAGCGAAGGTTTCTTCATAATCGATTCCTTCTTCCTGAAAATATCCTTTGACTACAAGCCTAGCTTTATTACGGATAACATTTCCTTCTTTATCCATCTTGTTTCTGAACACCCATTTGAGACCGACAACCGAAGCATCCTTTGGTGTTGGAATAAGACGCCATACCTTGTTTCTTTCAAACTCATTTAGCTCATCCTGCATGGCTTGAACCCAGTCTGAATGATCAAGAGCTGAATTAACAGTCTTTGGCTCGATTTTGGACACGAACGAATTAAACATACAAAACTCGACTTTTGAGAATAAAGCAGCCTGTTTCGCTTTGATTTGAGATCGTGTCAACACCTTTTCAGAGGATTCCCCAATAATTTGAGTTTGGGGATGATCTTTGGTCCATTTCACAAGTAGAGGAAACTTTGGATCATAGATGAGATCCAATTCAGTATTGATTTCTTCTTCGATTTCAGACAAAGTGTCATCTTCACTAACTGATTTCTCCCCCTCGAAGAATAATTCCTGTTCAGGACCAACATTTGTACCTCCTTCATTTGTTGGAGTTTCAGTGGAGGTTGATGTATTTGTTGACGAGTCCTCCCCCTGGAAAGAAGAACCTTGATCATGATGAGGAGAAGAACCCTCCCACTCGACAGTAGGACGGTCATCAGAAGGTTCACTTCCGTTTGCACTTTTGGTTCCTTTTGATTGATCATCAGCCATTTTTCTAGCAGCATCATCTACAACTTGTTTTATATTGTCAACTTTGTTGTCTTTTGCAGTTGATTCTGAGTCAATTGCTTTCTGAGGCTCATCAAACAAGAGCATGAATTGATCGAAAAGATTTGAGATGGAAATAGTAACCTGACCATTCTTTGGAAATATGTCTTGTGATGCATCTTCAGTTTCTCTTAACTTCTTAACACAACTATCATCAAAGGTGACATAGTATGTTTCTTCAATTTTCTTCGAGCGTTTATTGAGAACTCTATATGCCTTGGAGTTCAAGGAGTAGCCTAAGAAAATTCCTTCGTCCGCCTTGGCATCAAACTTGTTTCGATTCTCCTTGGAGTTAAAAATGAAGCATCTAGAATCAAACACATGAAAAAAATTTCACGTTTGGTTTTCGATTGTTTAAAATCTCATAAGGAGTAACGGAGAACCGTTTATTCAAGTAAGATTGATTCTGGGTATAGCATGCAGCCGCAATTGCATCAGCCCATAAGTATAATGGCAAGGATGCGAAGCACAACATGGTATGAGCAGTTTCACACAAGGATCGATTTCTCCTTTCAACAATGTCGTTTTCTTGTGGAGTATAGGGGGCTGAGAAATTGTGAGTTGTCCCCTTTTCAGCAAGAAAACTTTGAAAATCTTTGTTTTTGAATTCCAGGCCATTATCGCTCCTTACATTTCGAACAATCTTTATGAGCTGCGTTTCCCTCTATTTAATGAAGAGCTTGAGCTTTCTTACAACTTCAGACTTTTGCTTGAGAAAGAAGGTCCATGTGAACCTTGACAAATCGTCTACTATGACCAGAATATATTTTTTTCCTCCAATGCTTTCGATGGATGATGGACCACATAGATCAATATGCAGTAACTCCAATGGTTCTACTACCTTGGTATTGATTATTGAGGGATGGCTCTGTCGACTCTGCTTTCCCATTTCACATATTGCACAGAGATGTTCTTTATCGAATTTCAGAACTGGAAGCCCTTGAACATGATCACCTAGAACTAATTTGTTGATGTCTTTGAAGTTTAGGTGTGAGAGTCTTCTGTGCCATCACCAGCTTTCGTCCGAGTCCACCTTTGAGAGTAAGCAGATTGCAGGTTTACCTTGTATTGGATTGAGGTTCAGTGGATACCTTTCTCCTTTTCACTTGGATCTTAATAGAACGTTGCTTGACTTCTTCTCGACAATTTCTGAGCCTTCATCGTCGAAAGATACTTTCAACCCGGTACCAACCACCAGTTGTGATACACTTATTAAATTGTGTTGGAGTCCTTCAACGTATGCCACCTTCCTTATGGAGAATTTGCCATCAGTGATCATTCCGTAGCCTTTAATGGTGCCAAACGAGTGTTGCCATACTTTACAATGTCGCCATCTTTTAAAGAGCGAAACTCCCTTAGTTCCTCCTTTCTCCCTGTCATGTGACGCGAGCAGCCACTGTCAATGTACCATTCTTCGTCAAACTGCTTGTCACGTATAACCTGCAAAAGATTAAGCAGATTTAGGAACCCAAAGTTTCTTGGGTCCTTGTGAGCCTTTTACAGGACATGGTATAGTATGAGAAATATCAACCATATGTGTGTGTTTAATTAAAGTAGTTTCATCTTTTCTTTTAATGGTGAAGACTTTAATTTTTGTTGACTTAGGAGAACTAGAGTTTTTGACAGAAGGACTAGAATTTAGAGATTTAGAATTAGGAGAGACATTGGGTTCTTGATTTTTGAGATGAGACTTGTAGGCTTGAGGACCAAAACTTTTCTTTTAGTTGGAGTTGGATGGGAACCGAAACTTCCCTTTCGGTTGTCCAAGGATGATGGACCGAAACTCTCCCTTCAGTTGCTGTTGGAAGATGAACCGAAACCACCCTTTTCGGTTGTTGATGGGTGATGGAATGAAACCACCTTTTCGGTTGTTGATGGGTGATGGACCGAAACCACCCTTTCAGTTGTTGATGGGTGATGGACCGAAACCACCCTTTCGGTTCCAATCTTTTGAAGAACAGAAGCTGCTCTTTTGGTTCCTGTCGTAACTATGCTTCTGGTTCTTTGAGTTTTCCTCCAATTTAGACTTTCTTTCAATCTTTACAAAGTCAGGATTTTGAGAGTTCCAGAATCTTTTTCTTTCGGAGAGATTCTTCTTGTATCTTATGTTACGTTGATGCTTTCGATCGGCGACCTGTTTGGGATTTCTATGAATGTTGGCCTTTCTTTTAGAAGCATGAGCACAGCATTCACTCTTTGAAGAAGTGCCACTCGTATTTTGCATCGGTTCATCCACATATGGTTTCGTTCCACTTGTGCTCGGCACATCATACTTTGTTGGCTCATTTAGTGGTTTGGCTATATATCTACCTTTCACTCTCCATGAGGTTTTCTGTGAGAGACTCTTCGTCTCGTCTGCATTGTCGATTGGGGCTGACCAAAAGTATTCATCACATCCACCAGCATTGTCTTCTTCTACCATCGCAGTTAACTCTGCAGTTTGTTGTGGAGTGACCCCTGGCATAGTGTAAACCTGATTTGGAGTAGTTTGAACCTTTTGGTACACAACAGATTTAGCTTTGAGGGTTTTGGACTTGTCGGTAGTAGAGCGAGCAAACTCAACAGAGTTTTCAGAAATGAGGTTTTTATTGGACTTTGGTTCAT
The DNA here is from genome assembly GCF_002870075.4 of Lactuca sativa. NCBI lineage: Eukaryota > Viridiplantae > Streptophyta > Magnoliopsida > Asterales > Asteraceae > Lactuca > Lactuca sativa. The sequence goes on from NC_056624.2 coordinate 55,122,238, forward strand.
TCTTGGCTAATTCAGAACAGTCTACCAAATCTTCTATAGAAATTTCACTCATATCATCGTCCTCATTAAGTTCGGATGTATTTTCAACATCAATTTTGTTATCTGAACTTAAGTTGGCATTCAATGAATCAAATTTTTGTATAGTTTCGGCTCTCAGTTTCAATTTGTCATTTTCATCTAGTAGATTTTTGAGCATGTCCTTGTGGTCCTTGGACTTTATGTAAGATTCAATTTTGTCTAGACCAATCTTATATGCTGGAGACACTTCCTCAAAGGACACAACACTTTCACAGTTGTACGCTTCTGCATCGATTTCATCCTCCTTTAATTCAAGGAAAGGTAAAATCATATGATGAATTTTCTTCCCTATTTCACAATCAAGATGCAACTGAGTAATGTTAAAATAAAGCCTCTTAGCAATTAAACAGAAAACGTTTCTTTGTTTGAGAAGTTTAAGATTGTCTCTTTGCAAATAAATAGAATCATCTTTTGATCTAATTAATTCCTTTTCCTTTTGCTCGATCCACATTCTTCATTCCTCACTCTTTGAAGAAATCCTGCTGATTTGATCAGTTAGGTTAGAATTGGTGACACGGGTTTGGGTGAGACTGCTACTTATGCTAGAGAATTTCGACTTCAAATTATTTAATTCTTTTTCATAATTATTAGCAGGTATTTTTAGAGAACCAAGAATATCTTGTACCTTTTTTATCAATTCATCGCATTCATTGATCTGAGCACTGACAGGCTTGGCAGCAAAACATCTGTCCTCTCGCTCTCTTTCTTCTTCAACTCCCCCATCAGTTGTGTATCCTCTCATTTGGGACACACCCTTGGTCACTGCAAAACATCTTCCCATTGATTGTTCTGCTTTTGCCATCATCGCTTTTCCATGAGTTGGCTTCCTAACTTCATCATCCTCGGAATCTGTAGACTGGACTTCCACACCTCCAAACTCGTCACTGTTGGTCGAACCCTGCACAATTAAAGCATTCATAGTAGAGTTATTAACAATAGACTTTCTTTTCTTTATTTCCTCCAATCTTCTAAGGAGGCTCGCTTCTTCATCATCTTCTCCTGTCTTCTCTTCTTTCTTTCTCAGCATGCAGGCTTTGGCAAAATGATTTTTGCCTCCATAGTAATGGCAATCAAATCCTGAGTCGCCTCCAATTTTAGCTTCCTTCTTAGACTCTTCAGATTTTGATCCCATCTTCGGTTCCTCCTTGACCCGTTCGGCGCTATAACTTCCCTGCCAATTTCGGTTTTTGTTGGCGGGGAATTTCTTCTTGATGAATTTTATGGGGTTTGAAACCATCATTGCATATTCTTCACCGGTTAGATCAAAGTCAGCAAGATCTAATTCCTCTTCTTCTTCAATCGAACTCTTTCCTTTGGAGACACGAGCCAGTGAACCAAGACCCGAAACTACATTCGTTTCCTTTGATAAGGCATTTTCATGGGATTTTAAAATAACCACAAGTTTTGCCAAAGAGTATGACTTGAACTGTTCATGAGCTTTGACAGTTGACACAACAGCCATCCATTCAGATCTGAGACCATTCATGAAAGTGACCTTTTGTTCAATCACCTTTCTTTCAATACCATGCTTTATCATCTTGCTCAAAAGATGATTGAAACGTTCGAAAGTTTGGATAATCTTTTCTTCAGGCTTTTGCTTAAAATCACAAAACTCTGACAATAAGAGGGGTTGAATAGAGTGTTCCAGATCTTCATCAGTGGAATACAATTCCTTCAATCTATCCCAGATCTCCTTGGCTGTAGCACAAGAACTTACTAAAAGAAATGTATCCGATTGCAGCGGAAATCTTATCATCCTGAGAGCTTTGATATTGCACTGGAACTTCTCTTTTTCATCATGAGGGATGTCTTTGACGTCATTAACAAGTTAATTGTATTCTTTTTGCGTTTTAACAATCTTTGACATGCTAGTATGAGCGAATGGGCCTGAAGTGATAGCTTCCCAGATTAGATACCCATTATCCTCCGATCCAATCACGTAGTCTTCAAAGTGATGCGTCCAGACTTCATAGTCTTGCGTATACAAGATCGGTATTCTTGTTGTAGACCCTATACTATTTGGGATATTTATCGGATTGGTTTGAGAATCGTCCATAGACATTGTGAGTACTTTTGATCGAAAACCTGTAAAAGATCAGACTTGTAATATTTCGATTAGGGTTAGATTAACAATTAATGAGATATGCCAATAAGGAATGGTGGCATAATAAATATCAATCAATGCTGAATAAAAACCATGTTAACTTCTTCGACAGAAGAGGTGTGTATGGATTACACAGTCTCCTGCTCTGATACCAATTGACGAGTTTAAAACTCTTAGATCGTTTAGATCTTTCACAAGTGCGATAAAAGAATTCTAGCAGTTAAGAATAAATTATGAACGAACACAGATCAGAATCAAACAAGAGTTTATGATTCAAAACTGAGTGATGCCTTAGCAGAGCTCGATGAAGAACTTCCACTGTAGAGGCGATCTAGGGTTTACAAAACAGTGAATATGAAAATAATGAAAGTGCTACCTTCTAAGTTTGCATGCATGCACCTTATATACTAAACCCTAATGCCAAATAATGCACGGCTGGACAAGCCCAATATTGGCAGCTAAATTAGGCTATGGACCGAGCCCATGACGCAATCCATTAGACTCAACACATATTGTAATGTAATTGTTGTGTTTACTTTGATTGCTATGATACAATTGTTGTGATACTATGTATGAAGTCACCCGCCCCCGGACATTTCCGCCGTTGTTTTTCTGACGGTTCGGGGGTGTGACAGATTGGTATCAGAGCCATTGTTTATAGTGAACTAAGTATACCAAACCTTACATGGTATACAACTATAAACACTAAGGGGCCGAAGCGCTCTGAACTAAAAGTATACCTTAAAAATATAAGTATTTTTACTCCAAGTATACAAGTATACCTACATACTAGAAACCACACCGTAAAAAGAACCAAACAAAAGTATTTGGATGTTGAATATTGCGGTTAAACCTGGGCAGTTATATAATCATGTCTAGGGTCAATATAGCCTGATCAACTATATTTATTCGAGACATGACTAACTTGTGCTTAGGAGTGACTGTGGTGTTGCAACAGGGCTAAAACTTTCCAACTATTCCTATCACAAGATATCGATAGAACAAAACATTAAACATAAAATACTATAGGAGTATTTTAGTCAGAGCCAAATACTTTGTAGAAATTCATTCCAAGTGTTTCTACCCATTCTTTCTTAGCGATAGTTTGCTAGTTTTAGTAACCCTTCCATGCTTATCGCTTAGTAGAACACTCTATCTAACATGTAGAGATATACCTTGTTTCATATCTCTTAATTCTAATGTCAAAGGGACTGATCATCTCCTTCTTTCTGATATAGAACAAGATGGCCCCAAAGAAAAGACCCAACAAAAAGAACAACAATTCTTCGACGCATCCAATACCACCGCCACCTCCTCAGTTCGATCCCGCAATGTTCCAGGCAATTGTTACTGCCGCTGTGACCGCTGCTTTGTCAGAGATAAATTCTGGTGGTTCTGGTGATTCTGGAAGTGGAAATCATTCCCAAAGTCATGAAGTAAGTCAAGGGCATCAGAAGGAGTGCTCCTATAAGGACTTCATGAATGCAAAGCCTTCATCTTTCGACGACACTAGAGGCGTTATTACTTTGACTCAATGGTTTGAGAAGATCGAGCCAATCTTCAAAATTTGCTATTGTTTTGAGGCTGACAAGGTGAAATTTGTCGCTTCCACTTTCACCAACAGAGCGCTGACCTGGTGGAATAGTCGGGTCAAATCCCTAACCCTACCAGTAGCAAATGCTATGGGTTGGGAGAGTCTAAAGGAGCTCTTGCTTGCTGAGTACTGCCCACGGGGCGAAATACAGAAGTTGGAACACGAACTCTGGAACCTAAAAATGAAGGGTTCCGCCATTGCTGCCTACACTTCTAGGTTTGAAGACCTAGCACTTCTTTGCCTGGGTATGGTCACCCCGAAAAGCAAGAAGATAGAGAGATACATTTGGGGATTCACACCCCCAACTCAAGGGAATGTCTTGGCTTCCAGGCTAATTACTTTTGATAGTGCCAAGTGCCTGGAGCAGACTCTCACATATCATAGCGTTGATCTTGAAAAAGTGACAGCCGCTCCCGAACTAGCAAAAGGGAGTGGCGAGAAGAGAACGTTCTAGAAGCAGCGGAAGGGTCAACCTTCACAGGAGTCTTCCAAGAAACAACATACTGTGACAGTCCATGCTGGCACTACTCCTGCTGCTACACCTACAACTCAAGCACCTACCAGCGGTTATACTGGTACTCTTCCTTGGTGCAGTAAGTGCAGTTACCATCATCGCATTCCTGGGCATGTCGAGAAATGCTCTGCAACAACTATGGAAAAAAGGGAGACATGGCAAGAAACTACAGGACAATGGTTCAATTAACCAATCAGGCAACCGAAGCAGGTGTCAGTTAAGCATGTTATGGCTATGGCGAGGTCGGACACTACAATAGGAACTGCCCCAAGGAAACAACGACTGGCAACACTGGGAAGGTGCTAACGATGGGTCAAGAGGAGGCAGTTGCTGACCCTACCGTTGTTACGGGTACATCCCTCCTCGAAAACTCTTATGCATGCATTCTTTTTGATTATGGTGCATAGAGAAGTTTTGTTAGTCATGCATTCAAGCATCTTCTCAAACATAAAACTCAATCTTTAACTGAAACATTTACCGTCGAAATGGCTAACGGTGAGAAAGAGAGCACTAACGATATATTCCGCGACTATACCCTTACCCTAAATGATCATTCATTTCCGATCGATCTTATGTCGGTTTCCATAAAGAGCTTCGATATCATCATCAGCATTGATTGGTTGAGCCCCAATTGCGCTGATATCCTTTGTTACGAAAAAGGTATCCGTCTCAATCTCCCCTCTGGTGAAACCCTCATTATCTATGGTGATAAACTCAGTTCAAACCTCCGTATCATTTCGTGCATCCAAGCCCAAAGATTTATGCGAAAGGAGTGTCATGCATTCCTAGCCCATGTCGTTAACGAGAAGCAGGAAGTTAAAGACCTTGAGAGCATCCCTGAAGTCTGCAACTTTCCTGATGTCTTTCCCAAAGAGCTTCCAGGAATCCCTCCTGAGCGCCAAGTCGAGTTTCGTATCGACTTAATCCCCGGAGCTACCCCTGTAGCTAAATCCCCATATCGCCTAGCGCCAGCAGAAATACAAGAGTTATCCAGCTAGCTCAATGAGCTGCTCAGCAAAGGATTCATCAGACCGAGTTCCTTACCCTGGGGAGGCCCAGTTTTATTTGTGAAAAAGAAGGATGGATATTTTTAGATGTGCATTGACAACCGCGAACTGAACAAGCTCACCGTAATAAACCGTTATCCTCTTCCCTGGATGGATGACCTTTTCGACCAACCTCAAGGAGCCAGCTATTTCACCAAAATAGACCTCAGATCAAGGTACCATCAGCTGCGAGTCCATGAGAGTGATGTTCCTTAGACATCATTTCGGACTCGCTATGGTCACTACGAATTCGTAGTAATACCCTTCGGTCTAACCAACGCACCGATAGTATTCATGGACCTGATGAATCGGGTGTGTCGTCCTTTCCTGGACAAGTTTTTAATCGTATTCATAGACGATATACTTGTCTATTTCAGGAGCAAGGAAGATCACAAACAACCCCTTGAGATTAGTGTTGGAAACTCTATGAACGGAAAGGCTGTACGCTAAATTCTCCAAGTGCGAATTCTGGATTCGAAAAGTAACCTTCCTAGAGCACGTGGTAAGTGATGAAGGCATACATGTGGACCCGTCCAAAATCAAAGCGATAGAGAACCGGCCAGCACCGTAGACACCCACAAAAATTCGTCAATTCTTGGGTCTCGCTGGCTATTATTGCAGGTTTATCTAGAATTTCTCAAGAATTGCCAAACCCTTAACCACTCTGACTCGGAAAGGTGCACCCTTTTGTTGGAGTGAAAAACAAGACACTGCATTCCAAACATTGAAGCGAGCCTTATGCAGCCCACCTATCCTATCTCTACCCGAAGGGACAGAGGACTTCGTTGTCTACTGCGATGCATCCAACTAGGGCTTAGGCTATGTGCTTATGCAATGAGGAAAGGTTATTGCTTATGCCTCCAGACAACTGAAGGCACACGAAGTCAATTACACAACTCATGACCTGGAGTTGGGAGCAGTAGTCTTCACATTAAAAACATGGAGACATTTTCTCTACAGAACCAAGTGCACAATCTTCATTGATCATAAAAGTCTAAAACACATCTTTGATTAGAAGGAGTTGAACATGAGACAACAGCAGTGGGTAGAGCTACTCATCGATTATGAGGGCGAAATACGCTATCATCCCGGAAAAACCAATGTGGTAGCAGATGCCCTCAGCAGGAAGGAATAATCAGGTCGCAGTGCGAAAGGACTTACTACGACAATCCATTCCTACTTGTCCGCACTAACCAGAAAGGCTCAGCTGGAAGCCCGGAAACCAGGGAACGTGGAGGATGAAGTGTTGAGAGGAATGAAAAAGAACTTAGAAATCAAGGGAGATGGAGTCTACTATTTCATGGATCGAATCTAGACCCCAAAGTTCGGCGGTTACTGAAAAGTCGTCATGAACGAAGCCCACAGAACTAGATATTCCATTCACCCAGGTTCGGACAAGATGTACCATGATCTCAAGAAGTTATATTGGTGGCCAAACAGGAAAGCAGAAATCGCTACCTTTGTAGGGAAGTGTCTGACTTGTGCCAAGGTGAAGGTCGAGTATCAGAAGCCCTCAGGTTTGCTTCAACAGCCGGAGATATCTGAGTGGAAGTGGGAGAGGATTACCATGGATTTTATTACCAAATTATCCAAATCTTTGAGTGGGTACGACACCATCTGGGTAATAGTCGATCGATTGACAAATCCGCTCACTTCCTACAAATCAAAGAAACTTTCAAAATGGAAAGACTCTCAGAAATCTACATTCAAGAAATAGTTCGAATGCACGGGGTGCCTATGTCTATTATCTTCGATCGGGATAGTAGGTTCACTTTGTGATTTTGAGAGTCACTACAGAAAGCTCTTGGAACTAAGCTGGATATGAGTACAACTTAGCATCCTTAGACAGACGGACAGAGTGAGAGATCCATTCAAACCTTGGAAGACATGTTAAGAGCATGTGTCATCGATTTCAGTAAATCGTGGGACACCCACCTGCCCTTGGTTGAATTCTCCTACAAGAATAGTTATCATACCAATATCAAGGTTGCGCCTTTCGAAGCCATCTATGGCCGCAAGTGCAGATCCCCTCTGTGCTGGGCTGAGGTGGGTGACGCGTAGCTAGCCAAGGGACAAGTCCCCGACAGAACTCTCACTGGTCCATAATTCATCCACTTAACTACTGAAAAGATCATACAAATCCGGGAGCGACTAAAAGATTCACGAGATCGACAAAAGAACTATGCCGATAAACGATGAAACCCTTGGAATTCCAGGTCGGAGACCGTGTTTTGTTGAAGGTCTCACCCTATAAAGGCATGATACGTTTTGGAAAGCGTGGAAAGATAAATCCAAGATACATAGGACCATTCTAGATCCTTGCTAGGATCGGTCGTGTAGCCTACAAACTCCGTTTACCTCAAGAGCTTAGCAACATTCACCCTATCTTCCACGTCTCAAATCTTAAGAAGTGCTTATCTGATGAAACCCTGGTAATCCCTATCGATGAGATTGAAATCAACGAGAACCTTAATTTCGTGGAAGAACCGGTCGAAATCATGGATATAGAAATTAAACGAACGAAACAAAGTTGCATTTCGATAGTCAAGGTTCGCTGGAATGCCTAGCGGGGACCCGAATTCACTTGGGAACGCGAAGATCAAATGAAACAAAAGTATCCACATCTCTTTGTAAATCCATGATTTGTATTACATGTTCGAATTTCGGGACGAAATTCCCTCTAACGAGGGGATGATGTGACAACCCGAAATTTATTCCATTATTTTAACCCACTTCTGTTAATAAAATTTAATTTTTATTAAATTTTCCGTCAAATTCTTGGGTTAAGTAAATCAAATAAGGTTATTTTCATAATTAGATATATGTTGGAAAAATGAAAAATCGTGCGAAAAACTCTTGATTCCGTCAAAAAACGAGGAGTTCACGGCCAAGGCGAGTTTACGGTCGTAAACTCGTGTATGGAAGTAAGCTCTGTTTGCGGTCAGTGCCAGGTGGACCCCCACCCCTGGCCGTAAACTCACCCTATATAAGGGATGAGTGGTCTCCATTTCAACCTTTTCACACTCTAAGAAGCTTTCTCTCTCTACTCTCTCTCTCTCTCTCTCTACAATTTCGAGTTTGATCAAGAAACCTCAAGAATGTAAGTGATTCTTCACCTTTCTTTTGTTTTAAATCCCTTCTTTGTGGTGAATCCATGTTTCATTTCATATAATTTCATCTTTGCTAGATATTCTCTCTCAGCAAGAACACACACTAGTGTTTGGGGGCAAAAAAATCTCATTTCAAGCCTCTTTCAGTAAGTAACTACCCTCCATGCTTAATGTCTACTAGAAATCATTAGTTTATCACCTAAAAATCGACCTAAATCATAAAATAGGAATGGGTTTACAGCCGTAAACCCATGTGTACGGCCGTACACCCTTCAAAGGCCGTAAACTCCATTATAGGTCGAATATTGGCCTTTAAACCCTGCTTTGAGCTGTGCACAAGACCTAGAATAATTCCAGGAGGCTAGAAAGGACCCCAAAACACTGAAAATCACACTTCTCATCAAGCGTTTACGACTATAAACCCTTGAGCCGTAAACCCTTGGGTCGCGAACCCAGTTCACGGCCGTAAACTCCCCTTACAGCCGTAAATAGCTCTTTCGTGAAAAAAAGCTTGTTTCCTTGATCCAACCAATTCCCGATAACATTCCTAAACCAAAACCAAGTGTTTATCTAACACTTATCTAACGAAATCGCTAATTTAAATACACATATGTATTCATTTGATATTAGGATTTCGTTAAGTGCAACATACAACAGCTCAAGGATCGTCCAGTTCAATCCTCTGCATCCAGTCAACAGTGAGTTCATACCCCTGCGATTTTCCGAGTTTTCAGGTTTTCAGGAGGGAATACAAGCCAAACATAAAAGATTCCATAACTTAAAAACTGATGCAATTACAAAAGTTTTCTATCAAACATTTAGATATATTTATCCCTTTTTGTAATATGCGGAGCATAAGGGACGTTTTCTAATTATGATTGCATAGTTTTCAAAACAGTACATGAACGTAACTAAACATTCAAACTGTAATAAGTATAGTTTAGGATTTCATTACTAGTCTTAGATGTTCAAACTTCATGCAAAGTCAAACATATAAACTATGTCAGATTTAGTTTATCCATTTCTACGAATATAAACCTAGAGTATCTTGCTAAATAATTATTTATGTATAATTATTCATACTCTACACCATTACAAATGATTTCGAACTCGAGAACAAGCGAACAACATGTAAACTAGTTATTACAAGATTATGAGACTTATCTTCGTTATGCCCCTCAGGGTACCAATAAATCCTCACCGGTTGTATAACCAAAGTCTCTTGGAGGGAGAGCGTGAAATTTGTGAATAGATCTATTCGGGACCAACAATCCCACACCTGAACTGCTAGCTACAGTTAGGCGGGCACGCCTGGGGTGACAAATTTTGTAATCATATGACGCCTGAAGAAACGTCAAGGAGGTCACCGATCATATTAGTATGGTTATACGAGTCACAATAATATTAAACTAACTTTGTTTACGGGATTTCATTCTTCTTTAGTTTTATTAATATACTCTTCATACAAAATATACTCTTGGTAACGTGCATTCATATTCAGAACTTGATAACAACGTTTTTTTTTTCCGATACAAACGACATTTTACTTATACTGAAAATAAACCATTTGTACAAATTCAGTAACTAGTTTTCAATACATAAACATTCTTATGAACTCACCAGCTTTATGCTGATACGTTTTCAAAACCGCTTGTATTCCCACGGCAACAATACACAGGTACCATCGCTAGCTGTTGGAGAAGACGGAGCATTTTGGAGTCTAGTCTTTATCTTTTGTTTATATCGATGTATACAAACAATGTTTTCTAATAGATGTAAATATTCATATCGTAATGTAATGGTTGTGTTTACTTTGATTGCTATGATACGATTGTTGTTTTTCTGACGTCACCCGCCCCCAGACGTTTCCATGGTGCAAGATGTCTTAATTGGTCAAGAAGTTGGTGGTTTTTGTTATATAGGTCTTAATTGGCTTGCAAAACCATAAAGTTGGAAACTTTATGGTTAAGATCACCTTATAGGGTCTAGATCTGGATTACATGAGTGATTAAGGATAAAGTTGAGAGCAACCACGTACGCTGGGAGTACCAAGCGGTACGCTGCGTGTACGTAGTCAGCTCCTCGATTTTGGTCAACCAAGTATTATAGCCTATGTTTGTTTTGTGTACACCCAATATACTCACTGAGTTAACACAGTTGACTCAGTTGACTTTGACCTATATTTTTACTAGGGTTTGACCTAGGGGTATTTTAGATATTTTGACATGTATGCTGAGATTGTTTCATTGAATTCTTTAAGGTAATTGGTAGAGTTGATCTCGGAACGGCGTGTTATTCAGTTGGCTTATTTGTTAGTGAGGTGAGTTTTTTCAATAGATCCATGGGTCGAAGGTGAAATATCTTGTATAATCAAAAATCATATTAATGTGATATTGCTAATTAACATATGATACAAAAGGGTCACACTAACGATAGCTTGATATAATTGATTAATTCTTAGAAACTGATTTTAACAAATATTCAATAAACTCTTATAATCAAATTGAAAATTATTTATTTTATGGAAATAATAATTTTCATTAGCAAGTAACTTTACATAAGTCATATAGTATGAATTATTAAGTCATATACAACATCTTGGACTAGATAAATTCTTTTTGTCTTTTACCAAAAAGTTAATGTTTATATTTTATACACTTCGTTTATTAAATAAAATACTTTTCTCCTTTTTTAAGGTATGGCCGAAAATACCTTAAGAGATAAGAGGTATAGACTTTTGACTTATTTAATCTAAAGTAATAAGAAGCATGTGAAACCATCTACCTGGTAGGTGCATAGGTGCTTTATGGTTAAACACCCATGAGCATTGTGTATGCTATATACACTTGAGAAAAGGCTTTAATCCATTACACTTGAGCATGTAAAATACAAACCTCTTTCCCTCTCTTACTTCTCTCTAGGTTCTTTTAAGAACACATGAAGATTACTCTCTTTTATACTATCTTGAAGTTCCTACTTTTTTTATGAACTTCAAGCTTACGAGTTAAGAGTTTTAGACTAGCAGCTACATCAAGTTGGCTTTTTGCTGGTGTCTTTAAAGTTCATCATTCTTCATCAACTTCCAAGCCTCCCAATATGATCCAAAGAACTACAAATGCTATAATTTCTCAATCTTCTTCTTTGGTTGGTGTTTATTTTCATTCCAAGTTTTGCAAGATGATCCTTGCCGGATTTAACTTGTTTATGTAATTCAAAAAATGATCAAGTCTTCCATTGCTAAAAATCATGTTTTTGAAACTAGTTTTTGAATAAAAACACAACAATTAAATATATGCTATATTATGTATAAGACTTGGTATATGATCATGCTATGAGCATACCATAATATACTAATTAAATACATGGTTAAGTCAATAGATGCAATAAGAAGATTCTAAGAGTACTTTAAAAGAAAAGAGAATGTATATGAGACAATTAGTTTACAATAAAATCTTCATTTAAAGAGCTACATAAGAGTCGGATTTCTGAACAAACTATATATATATATATATATATAATTATGAATTATAATTAGATAATGACTTCATTGTGGGATGAAAAGTATGTTTTGTTGGAATGAGGCCGAACCAAAACAAAATGACACAATATACTACAAAGTAGTAGTACACTGCTCCATAAGTTTAAATCTAATATGATTAAATGAAAGGGTTCAATGAAAATATATGTTGATACATCCCATTCAAGGATCATATAGAAATATTTTTGAATTCAAGAGTATACTTAATCCAGCTAAAAGACTCTATGTCATGAAAGAACACTAATCATATTATAACGCCCAATTCCGAATCGATTTCTAATTTAGGGTTGTGGTTCGACGATTGGTTATCATCATGCTTAGGGCCTTTGGAAAAGAGAGATCTAGACCCATTTGGATGTGGGTAATGTAATTGAGGTGATCCAGGAGTTCGGTTATGCTATGGAGCTAAGTGGTATATCGGTAAAGTGGCAGTTTGGGCACTGTATGAATTTTGGATTTTTCTTCGGAACGTTTCAATGTAAGGATGAGTTAATAGATATTTAGAGCTTCTCGTTACCTTTCCGGGGATATAAGCATCCTTGAAATCAGACTTAGAACGAATAATTTAGTGTAAATCCAAGTATGCGGGGCGTACACAAGTGCATACACGACGTACTAATGTTAACGCTAATACGTGGGGCGTACATTGTGTACGCCGGGCATATTAAGCAAAATTCTCGAGGGTGCTTAAAGGAGTACACAGGGCGTAGCCGAAGTATGCAGGGTGTACTCTAGTCAGATCTAAACCCAAATTTAGTGTCTTGGACCCTATTTAAGCTCCTTAACTCACCAACAAACCCTATTATCTCCAGCCTCCATCCCTCTAAACCCTAGAAATGAATTCCTATCCTCCATTGGTGTGGTTCTTGTGTTTTTGGTGGTATTTCATGCATTTTGGGACTCATAGAAGAAGAAGGAGCTTCTTGGAGAAGTGTAGGATTGCTTGATGCTTTTGGATCCAGGATTGTTGCATCTTGATCTAACTTTTTGAGGTATAAAGTTTCAAGCTTGTTGGGTCAAAAATATGGTTTATACTTTGCTTTTCTAAACATTTATTATTTTTACTCTTGGGCCGAAAATAATATTTAGTTTATTTGTAGCTTGGACCGAAAACCCATGTGTTTTCGGTCAAGCATTCGGTTTGGGACTTGGGTTTTAGTCTATTAGTATAAATATAGATGTAAAGGTGAGGAATATATGTTGGCCATGGAATTATACAAGGGAGTGGAGCATGTGCTAGAGAGAGAAACTAGAGAGAACTTGTATGTGTGTGTGTGTGTGAATCTTGTGTTAGAATATCATTCTTATCATATAAACATTGAAGATTCATCAAGTTCATCATCTTCTTTTTCTTGTTCTTCCATATTTGATCTTGCATCATCCACTTGATTGGGATTCCGCACCATCCAGTGGATCTGATTGATACATCAAGCAAAATTTGGGACTTATAGTAACACACCCCTTGAGGTTCGAGTATAAAACAACACGACCGATGGTTGCCAAAAAGTCTGGATTTATGATCTTTGATGTCGTTGTCACCATGACTCTAAGTGAAACCGAAAATCCGAAACCATGTAATTCTGAATTGACGGTGAACATTTTTAATGTTCTAGATTTCACCCATGAATTCACGAATAATGGCTCATACCTGGCGTGACATTGTACAAAATGCCAGTCAGGTAGTTTCTTTTTAAATAATTGTCGTATCTAAGGAACTGAGAGACCGAAACTGTAAAAATTGTCAGATTGGTCTTGTCATCTTTCTTTACCTAAGAACTGTCATGGCACCAGGGCGATTCACCCAACAGGGAAATAGGTATCGTTGAATGTCTCACCAAGGGTCAAGTTAAGTCATTAACTTGATAATTGTATTGAGATCTATTATCAAGGATATACAGGGGCTAACACCAAAACTAGCCAAGAGTAGTTCTCTGATACTCAGCAAATCGAAGTGCATTCCTCCGAGTTCACACAGATACTAGGAGAAGTCTCTTTCTGAGCCAACGATTCATCCTTGAAAAACTGTGGTGAGAAGGGTCTTTATGATTCTTTTAGTGACCCACAGGGACTTTTTAGTCTTTTGTCACTTCGAAGGCGCAAAGGTGATCATTCAAGAACATTTATTCGAAGGAAATAGAAGTGAATATCATTTTTCAACATACAATCTTTCAACCCTAGAGGCAAGGTAAAGCTAACTTGAAGATTCTGTGACAAGTTGCATTGAAGCCTCCTCAATCAATTTGATGCTATCTATGAACCTACTGAAGTGATCCAGAAGATTCGTTCTCTATTATTCTCTCTGAAGATTCTCAAACTGAAAGCGCCATTTTTGAAGAATCTCTACATGAAGCCTCCTCACCCAATGTTCGTTCAAAGAAAAATTCTAAAGAAATGCCCATCAATTCAAGATGAAGTCATTCAGCTAGAAGATTCAGTTCTTCATCTTGAAGTTGTGAGGAAATAGAAGATTAAAGCTGAAGCCAAGCTCCATGTAACATCCCAAAGTCAAAATCAAGAGTTCAGGGGGGTAAAAGTGTAAGTTGGAAGAAAGGAACTCGACGAGTAGGAGCTTCAACTCGTCGAGTCTAAGCGGGTGCTAGGCACATGTTAAGTGACCGGACTCGCTGAGTCAGAGGCTGGACTCGACGAGTTCGTGCTAGAATGAGAAACCCTAATTCCTGGGGTTTGCACCCTATATAAGGAACCTTAAGTCGCACCCCAACGTCTTTAGCACCCCCTTTGATGTCCAGAAGCTTTCCCCATCATTTTCAAACCCTAATTTGAGAGTGGGAGGGATGTAAGTGTTTTGTGGAGCTTGGAGAAGAAGGATACTTGCAGCATGAGTTGGTGGGATCATAGAGGAGCGAAGTGGATCTAATTTCCTTGCTTGTTGGCATCAGATTAAAGGTAAAAAGCTGTTGCCTTGGCTTCGTTGTGCTTAGTTTGTTCATGAATGAAGTTTTAGGGCCAAATTGTCATATATGATTCTCTTTTCGAGTTTTGGGTTCAGATTTGGGGTTGCTACTACAGATCTAGATTGGTCTTGACTCATGAATCTGGAAAGTGATAGCTTTGGGGCTTGTTTGAGAGTGTCCTTGCCTTAAACCAACATTTTAGCTTGTTTAGAGCTTGTTGAACCTTGCATGCACGTAATGTTGGAAACTTTACGTGTGAATCTGGCCCTAGGAGTCCAGATTTATGTATTGGAAGCATTGGAATGGCCTGAAATCGTCTGGATGAAGATGTCACGTCTGGACTCGGCGAGTCACATGGGTGCACTCGGCGAGTTTTACTATTATGTGCATGGACTCGGCAAGTTGGAAGAACAACTCGGCGAGTCTATTGAAGATTGCCTTCGACTCAGCGAGTCTGTTCTTGGACTCGGCGAGTTTGTTTGTAAGGTCCTAACCTTTTGGTTGAACGGTGAATCGGTGAGTCGAGGGACGACTCGGTAAGTTGAGCAGGAAGTGACTCAAAGTTGGTTGGACTCGGCGAGTCTTGGGGCGACTTGGCAAGCTGAGTCGTGGATTGGGAGTTTCTGAGTATAGGGACTCGACGAGTCAGCGGGTTGACTCAGCGAGTAGAGTCAGTCAGGAAGGTTGACTTTGACTAAGGACTTTGACTTTGACCAAGAGTTGGCTAGTTGATTTCCAGGGGTATTTTGGTAATTATTGGTATTTATTGAGTTCAGTATTTTGGTATTATCAGTGGTGGAGTTCGTGTCTGAGGTTGGAGCAGCGTGATCTTATCTTTTCAGTTAGTAGTTGCGAGGTGAGTTATCCTCACTATATCGACAGGGTCTAAGGAACCAAGGTGGGCCCTTTATCAGATTGTAATGCAGGTATAGTTGTTATGTTATTGCTTTGCTATGTTTGCATCCTGGTAGTTAGGATGGTATATGTTAGAGACCTGGTTAAGGTCGGTATCCTGGTATATAGGATGATGCTTTTCTAGTGACCGGTTAGGTCAGTATCCTGGTTAGGATGATGTTATGTTATGTGATCTGCTAGATGCTTTTCTAGTGACCGGTTAGTTCGGTATTCTGGTTAGGATGATGTTATGTTATGTGATCTGCTAGATCGGTTTGATTGGATGTGAATTGTTATATGATCGTATGTTTATGTGCATATGGTTGTTGGACTGGGGTTGGGTTAAGGCGGGTCCTGCTTTGTGCTGTAGGCCAACATACCCAGGGCGGACCGGTTTTCCCGAAGGCCCAGAGGACGGACCAGTCGTGCCGAGGCTCGGGGAGTGGATTAGGCCGACTGAAGGCCCGATGCGGGCGGACCAATCATATTGTAGACTCGGAGAGTGGACCAGGTAGACTGAAGGCCCGGTGTGGGCGGACCAATCACACTATAGACTCGATGTATATGGCTAGACTCGGAGGGTGGAACAGGTGGACTGAATGCCCGGTACAACGGACCGGTCACACAGTAGACCCGAAGTGCATGGCTGTTCTGTGTTCTGTTATGATGTGACATGTTATGTGTATGGTATATGTAGTTGGTATTTTGGGGGTATCTCACTAAGCTTTCGGGCTTACAGTTGTGGTTTAAATGTTTCAGGTACTTCAGGAGACCATAGCAAGGCAAAGGCGTGATCGTACCGCTCCTCATATTTAAGTTTTATGATATGGTTCTGGGAAGACTCTGATAATAATTGTATTGAAAACCTTTTTGCAATAACTTAACGAAACTGGGTTGATTTTGAAAAGTTTAAATTGGTTGGAATTTTTAGAGCGTTACACTCCAAATGAAGGTTAACAAGAAAAGCTAGCTACGTTTTTAGGGGGAGTTTGTTGGGTCAAAGAAAAGAAAGTTATAAACCAAGAGGGAGATTGTTGGGTCAAAAATATGGTTTATACTTTGCTTTTCTAAGCATTTATTATTTTTAGTCTTCGGCTGAAAATAATATTTAGTTTATTTGTAGCATGGACCGAAAACCCATGTTTTTTCGGCCTAGCATTCAGTTTGGGCCTCAAGTTTTAGCCTATTCGTATAAATATAGATGTAAAGTTGAGGATTGATGTTGGCCATAGAATTAGACAAGGGAGTGGAGCATGTGCTAGAGAGAGAAACTAGAGAGAACTTGTATATGTGTGTGTGAATCTTGTGTTGGAATATCATTCTAATCATATAAACATTGAAGGTTCATCAAGTTCATCATCTTCTTCTTCTTCTCCTTCTTCCAAATTTGATCTTGCATCATCCACTTGATTGGGATTCCGCACCATCAAGTGGATCTGATTGATACGTCAAGTAAAATTTGGAACTTACAAAACTTGATGATTTTATTCTTAGATCTTGTCATGGCATAGTTTCACAAGCGTTTGTAGTAAGGTTTTGATCTTTGTGAGTATGCGGTACTCCAAAGCATATTAGATGTCCCTTATAGGGTCTTGAAGTGTAATGAGTCTTGTTTCCTTAGCACCATGCAAGAGTTAAGCAGTTTTGAGTGTTATGAAAGAAAGGATTTTGGAGATTTATCCCTCTTTAGCCATGCAAAGGCTTAAAGGCTTCTACTTTATAGTTTAAGACATCATTTAGGATTAATATAAGTGTGTGGATTCTATGACTTAACCCAATAAGAGGTTAATGTGAAATTTTGGCCTCTACTAAGTATGCGGGGCGTCCATAGAAGTACGCTCAGCATAATGTGAGTTTCAGGCTTAAGGGGATTGTACCTTACATATTGAGGGTGAGTACGTAGGGCGTACTCCTAGGATGTCCTTTGGGCCTTTTAAGGTTTGGGCCTTGTTTGGCCTTTAGAACTATGAATTTGGGTCATGGCTTGATTATAGGTTTTCATGGAATTCGATTCATGATGATTTTTGAGCCCAATGTGGAAAGTGGGTCTTAATGGCCCTTAGGATGGTAATTAGGGATTAGAGTTTTGAGCAAATGAGTCGGACCTTGGTTTTGGACCATGTAAGAAAAATGATAAAATGGTCTTTTACCATGGTCATTAAGCAAGTAATTTAGATTATTGAATTTGGGGAAGAGATCCAACTATTAATTTGGATATTATTTGATTGTGCTAGTGTGTGGGGATTTTCCGTATTAGCAGACCAAGATTTTATCTAAGAGATATAGCAACTCGAAGTGAGTTCTTCCTCACTGTACTTACGGGTCGAAGGCACCAAGTCCGTCCCATTATATTAGATATCATGTTATGTGGTAGTATGTTATCGTGCGCTAGTGACTTGTTAAATCTGTATGCTGGTATATAGGATGATGTTATGCTTAGTGATCTGTAGATGCACCCGAGTGTCTGTAGAATGTTTGTTTGATTATCTATTATATGTGCACATATTTGGTTGGTGGTTGAGGCTTCGCTGCTTTGTACGTAAGCCAACAAGCCGGGGGCATACCAACCCGATGGTTGATTTAGCCTGAGGGTATTCCATCTTGAGGATGATAGGACCCGTTGTAGATTAGCATTCCAACTTGATGGTTGATTGGGCCTGAGGTATTCCAACCTGATGGTTGACTAGACCCATAGTATATTGGCATTCCAACCTCGATAGGTTGTGGACCGGGGGTAATCCAACCTCAATATGTTGTGGACCCATTATGTAATAGTATTTCAACATCGATGGGTTATGTGCTGGGGGTAATCCAACCTCGATAGGTTGTGGACCCATTGTATAATTGCGTTTTGCCAGGGGTATTCCATCCCGAGGATGATCGGGACCTGACATTATGTTGTATACATTAATTGTTTATGTGGTGGTACTTTGGGGGAACTCAGTAAGCTTTGTGCTTACAATTTAAGTTTATTAATTCAGGTGCTTCACATGATTGTGGCAATACGAAGGCGTGACCGTACACATCCTTGGATTTAAACCTGATTGGATCTTGGGATACTCTGATTTTAAATAGTGTTTTGGAAACAATGGTTTTTGTGAAGACTTAAAAAATAAATTGGTTGTTTTGAAAAGTTGAAATTTATTGAAAATTTTGGACTGTTAGAAGTTGGTATCAGAGCCTTAAGTAAATGATTTTAGGGTGAAGGATTTGGTCCTACTACGTGGCTCTTGTTTGAGTCAAATCGGGATATGTTTGAATCCTTTAATCTAAAATTGGTTAAGATATGTTGCATGTGATTGTATTCGTACAATAGTTAACTCGCACCACTAGGGGTCATGTGGCAGATGAAGGTAGGATGAGATCTGGATCCTAGGATATCATAGGAAGTATGTAGTACTCTTGATATTATTCGTCAGAGATGCCATGGATGAGTGGGTGTAGTACATGGCGGGTCAACTTGAGAACTATTAGCCACTGTTGAGAGTGTGAGGGAAGGGTGAACATGTATCCGAGATACCGGGAGATAGAGATCGAAAATTTCGTATAGGGATCTGCCTAATCTTATTGTGTCTTAGTACTAGTCGACTCCACTGCTTGAATGTTGCTTGCTTTGTGCTTTGTGGGACTCACATTGATGTGGGCTAACTACTAAATGAATACATCCAATTACATTCTATGGAGGTTAAATAATCTTAGAGTGAAGGATTTGGCCCTATTGCACATCACTTGTTTGAGTCTAACCATTGTAGGGTTGTGTCATTTAGTCGAAAGATTATTTAAGTTTTGTTACATGTAATTGTATTCATGAGGTCGTTGGCTAACATTGATAGGAGTACTTCAGTAGTTGATGGAAGGGAAGGTGGGGAATCATGGGGGAGCCTAGGAAGTGTTTTAGTGCGGTCATTTCGTAGTTAAGAAAGTATGTGGAGTATTATTATAAATAGGTCTTAGAGGATCCGAGATGATCCTCGAGGAAAGTCAGGACAGGTGTGGAAGGTAGTAATGGGCCCGTACTATTGGAAGCAGATGATCCATACTCGAATCGAGGAGAGTTTTGGGGATTCTAAGGGCTGGTCGGGGGAAGATAGCATTGTTTGATACCATGATTCGTGATAGTGGTTACATATCTAACTATCTTTTGTTCATGGTTGCTCAGGCACGGGGATGGTTCTGGTAATTTTTGGGGCCTCAGTTGCGATGTCGGTTTGGGGTGGAATGGTACATACCTAGATGAGTATATTGGTTGAGAGATCTCGAGGGTTCTGGTCGAGGTTGTACATTGATTCACATGACTCAATAAGGAAACAATTGTTGTGATCGACTTGGGGGATTGCAACTGGAATTTGAGTGGTTGATTGATGGATTGGATTGTCGTTATCTGTGGCAAGGATTATGCCCTTTTAATTTTTTCAATCTTAGAGAAGGAGTGAGTAGGCTGGTGTTTGTCAATGTTAGGATGTAAACCCTGCATGGAGTCTGTTGGTTGCGATGTTTGGAGATAGTATGTTAGCGTGGGAGTGTGTATGAGGATTGATGTAGTATGGATGCTTTGTGATGCGATCTAGGGTCTGTGTGATTTGGATATAAGCAGGTTAGGTAGCAGATTGACATTTGGGCTTGCAGGCAAGGAATGTATGTTTTGGATCGTAAGTCGGTAATCACTTATGCGTTTGCACGAAATCCGTGATGTTAAAGTGGTTATGATTGGAAAGGTTCAGAGGTCTTCAAATGAAATTCATGATCCTCTTAGGATTAGTTTGATCCTTATCTGGTAAATCATCCTTCATGTGTTATGCAATCCATGGTCAGGGATGGTCGTACCTGGTTGATCTGGTAGAGTTATGGGTTGGTTGAAAACCAGTAAGTGGTAGTTCGAACCCTAAGTAAGGGAGACTAGGGTATTCCGCTTGGAGGATCATCGATGTGTTTGAGTTTGTGATATTGGAAGAATGGTTCATAGGGATTTGTGGAGCAAGTATGTGGGATCTTTGTTCTAGATTTGGTCAAGGAAGAGGCATATAGTACGTGGTGATATGATGTATATATTCATGAGGTACATGGGTTGTCTCTTAGCATAAAGTGGTTGGTCAAGGAGCTCATTACAGCTATTGGATTCCATTTTGGAATGCCAATGGATAGATAAGGAGGTGATAGGATCGCTTGGGTTACGTATCGATTTTTGAGTGATTTGTTAGTTAGTTGTTGGATTTCAATTTTCAGTCTAGAATGTGCATATGCCGATCGGTAAATCAGTTCCAGAGGCGGGTACGCTTAGCTCCACATGGGTTCTGGTTCCCTGGATTACGTGTTAATGTGTTCTCGATCATTGGTAGTTTCATGTATCATCAATGTAGAGGTTCTTCGGAAGTTTGGGTTGTATCAGTTTAAATTCAATGGATGTCTTAACCTATCATCTAGTCAAGTATGGGTTATGTTCCTTCGGTCTCTGAGTATATTTACCCTCAATGTTGATGTGGAATTTTGGTTCATAGTGGGCTTAGGTTTTAGTAGCATTCAAGATCACCGTGGAAGTCCTCTCGAGCCAGTTGTGTATTGGGGGAATCTTTTCATTCTCAATCAAGTATGGGTTCTTGTTTTGACCGATCATGGGGATTTCTTCTGTTGTTGATTAAGTTTTGTCGTTTGAATAGAGCTCTTTTATTTCATCCCTTTTTGGACGAGGTTATGGGTTCCGTAAGGACGTGCAATGTGGTAATTAATTATATGTATTGCCAAGAGGGGTGTATGTGGTTTGGATAAATGGAACAATTAAGGGTTGTTGGTAGTACTAGTTGTATATCAGAAACTCTCTACGGAATGTTGCATTATAAATCCCGTTTGTTCACAAGCTGTTATTAGGGGTTGGTTACCAAGATTGTGTATCAGTTATGGAGTCTCGAATCTTGAAGTTCATGGTGAATCTCTTGAGTGATTTTCCAGGTGGGGGTACACCTGAGTTGATAAGGATTTAAGGTAAATGTGAAAATTGTTGGATTAATCATATTTTCTCTTAAGACCAGTGGTTGGTAATGGTGTGTTAGGTAGTAAATGGTTCATTTAAGGTTTTAAGTGCATCTTATCGATTTGGAATTGGTTGAAGTTCGTGATCGATGTGTTTTAAGTACTTCATTCCGTGTGTTTGGTAGTGCTCTTAGTATAAGCCAATGGGTGGGTTCAATGAAAGGTTGAATATCAGTTTGGAATATGGGTTTTGATGTTTAGATCTGATGGGTTCCTGGTCTAGGGAATCACATTGATTGAGATAATTTGGTCTTATAGTTAGGATGTTTTAGAATGTGTTACTATTGCACGTGCATCTCTGTAGATATTATATAGATGAGACTCGTATTGGGAGTCGTCATGATATTTTTGAATCATATGTTTTCATCAGCAAGTTATGGTTAATAAATCTGTATGCCAAGGGTATCAGTTGGAGGGTTCAAGGTCAAGGGATGTTTTTCAGTTATGATGGTAATAGGAGGCCACCATGAACATGTTTGGAATGGTTCTACCTGTGTGGAGGTCATGCAATTTATGGGATTTGGATTTATAGAAATAACACTTTAGTTTATCAGTAAAATGATCATTATTTGGTATCAGTTAAGAGGTGTGGATCGGAGTGTTTGGTTCCTAGGTGGGTGGTAAGGAGTGATTTCGAGGACAAAATCTAATTTAAGTGGGGGAGAGTTGTAACGCCCTGTTGTGAATCAATTCCTAATTCGGGGATGTGGCCCAAAGATTAGTTATCATAAGGCATAGGGCCTTTGGAAAAGAAAGATCTAGAACCATTTGGTGCGGGTAATGCAGTTGAGGTGATCCAGGAGTTCGAGTTGTGTTTTGGACCAAAGGAGTATGTCGGTAAAGTGCCAGTTCGGGTTCTTTATGAATTTTGTTCGGAAGATGTTAAGCTAGGTATGAATTGATAGATGTGTAGAGCTTCTTGTTACCTTTCCGGCGATATAAGGATCGTCGAAAATGTACTTAGAACTATGAAGTTATGGCCTTCGGATGTTTGGCGGTTTTAGAGTAAAACTGAGTACGTGGGTCGCACACAAGTGTACGCAAGGTGTACTAGTATTATTGACAGTACATGGGGCCTACAGAGGTGTACGCTGGGCGTACTAAGAAAAATGATCGCGGATGCGTAAGGGAGTACGTAGGGCATAACAGAAGTACGCATGGCGTACTCCTGTTAGATCCAAACGCTAATTTAGGCTCTTGAACCGTATTTAAGCCCCTTAGTTCACCACCAAACCCTATTATCTCCAGCCTCCATCCCTCTAAACCCTAGAAATGAATCTCTAGCCACCATTGGTGTGATTCTTGAGTCTTTGGTGGTATATCATGAATTTTGGGGCTCATAGAAGAAGGAGCTTCTTGGAGAAGTATAGGATTGCTTGATGCTTTTGGATCTAGGCTTGTTGCATCTTGATCTAACATTTTGAGGTATAAACATGATGATTCGATTCTAAGGTCTTAAAGTGTAATGACTCAGAAAAATGATTGCTTGATTGTTTCCTTAGCACCATGCAAGAGTTATGTAGTTTTAAGTAGTGTGAATGAAAGGATTTTACAGATTTATCCCTCTTTATCTATGCAAAAGCTTAAAGGTTTCGACTTTATGGTTTAAGACATCATTTAGGGTTAAGATAAGTGTGTGGATTCCTTGACTTAACCCAATAAGAGCTTAATATGAAATTTTGGCCTCTACTGAGTATGCGGGGCGTATATATAAGTACTCTTAACGTAATGTGAGATTCGGGCTTAAGGGGATTGTACCTTGCATATTGAGGGTGAGTATGCAAGGCGTACTCCTAGGATGTCTTTTGGGCCTATTTATGGTTTGGGCCTTGTTGGGCCTTTAGAACTATGAATTTGGGCCATGTCTTGATTATGGGATTTCTTGGAATTAGATTCATGAGGATTTGCGAGCCCAATTTCGAAATTAGGCCTTAATGGGCCTTAGGATGCCAATTAGGGATTGGGCTTTTGAGCAAATGAGTCGGGCCTTGGTTTTGGACCAAGTAAGAAAAAGGTAAAAATGGTCTTGTACCAAGGTACTTGAGCAAGTAAATTAGATTATTGAATTTGGGGAAGATATCCAACTTATTAATTTGGATATTATTTGATTGTGTTAGTGTGTGGGGATTTACCGAATCAGCAAACCAAGATTTTATCGGAGAGATTTAGCAACTCGAAGTGAGTTCTTCCTGACTGTACATACGGGTTGAAGGCATCAAGGCCGTCCCATTAGATTAGATATCATGTTATGTGGTAGTATGTTATCGTGCGGTATTTATTTGTTAAATCTATATACTGGTATATAGGATGATACTATGCTTAGGATCTGTAGATCTGCCTGAGTGTCTGTAGACTTTTTGTTTGATTATCTGTTATATGTTTACATATTTGGTTGGTGGTTGAGGCTTTACTGATTTGTACGTAAGCCAACAGGCCGGGGGCATACCAACCCGATTGTTGATTTAGCTCAAGGGTATTCCATCTCGAGGATGACAGGACCCGTTGTAGATTGGCATTCCAACTTGATGGTTGATTGGGCCTGGGGTATTCCAACTCGATGGTTGACTTGACCCATAATATATTGGCATTCCAACCTCGATAGGTTGTGGGCCGGGGTTAATCCAATTTGAATATGATGTGGACCCATTATGTATTAGCATTCAAACATCGATGGGTTATGGGCTGGGGGTAATCCAACCTCGGTAGTTTGTGGACCCATTGTATAATTACGTTTTGCAAGGGGTATTCCATCCTGAGGATGATTGGACTCGATATGCTATTGTATATGTTAATTGTGATGGTTTTAAACCAAAAGAACATCCTATGTGCTCATGAAAAACTCTAATGCTTGGATCTAGGCTTCTCTATTGTACATGTAATTAATCCAAGACTTGTAACCCTAGATCTTGCATGTATAATTCGAAATTAACATTATAAGAACATATCTTAGTGTTTAGCTCTTTCAATTGTCTTGAAATACTTTGAATATTCTTGATCTTGAGCTTAGAGTCACAATTGTAATTCCTCTAATGGTTCACAAACACCACAATAAAGAAGGCTATGATGAGAGAGGAGGAAGAACACTAAAAATAGGCCCTAGGGTTTCACTTGGAATCCGCAGTCTGAAAATTGCAACCAAAGGCCTCTATTTATAGTGTAGGCTGCTAGGGTTTCAGTCTAAACCCTAATGGACAGCTTAGTCATCAAGCAACCCATGGAACCTTCTAGATTAGGGCCTTTGGACGAAAATATGATAGATCCACATCATAATTTCGTTCCCCCTTAGTCCATTAGGTGTCCTAGCCCAAAACACCACTATTACACATTTGACAGTTTACTCCCCTTTATTCAATTAATCTCTTTAAGTCACCAAATTAATTACTAATTAATTTATGACTAATAGTAATCAAATAATATGATTTCTCCTTTAATATATTATTCCTATAATATATTAATAAATCATAACATATTCTCTCTCTCCTAATTAATCTAGTTAGGTTGCTTTGGTGAAGGCAAACCAAAAGGACCATCCGTGTCAAGTACATACCAAATATAGTTACGGGCTTAGACGCTAATCCAACAGTTTCCCGGTTGGATAAGTCTAGTAGCTATCTCTCACATATGACTTCAGGATCCGATTAGCAATCGTAGCTCTTACACGCCGCTGTCAACTCTGATCAGTAACTCGTCCTTCAGATAAGGGATCGTATAATCCACTGTTCTAGATATCATGCTTACAATACTTATCGTTCAACAGTTTTTTTCTCGATATCCAATTCGTTCGACATAGAACTTAGTTGAACACATCAACCTTGTTCTGACCGGGCCCGACACATAAGTCAAACCAAATCATTGAGTGGCCAAGATATCACCTTTATTCTTTTAGAATAAAAGGAACAGATTAACTTTGACTCATATGCATCTACTATTTACTAATTAAATCATGCACAACAATGTGTTGTATAACATCGAGTTACTAATACGTTTACACATCATCAATGCACAACCAACCAGAAAACAATAACCATATCTCTAAGTTTTAAGACTATAAGATATTATAGCTTTGCGATCACCTGAGGTAAAATACCATGAATTGATACCGGAAAACGCAGGTTTATTCCAATGCTCAAATCACAATTCATAAGCACTCATGAACTTTGCAACCAACTATTGTTATGTCTAAAACCTTTTAGACAATCTACAAACAGATTCGTGACAGTCTTCTTTCATATCTACTTCCAACATATGAATGACTGTGGACTGTTTGAATAATCTTATTATTCAGGAAGTCAAAACATGAAGAACTGAAACAACAGATAAATAACCAACACAAGATAGTAACTTTAGTCTTAAATAAAACACCTTTATTTATATCAAATGTCAAGTACAAATTATCTATTACACGTTTCCTATCTATCTAATCTAAACTCATATCGTCCTTCAGCCCAATGTTCCTAGTGTGCTGCAAGTGCTTAACCCTACTCAGTCCCTTCGTAAGGGGATCCATTGGGTTATCTTATGACGATACCCTCTTCACTACGAGGAGTCCCTCTTCTACCCGATGTCTGATAAAATGGTATTTTCTGTCGATATGCCTGGATCTACCATGATCCCATGGTTCCTTGGTTAAGGCAACCGCTCCTTCATTTCACAGAAAATTTCCATGGGCTCCTTTATGGATGGCACAACTCCAAGGTCTCTAATGAAGTTCTTTAACCATATTGTCTCTTTTGATGCTTCACTTGCTGCAATGTACCCAAATTCACACGTTGAATCAGCCACAGTCTCCTGCTTGGGACTTTTCCAAGTCACCGCTCCTCCGTTAAGGGTAAAGACCCAACCTGACTGTGAACAATAATTATCCCGATCTGTCTGGAAACTAGCGTCACTGTGCCTTCATACACTTAAGTCATTACTCCCACCGTGGACTAGAAACCATTCCTTGGTCCTTCGAAGGTACTTAAGAATATTCTTAACTACAGTCCAATGTGCTCTACCAGGGTTTCCCTGATATCTGCTGACCATGCTCAAAGCAAAGGCCACATTAGGGCGAGTACAAGTCATAGCGTACATGATCGAGCCAACAGTGGAAGCATAAGGCACTCGGCTCATATCAACTATCTATGCCTCTGTACTTGGGCTTTGAGTCTTACTCAACTTGCTATTTCTTTGGATTGGCAACTCCCCTTTCTTGGAATTTTCCATACTAAAACGCTTTAGTACCTTATCCAAGTATGTATCCTGACTGAGTCCTATTAGTCTCTTACTTCTGTTTCTTACTATCCTTATTCCTAGAATATACGCAGCCTCTCCGAGGTCCTTCATAGCGAAACACTTCCCAAGCCAAGACTTGACCTCCTGCAAGGTTGGGACGTCGTTTCCTATGAGTAGTATGTCGTCAACATACAATACGAGGAAGGTTAATATACTCCCACTGGCCTTGACGTACACACATGACTCATCTTCGCTTCGCAGAAAACCAAACTCTTTGACCTTCTCATCAAAACAAAGATTCCATCTGCAAGATGCTTGCTTCAATTCATAAATGGATTTCTCAATCTTAAACACTCTATTCGGATGCTTCGCATTGAAAAAACCCTATGGCTGATTCTTGTAAACATCCTTAGCCAACTTTCCATTAAGAAAATCAGTTTTCACGTCCATCTGCCATAATTCATAATCATGAAACACAACTATTGCGAGCATCACCGTAATAGACTTTATCTTGGCAACTGGAGAGAAGGTATTATCATAGTCAACTCCAGGAGTTTGAGTAAAGCCCTTTGCAAGCAATTGCGATTTATAAGTGTGCACATTCCCATCAATTTCTGTCTTCTTCTTAAAGATCCACTTGCACCCCGACTTTCTTACGACCCGGCACATTGTCAACCAAATTTCAAACTTGGTTGTCATACATGGACTGAATCTCGCTGTCCATAGCCACTTTCGACTTAGCAGACTCCGGGCCTGCCATGGCTTCCTTGTAGTTGCTAGGTTCATCCAAATTTAGTAGTGTACTATCACTAATAAATGTATCCCCTTCAGTAGTAATATGGAATCCATACAACTGGGGTGGAACACTAGCCCTACTGGAACGTCTAAGAGGTAAGGAGTCGTCAACAGGTTCAACAGGATTTTCCTCCTCAGGTTGAGTGCCAGTGTTAGAAGTTCCTTCATCGCTTTGCTCTTGAATCTCTTCAAGATCAATTTGCCTCCCACTGTCCTCTTGGCTGATGAGCTCTCTTTCTCAAAAAACCCCTCTTCTCGCAACAAATAGAACATTGTCACTCGGTCTGTAGAAGACATAGCCAAATGAATTTTGTGGATAGTTGATGAAATAACACTTCTCACTACGAGCTTCGAGCTTGTCGTGAGTCTCTAGTCTTACGAAAGCCTCGCAACCCCAAACCTTGATATTTTCCAACGAGGGAGCTTTCCCTGTCCACATCTTGTGAGGTTTTTTGGTAACCTTCTTGGTGGGAACTAGGTTAAGAATATGGGCGGCAGTCTCCAAGGCATACCCCCAGAAAGCTATTGGTAATGAAGCGCGACTCATCATAGAACGAACCATGTCCAACAAGGTTCGATTACGTCTCTCAACCACACCATTTAATTGTGTCGTTCTCGGAGGTGTCAATTACGAAACAATTCTGCATTCCTTTAGATAGTCATGAAACTCAAGACTTAGGTACTCTCCTCCTCGATTGATTTTCCTGCCTAACTATTTTTCCACTTCATTCTTAAACTCTTTGAACTTTTCAAAGGTTTCTGAGTTTTGCTTGATTATGTAGATATATCCATATCTGCTATAATCATCCGTAAAAGTCACATAGAAGCGGCAAGCATCCCTTGTGGTGGATCTAAAGGGCCCACACACATCGGTGTGTATGAGATCCAATAGACCCTCACCCCTTTCTCAAGTGCCAGTAAAGGGTGACTTGGTCATCTACCCAAGTAAACAAGATTCACACACGTCATCGGCCCTAAGGTCGAATGACTCCAACACTCCATCCTTTTGGAGTAAGGCAATGCGTTTCTTGTTGACAGGCCCAGGCGACAATGCCACAAGTATGCTTTGTCTAGACTATTAGAGGAATCAATATTCAACACATCATTTCATAAATTCTCTACAACCAACACATATTCATATATTCCATTACAAGGAAATGCATTGAAATAAAAAACACCATTCAAATAAACATTAATAGAACAATTATTATTATCAAATGAAAATCTGGAAACCTGTCTATATACTCCATGAAAAGAAATGATGTTCTTTGCCATATCTGGAGAATAGCAACAATTGTTTAATTCTAACCCTAACCCATTACTGAACACTAAAGAATAAACTCTGACTTTGGTCACAGGCGACGATCTTCTGTTTCCCATAATCAAGTTTATTTTCCCATGCTCCACCTAATGGGTTTTGGTCATAAGACATCCTATGTGCTCATACAAACCCTAATTCTTGGATCTAGGTTTCTCTATTGTACATGCTTTGAATCCAAGACTATAAACCCTAATTCTAGCATATGGAAATCAATATTAACATATAATTAGGTTTATGATATTACCTTGATTGTTATGTAGCAATAACAATCCCAATTCCTCCTTGAATTGACTTTGGAAGGCTTAGAGTCACAAGTGTCACTCCTCTAATGGCTTACAAACACCATAAGCAAGAGGATGAAGAGGAAAGAGGATGGAGGCTGCCCAAAACGTGTACTAACCCAAGAAAAGAAGTTCCCCCACGTTTTTGAGCCTTAAGGGTTCTTTATATAGTGAGGCTATTAGGGTTATCTAACAAGGAAACCCTAATTTGGTTGCTTAAGCCCTAAGCAACCCATAGACTCCTTTAATCAAGCCCTTGGACGATTCCCTTATGGGCTTCCCATAAGAATTTGTCCACCTCTTGATTTAAGACAATCCATGGCCTAAATTGCAATTATCTTATAATTACAATTCCAGTCCCTTAAGTTCAATTAATCTCTTTTAGTCACAAAACTAATTACTAATTAATTCTTGACTAATATTAATTAAACAATATGATTTCTCCTTTAATATATTATTCTCATAATATATTAATAAATCATATTTAATCCTTTCTCTCCATAATTCATTCTATCAAGTTGCTTTGGTGAAGGCAACCCAAAATGACCATGCACCATCGGGTCAAGTACATACCAAAATAGTTATGGACTTAGACACTAATCCAACAGTCTCCCACTTGGATAAGTCGAAGAACTATTCTGCGTATGACTTCGGATCCCGATCTGCAACCGTAGCTTTCCAAAGCCACTGTCAACTCTGATCATATCAGATACGCGTGTCCTTAGATAAGGGATCATATATTCCTCCATTCTAGATATCATATGAGATATGATTTCAAATCATTCTCTTTGTACTACTTCTCGATTTCTGATTTATGATGAATTATTAATTTAACAAATCAAATTAGCCCTAGCCTGGCCGAGCATTTACGTTTGTCATCACTAAACCATCGAGGGGCCCAAAAGATATCGCTTTTATCCTACTTTGGATAAAAGGAATGGATAAACTTCGATACAATGCTTGCTTGCACTTACTCACCGAATCACACACAATAATATGTTTTATAACACCAAGTTACTAATGCGTTTACATATTAGCAATGTGCAACCTATTCGCAAGAAACAACTCATACATCTCGGTTTCAACAATATAAGATGTTATCGTCTCACCAATCACTCGTGATACAATTCATGGAGTGATCCAAGTGAGCGTGGGTTTAATCCAATGCTCAAATCATATTCATAAGCACTCATGAACGTTGCAGCAAACATTTGCTTATGTCTAATGCTCTTTAGACAATCCACACACCAATTCACGACAGTCTTCATTCATATCTACTTCCAACATATGAACAACTGTGGCCCGTTCGAATAATTCGATTATTCTTAATAAACTCAATTATTCTGGATGTCAAAACATGCAAATGTGAAACACAAGAATAATACTAATCCCATATGGCCTCAAACCTTTGAGTATAAATAAAACGCCTTTTATTTATCACCATATTGATTACTCATTATTTGTCGTTTTGGGTAATCAACTTCTTACTTGAATTCCAACACTTTTCCCATGCTCCTAGCATGCACAAAATGTTTACCTATGGTTCTTACTTTGTGAAATAGATGACATTGAACACATTTCCAATCCTTCTAATTTCACAACTCCAAATCCGTTTTTCATAAGTTAAAGAATATCAAATTCTTGTTACTTATAGAATATGCTAGATTCTAACATTCTATGCAACTATCCTTTCGTAATATCACTGCACCAAAGTCACAAAGACTATTGCCAATGATATTACAAAGTCCTCTATCGTAGATTGTTACAAGACAATTCCTTAGATATGATGTCTCTCACTCAAAGTACATTCCTTTCAACATCCTTTTGCATAAAAGTTTCTAATCTAGACATAGATTTTCAATATTCAATTCCTAATATGGACACGCATCCATATTTTCCATATGACAACTCATTCTTAATAGAATCTTTTCTATTCATAATAATGTCGATATGGTCCATCCAATCCCATGCTTCCAACTACTCACAAGCGACCAATCCTCGTCGAACTTTGGATTGTCCTTTGATAGTTGTTTAATTATTTTAGTCAAAACCGATTCTAGTCCTTTTTCCCTCTAAATGCGCTAGACATTTGGAAAATTTTAGAATGGTCACACATTAAAACATTTGCAATCGATCCTATACCCGAAGCGTATGGGACACGACGCATAATGTTTTATTTGCTATGCTCTCAAAATTCGAATTGTGAAGAGGAATGCCGTAATCATAATCGAAATTTTAAGAGCACACCATGTACCATTGACTAAGTTTATTAACATTTCTCAACCTAATCATTTATATTTGAAATGAAGCATAATATTATCTCCCTTAATTATAGCAAAACAACCTTTCAACTCTTACAACTTTGTAAAGTGTGACTCTTGTTTTTTATAATTAATATTGCTAACCTTGCAATACTTTCCTTAATAATCATACAATCATAACTTTTATGCTCCCACTATCATGATGATTATTATAAAACATAACACTTATGCTCCCACTAGCTTCGACATGTATTCATAAACATCTTAACTTTCAGAAAAACAATGCTAATTGAATTTCTTAGGTTCATGTTTCTAATACTTACTGCTTTGATAATCTTTTATCAAGGCTTCTTGAACTTATACACCTTTGCCTTAGATAGTTCATATGTGTGTCTAAACAATTAAGACTAATTGCCAAACCTCACAATTCAATTATGGAAATGGATACCGTAACCATAATCGAATTTGAGAATGCAATTTTACAATCACTATCTTTTTAAAATCTTTCTTAGTGAAAGCATTTCCTCACAATCATTTTCATGAAGGAGGAAATCTTATGACACTTAGATTTGAGCGGTGTATGTGTTCCTATCCATGTGAATTTGTTAAAAACAAAGTTTACGGCAAAGTCAAACTCATATGGATCGA
Organism: Lactuca sativa; assembly: GCF_002870075.4. Taxonomy (NCBI): domain Eukaryota; kingdom Viridiplantae; phylum Streptophyta; class Magnoliopsida; order Asterales; family Asteraceae; genus Lactuca; species Lactuca sativa. The sequence continues at coordinate 55,154,575 of NC_056624.2, forward strand.
ACTTTCTTAATCTTGATTTCTTGCCTTATGGTAGCACAGCTGCCAACCATGTCTTCCAAGTAGTTAAGCAGCCCACCCTTTCCTATCAATGTACCTTTCATTGATTAAGGTGCTTTGCCTTTTATGCGTTCAAAATGAGAACTCATAGAACTCTCATGCATAATTAACTCGATTGGATTGGCACAAAAACAAAATAATGTCATGACGATAGGTTGTAAACCTCAACTCGTGTGCTAGTGATGATCGTTAAGGTTTATTTGATTTGTTCATGAAACCTTTCAAGACAATTAAGACTCCCACTGACTCCTTGACATATAAGATTCTCTTGTCAATAAACATTTCTTGACAAACAAATATTCAAGAGTTAGTGTAGTTTTTATCAAGACAAAACACTTCATAACTTTGGTCCTAGTTGGTCTTTGTCTTATCCAAGACATCACAACTTTCCACAATTGATGAATGTTATAAACCTTCTTAATACTTGTCACTCAATGTCACAATATTAACTTTAAGACTTGTTATTGGAATGAAGTATGATAGACTTCTTGATTTAACCATTTCTTCAATCCTTGATTCCTCTTCTTAAACATACAATTGTACTAAGACTCACTTAGAGGATCAATTGATATATGGTTCTTAATCATTAAGACCTATCATAAAGCATAATAGATACTCTCCCTTCTTCTCAGAATGGAGAAACTTTTATCTTTCTGCCTACTTGATTCTTCTTATTCGTATTTAAACTTTTTCAATCAATTCAGAATTACACTTATTCATATTTACTAAACCTTTAGTAAATCATGACGAATATCTTTGTTACTCTTATGGTGAACTTGATCAACACACAACTTTGTGTACTCGATCTCCTAGTACTTCACTCGACACCTTGTCAACGAATTAGTCTAATTTCCAAATACGAAATTTCTCATTCATCGTGCAACCAAGTTGCATGATTCCAAGTTTCTGTCCAATTGAAACTTGGGCGATGAGAAACTCTCCCTATTTGGTAAATTCTCGACTTTCCATAACATAATAAGAACCAAATCCATTATTTCTAATAATAGAAACATTTTAACATCAATTTTTTTCATACACGCCATTGTAAGGATAAATAAATAAAATTTAAAATCAAAATTTATTTTATTGCGGAAAAATTTGTCCTTACAATGCAACTCATTGAAAAACTTATGCTAATACATCTTTCTTAGCAATCTAATTCTAACTCTAAGTAGTAGCTCAAGAATCTAATCTTCGAGAAACGCAATCGAAATCCATTCCTTCACGGTTAGATTCTGCTCACTTCTTCCCTTAAGCTTCCTTTCTTTTCTTCGATCCTACAAAACATCAATTGTAATCTTATCACATTATGTATTCAGAATCTAGAATGAAGCTTAAAAGAGTTAGTCAATGGATTTTACCTAAATTAGAGCCATACGTTTCGACTCTCCCACCTCTTAGATCTCTTAGGTAAATAGGGCAACTTCGTCTCCAATGCCCCTTCTCTTGGCAATAAAAGCAAATTGACTCTTTTGGAACAACACATGGAACTACTTTAGACATCGCCTTTCTCTTATGATCAAACTTTTCTATCATTGCATGTCTTTCATTGCCATTGTCTATATCCATAGAGGTCTTGAAGGCAGATTCACCAATCAACTTTTCTTTTCTATTGTGCCAAACCATTACCGATTCAGCAGCAATAAGCATGTAGGTGAGATCTATATGGGTCACGTCGTGATTCATCATATAGTACTCTCTTACGAACTCACTATACGAGTTGGGAAGTGACTGAAGAACCCAATCAACAGCTATTTCCTCACAGACAACGGATCCCAACATTCTTAGTCTATCAATGTGCGACTTCATCCCTAGGACGTGTGCACACACCGACTTTCCTTCTTTATGTTTACTTGCCAAAAGGGTTTGAGTGATATTGAACCTTTCAATTTTACAATCTTGTGGGTTAGGCAGAATAATTGGAGGAGGAGGAGGAAGTGAAGCATGATTTCTTGTTCCTCGATCGAATCGTGGAATATCATCTTCAAGTGGAATGCTTGTTCCACGGGATTTGGGAAGACCATAGTTGTCGAACTTTGACATCTACAAAACGGGAGAAAACAAATTCAAGTTAGTTGATTGATAAAGTCCTTAGTAAATCATCCAAATGAAATACTAAGGCTAGGACCCAACACAATATTCTACAACTCGGGAGAGGGATGCCGTAACCCAAATTGCAGAACATTTGAAGGTAAGTGAATGACGATTCACTAATTTCCACCATGAAAAACGAAAAAGAAATTTAAGTTTTAAATCTACGAAAACTCCTAGATCCTTTGAGATACATTGAACTTTCAATGGCATGTTTATGTCTCGATATGCCCCTCTTGTTTGTGACTGGGATGCCGAGGATCACAAAGCGGGTGTGAATAACCATGCAAACTTACATGGTGCCCTCACATGTTACAGTCACCTATTCGATGTGCCGGTAAACCACACACGCTCCACCGAACTATGACAAACATTAAGTCACCCTTTGCTACCTTTGCTTAGAACCATTTAGTGTGCCGGTAAACCACACACGCTCCACTAACGTCTTCGCAAGGGCACAAAGTGTAATTTCATGGAATTGCATCAATTCACTTTTGCCTAAGTAACTAAGATTGGGAATTTTATGAAAACATTTAGTTACTTTAATAATTCATTATACTTATAATGGAAGGTTTCGTCCTATCCTACCCGTTCGGCTAACGACCCTCCACTAGTCAAGAGTGCGGTGGGTAAGAGTGGATACCCATTCAATCACCATTTTATAGGCAATTTCCTTAAACACCCCATATAGACCAGCTTCGTGAATGAGGCCTACTAAAGGTAAGAATGACTTTTACTCATACATATATATATATATATATATATATATATATATATATATATATATATATATATATATATATAATGTTAGACTTTTAATGTTATATATAGTATACGGTGTATTTTACACATTTAAAATATTAGGTGGTTCAATTTAACAATTATACTTTTAATTCACTTAAATTGTAAACCTAAACTTTTATGGATTTATTAAACCTATTTAATTATACACCTTAACTAGTTAATAAAACCATAAGGGTGTGATTTGAACTTTTTCAAAACTATACTAGAGTTTTAGAATTTAACATTCCTAATTAAAGTTTTAATCAACTTTTAAATTCCAAAACTTGATGGCAAGTTTTGAATCATTTGAACACATTAGGATTTAGAATTTAAATATACATTGAAATTAAACTATTTAATCAAAATTTAAATTCCAAAACTTGAGGGCAAGTTTTGAAACCTTTTTCAAAAACATTAGGGTTTTAACTATTTAAATTTAAAAACAAGAAAACTTTTGGGTTCATATTTAAACTATAAAACCTAAAGGGCAAAATATGAAACATTTCATAACAACAAGGATCAAATAACAAATAATCTAAATTAACAATTAATCACATAATTATCCATATTTGATTTATTTAATGATTTCTTGCAAAACAATTTATCAATTTACTCAAAATAATTAATCAATTATCTTATAAGGAAACAATTATCTTATTAATTGATAAATATCTTCAATTAGATCAAAAATATAGTCAAATATATCATATAATCGGATTAATATTGATCTAACATGATAAGGTAACTATCCATAAGCAAAAACAGCAAGAAATCCCGAAATACCCTCCATCTGACGAGTTGACTCGGCGAGTCTGCATGGACTCGGCGAGTCCAGCCTCCAGAAACCCAAAAAACGAATTTTCCAGTAATACAATGCATCAATACAATTGAAACCAAGTTAGGCTCTAATACCACTGATGGGTTTTGGTCATAAGACATCCTATGTGCTCATACAAACCCTAATGCTTGGATCTAGGTTTCTCTATTGTACATGCTTTGAATCCAAGACTATAAACCCTAATTCTATCATATGGAAATCAATATTAACATATAATTAGGTTGATGATATTACCTTAATTGTTATGTAGCAATCACAATCCGAATTCCTCCTTGAATTGACTTTGGAAGGCTTAGAGTCACAAGTGTCACTCCTCTAATGGCTTACAAATACCATAAGCAAGAGGATGAAGAGGAGAGAGGATGGAGGCTACCCAAAACGTGTACTAACCCTAGAAAAGAAGTTCCCCCACGTTTTTGAGCCTTAAGGGTTCTTTATATAGTGAGGCTATTAGGGTTATCTAACAAGGAAACCCTAATTTGGTTGCTTAAGCCCTAAGCAACCCATAGACTCCTTTAATGAAGCCCTTGCACGATTTCCTTATGGGCTTCCCATAAGAATTCGTCCACCTCTTGATTTAAGACAATCCATGACCCAAATTGCAATTATGTTATAATTACAATTCCAGTCCCTTAAGTTCAATTAATCTCTTTTAGTCACAAAACTAATTACTAATTAATTCTTGACTAATATTAATTAAACAATATGATTTCTACTTTAATATATTATTCTCATAATATATTAATAAATCATATTTAATCCTTTCTCTCCATAATTCATCCTATCAAGTTGCTTTGGTGAAGGCAACCCAAAAGGACCATGCACCATCGGGTCAAGTACATACCAAAATAGTTATGGACTTAGACACTAATCCAACACCACCTCCCTACTTTTCATAGGCCCTGCAAATCAGAAAAATGTGAAAACCACATCCTGCATCAAGAACCCATGAAGTTGCAAGTGATGAGTTATTAGATTTAATAAAATATATACCTGCAAAGGTGGGATTTATCTTCCCATCCTTAATGTCCTGCAGATATTTAGGGCAACTATTTTTCCAGTGGCGCTTCTCTGGCAATAGTGTTGGATTAATGTCTAAGTCCATAACTATATTTGGTATGTACTTGACCCAACCCGGCATGGTCCATTTGTGTTGCACTTCATCGACAAAATTTATATGGATAGTCTTTTTGAGAATAGTATATTTATGATTTATATTAATATATTATAAGTTCTAATATATTAATATGGAATCATATTATTTAATTAGAATTAATTAAGTGATCAATAGGAACTAATTAAATATGGACTCATATATATATATATATATATATATATATATATATATATATATATATATATCGTGGATGGGCTAAGCTATCATGGATAGTCCGTGGAGTTTTAACCCATGGATCCTATTAAATGAAAGGTCATGGGTATTAGGGTTTACATGAATGTAAACCTAATCCTCCATACTATATAAAGAGGCCTTTGGGACAAGAAATGGCACTCGTGTGTGAGCACATAAGAGAGGGCCGATTTTATTGTGCATACATATTCTATCAAGTTCTTCCAAGGTGTTTTGTTGATTTGTGATTCCACTTGAGGCTTCCATACTATTGGGGCTAAGCTCTTAATGCTTGAAGACATCAAGCTACATCAAAAGGTATGCCATCTAACTAGAACTTTGTAGTATAGGTGCTTCATAATATGCTAGTTAGGATGAACCTTGGAATATTTAATGTTTGCATGTATAATAGAGAAAACATAGATCCAAGCTGTATACGGTTGCATGTACACCATCAAATTTTTTGAATGCTCAAAACCCATCAGTGGTATTTGAGCCTAGGCTTGTTTTCTTATATACTTGATGCATTTGATGAAAAATCGAAGTCATATTGTTTTCTATACATTGGACTTGTCGAGTTCACTAATGGACTCGAAGAGTCCAAGGCAAAATGCAACCAACTCGTCGAGTTGGTTCATGCACTCGGCGAGTTGGACCCCCTGACAGCATATCTTCGAGTTTTGGTGCGGGAATTGGGCTAGAATCATTATCTTAAACTGTTTTGGACTTATAAAAACTATTTTTTGATATGGTAATGATTATGGTAAACCAATTTCAGAGTTGTTATCAAACTTTTAAGTTTTATATGGTTAATTTTAGGATTCTTGAAATTGTTGAACTTATGAGCTTAGATGATCATATGAATTATTTGTAACCTTCTTGGTAGTTTAATTCTTGATCATTATGTTTTTTAATGGAGTCCATACCTTGTCCTCAAATTATGGATAACCAAAAGTCACAAGTCATTAAATCCATTAAAAGAACACAATGGTTACATAAGATGAAAAGTCACTCATTTTAATAAGCCCTTAACTCATAATTTATGAGAAATGAAAAGTTTTGGAAGTATACAAAACTTTCCCTCAAGTTTTGGAACACGTAAAGTCACAATTAAAACTTTAGTTCCAATCCCTAGAATTTTAAAAAGGTTAAAATTCAACCCTTATACTTTATAATATTATAAGTTTAGTAATATTTATATATGTATAAGAACAAAAAGTCGTCTTACAATTAGTAGGCCTCATTCACGAAGTCGGTCTATAAGGGGGGGGGGGGTATAAGTTTACTACCTATAAAATGGCAGTTTAATGGGTGTCCACTCTCACCAACCGCTTCCTTGACCGGTGGAGGGTCGTTAGCCGAACGGGTAGGACAAGCACTATAATTCTCCCTTCATTAAAAGTATTAATGATAAATACTAAGTAACTAAACATTTATAAATTCCCAATCTTAGTTACTTAGGAAAATGTGAATAAGGTGCTAATCCATGAAATTACACTTTGCACATTGTTTAAGCCGTTAGTGGAGCGTGTGTGGTTAACCGGCACACTAACCTGGATTTAACAAGGTAGGCAAAGGGTAACTTAATATTTATCATAGTATCGGTGGAGGGTGTGTGGTTAACCGGCACAACGATTGAGGGGTAAATATTAAAGGTACCAAGTATATTTGCACGGTTACTTCACACCTTGTTTTGTGATCCTCGACATCCCTGTCACAAAACCTGAAGGGCACACCCGAGATTGAAACATGCCATTGAAAAGTTCAATGAATCTCAAAAGAATCTAGGAGTTTCAAAACCAATTAAAACCTAATAATACATTTCGTTTATCTTGATGGAAATTGGTGAATCGTCATTCACCTACCTTCAAATATTTTATAGCTTGGATTACGGCACCCCTCTTCCAAGTTATACAATAGTTTGTTGGGTCCGAGCGTTAATATTTCATATTGGGTGTCATATTAAGGACTTAAATCAACTTTACTTGAAATTCTCCCATTGTTGATGTCTGGTTTAGACAACAATGATCTTCCCAAATCAAGCTTTCCTAATGAATATGACTTCCCGAGTTTGGCTCATGGAATTCATACTTCTCTTCCTCCACCTCCTCCAATTATTACCCCTGACCCACAAGTTTAAGGACTTGAAAAGATCAAGATCACTCAATCCCTACTCACAATAAAACATAAAATTGGAAGTTCTGTGTGTAGGAGTTATGTTGTAAAAGTCGAATAGTGTTTTGTAATGATTCACATTCTATATGTATTTTATTAAGTCAATGTTAAATGCGAAGTACTGCATGCGAAGTTACAATGTATTAGACTTAGTATACTTTTTGTATATTCCCTATAAATAGGGACGTAGGCTGAAAGTAGAAAGCAGATCGAAACATAAAAACTCTCTTTAGCCTATTCTGTAATCAGTCTTAATGAAATGAGATCTGATTAATATTTACTTCGTGTGTTCATCATTTTACTTCATTCAAATCTATTGTTTTACATCTTAATATTCGATAACAATTCTCTTCAATTGGTATCAGAGCGGGATTCAAACTGCTTAGATCTGATTTTCGTATAAGAATCAATTGCTTTTTGAGTTACAAATTTGACTCAAAAGTTTCCGCGCAATTTTGGTTTTGAAAATCACTTTTGATCTTCAGATTTGAATTGATTCTGCATTTGAATTGTTAAATCGAGTATTCGATTAGCAATTTTTAATCAATTCATTTGATTAATTTCTGAAATTCATCAAATACTCAAGTTTTCTGAAATTTTGTTTGTTCATTAATGGCGAACTTCAACATGAACACAATGACTTCTTTCTCTCATTTTCTTGGTTCTTCAACCAAAATTCCAATGTTGATTCCAGAATATTATGATCAATGGGCTGATAGAATGGAAAACTACTTAAATGGAATTGATGAAGAACTTTGGAATTGTATCGATGGAACAGTTCAAGCTCCTGCAAATGTTCAACAAATTGGTTCATCCACTGGATCTCCTGATGTTGAAGATCAACGAAAACGTCTGAAGGATAACGAAAAGAGATGCATGAGAGAACTATGAGGTGCTCTTCCTCCTGTGGTTTACAATTACATTCGTAGTTGTAAAACAGCAAAAAACATCTGGAATACTCTAAAAGAGAAGTATCAAGGTAGCAAAAAGACGAAGATCAATTATGTGAAGCAATGTCTGATTGAACTGAAGGAATTCAGACAAAAGGATGCAGAAACTCTTGAAAGTTATTATGATCGTCTGAATGAGCTTGTGTTTCGTTGCAATAGGTACGGTATCACTAGATCTATCATGGAATTCAATTTAACTTTCATAATGGGACTTTGCAAGGAGTGGCGAAGTGTAAGCATGATGATTAAGAATCAACAATGTTTTGATTCAACAAAATTGAATGATCTCTACAATCAACTAAAACACATGAATCAGAAGTTTCTGAAATGTATGAAGAATCAAAACTCGTTATTGGTGGTCCTTTGGCTCTAGTTTCAAAGGTATCTGAAAATGATGAAAAAAATGGATCAGATAATGAAGGATTTTTGATGAATTCCGATGATGAAGCTGTGGCATTCTATTTAAATAACAGAGTTAAAAAGTTTTTCAAAAAGCCTTTTAATCCAAAAGGAAAGATGAATGAAGTGAAGAATGTTACCACAAGGACTGGAGGAGATGAGAGGAAGAAGATGGAGAAAGTTGAGGAAAAACCGAAAAATGCGAATGAAGAAAAAAAATTGAAAGGTGATTCAGGAATCTATTGTCATTATTGCAATGGTGCGAACCATTTCGCAGCTGACTGCATGTTGCGAAAGAGAGAAGAGAAGAAAGAAAAAGTCAAAGATGAGGCATATTATTCTGAGAAGATTGAAGAATTGCGTGCAAAGACCAAAGGAGTGTCATTGGTTGCGAAAGGAGAAACAACTGAAGAAGAGAGTGGAACTTATCAGATCTGGTCTTCAGGATCTGATGATGAAGAAATGAGGCACCCCACACATGGAGCAATGTTCGCAAGTTTTGAGGAATGCGAAGGGAACATTTCAGGGAAATGCTTTGTGTCAAAATCCACTGACAAATCACCCATGACAACCAAGGTACGTACAATTCTTGAATCTTTTAATATTCCTTTATCTGCTTATGATGCTGAAATTGTTTCATTTGATGATACTGTGGCTTATTTTGATTCTGTTATTGTGTCTGCTAGTAATGAAGCTAAGAAATTAAATGTGCAACTTAGTGAGACACGAAGAGAGTTAGAAATAAAGAGGAGTAGAGTTGAAAAATTAGAATTGCAAATAAATATAGACAGTGATAGGAATAATCTTACTAATGATGTTAGGTTATTACTAGCACAGAGAAACATCTATTGTAATTCTGCAAAACGCTTATATGCAAAATTAACAGCTTTACATCACTCTTCTGAAATTAGCAAAGAACAACATAGAAAATTTTTACCTTTTCTTGAGTATGAACGTGAAAAAGTTGATGTTGTTTCTTATGATTGCGAAAGCACAATTGCTCAACTTGACAAAATACCTGATGATAGATATGCATATGGTATTGTCAAAATTGATGAATTTCTGAATGCTGATGAATTGGTTAACATTGTCAATGAAAGTTTGACAAAGAGTGAACAAGTGAAAATCATAAAGAAAACTGAAAATTCAAAGCTTATTTCTAAATTGAATTATGCTGATATTGATGAAAATCTTGATAATGTAAGTGGAATAAGTGAGATAGAAGAGGAAGAAGAGATTGATTGTTCTCAATTGTCATTCATTAATATCACATCTAAGATCAAAGGTAAATAAATAATAGTTGATTCAATAGTAGAGGATGAAATTGATAAACCTTCAACTTCGCAACATTGTATGTTTGATAATGTGGAAGTTGAAAGCTGGAAATCTGATGACACAGATGTAAACAAACAAGAAAAGAAAGCTTCAACTGAAACACCTCAAAGGACTGTTGTTGATCAAGTGTTTGAAGATACAAAAGAATTTGATAAAATTTTAAATGATAAAGGCACACATTATTTGGAAACCAACACTGTGTTATATATCCAAATTTTGTATGTACTGATAACAAAATTTTCCCAAATCAAATTTTTGTCACTACTGGAAATGCTGAAAAAGTTCATCCTGATTTTAGTAAAATGATTGAACAAGATAATCAAAAGTCCACACCTGAAGGTTTTTTCGCAAATCAAAGCACAGAAGAAAACAATTTAACCAAAAATCCTTATGTGTTTCAAAAACAAAAATCAACACAGAAATGGGTGGTTAAAGGTGAAAACTCAAACAAAGTTTTTGGAAAAGATGAAAAATCAAAGGTTGAAGTAAAATTAAATTCTCATGAATTCAAATTGATGGTTGGAAATTTTTCAACAGAAAATAATGTTTCAAAAAGAAAAGCAAGAAAAGCAATATTCTGGCAAGTTGTGTCAAATGAAAAATCAAAAGATGAAAAAGAGCAAAATACAAAAACATCAACAAGTTTTCATAAACCAATTAACTCTGTTGACAAGATTCCATATGTTCGAAAATATGACAACAAAAGAAAATTTGAGAATTTGCAAAAATTTGCAAATAATCAAAAGTTTCAAAATGTTGGCAAATTCACGAATACTACATCAACTTTGAAGAACTCAACTCAAATCAATAAGAAATTTTCACCAAAACAACCAAATTTCCAAATCCTTCAATATCAAAACCAAACAAAGTTTCATATACAAAAGGAAAATCTGATGTAAGAACGTTCAATCATTGGTTTGAAGGAAAAGCAAAGAAATATCAAAATGGAAAATTTTCAAAAGAACAAATCAAAAGTGCATTTGAGAAGTATACAAATAATTCTTCAACTGAGAGTACATCATCTAATAGTTCGCAAATTCCAGTTCAAAAATGGAAACCAATTATCAAAAATGCGAATGTTGTGAAGGATAAGATTACAATTAATGGAAATCCAAAGTTATTGAATGATTATGTTTCTAAATCTAGAACTGATGATGTTGATATTATTGATTCAGTTACAAACAAAGTGAAAACATGGTTCTTAAATTCCAAAAATTTGTTTCATTCTACTAATGATGGACCCAAAAAGTCTTGGGTTCCTAAATTTTTTCAATAAATATAGGTGATATGTGACGAGCAATATGACATGAAATGGTACATTGATAGTGGTTGCTCTCGTCACATGACTGGAAGGAAAGAAAATTTGCGAGATTACAGAAGCTTGGAAAATGCTGGAGTTGTCAAATTTGGAAATAATCACAAGTGTCAAGTGAAAGGATATGGGAAAGTCACAAATGGAAATTTCACAGTCAAAAGAGTGGCATATGTTGAAGGACTTCAACATAATTTGATAAGTGTATCACAACTTGTTGTGGGTACTGGAAATCAAGTTATATTCAATGAAGAAGGTAGTGTCATTTCAAATGTCAAGATGAATGAAATACTCCTCAAATCCAAAAGATATGGTGATATGTTTACACTGGACATCAAACCGATTGTGGGAAAACCAGCTGTGTGTTTACTATCAAAAGCATCAAGCGATCTTAGTTGGCTTTGGCATAGAAGATTGTCACACTTAAACTTTCGAAATATAAATAAACTAGTAACTGAAGATTTAGTTCGAGGATTGCCAGTACTAAAATTTGATAATGATACTTTGTGTGCAGCTTGCGAACAAGGAAAACACATCGAAAGGGTCATCCGATTGTGATAGATTCAAAAATCATAGAGCCATTAGAACTTCTTCACATTGATCTATGTGGACCATCAACTGTTGCAACAATAAACAAAAAGCGGTATATTTTAGTTGTTGTAGATGATTTCTCTAGATTCACGTGGGTGTTTTTTCTCAGGTTGAAATCTGAAGTTGCTCAGATGATGATTGATTTTATCAAAAAGATTGAAGTTAGTCTGAAGAGGAATGTGCGAAAAATTAAAAGTGATAATGGTTCTGAGTTTAAAAATCAAACTCTTGACAATTTTCTCACAAGCAAAGGCATTTCGCATAATTTCTCATCACCATATACACCACAACAAAATGGTGTAGTTGAAAGAAGAAATCGGTCTCTATGCGAAGCAGCCAGAACAATGTTGACATATGCAAATCTACCTCAATATCTTTGGGCAGAAGCTGTGTCCACAGCATGTTTTACTCAAAATCGATCATTCATTCATCGAAGATTTAATGTTACTCCATATGAAATAATCAATAATCGGAAACCTAATGTAAAATTTTTCCATGTTTTTGGTTGCAGGTGCTTTATCATGAATCTAAAAGATAATTTGTCCAAGTTTCAAGCTAAAGCTGATGAAGGCATCTTTTTAGGATATTCACAAAATTCAGTTGCATACAGAGTGCTAAACAAACGAACAAGAAAAATTGAAGAAACGTTCAATTTAACATTTGATGATTGCTATCTTAAACAAATTGATAGTAAATTTGAGAATAAATCAATACTTGCAGATTCTCATAATCCAATTGATAATTCTGAAATCAATGATTTTGATTATGACTTGATTTTTGGGATTCCTGACAGGGCCATTAATGCAGAACATAATGCTCCTGATAATCAAACATCAGAATCTTCAAAACATACTGATGAATCAACAATAACTTGTGAAAGCACATCAAATATTCACAAGGAACAAGAATATCCAGTTGAGGGGGAGCCTTCGCAAAATCAACAAGAATATCCAGTTGAGGGGGAGCCTTCGCAAAATCAACAAGAATATCAAGTTGAGGAGGAGCATTTACAAAATCAACAAGAATATCCAGATATAGATCATGTTGAGGGGGAGCATGATGAAACAGAGACAATTAATCTTGATAATAATGACGAATTTCATGAAGTTAGTGATAATTTTTCTGTTGCAGGATCTGAAAATGAAGATATGTTTGAAGATGCACCATTAGAATTTGATCATAATTATCCACCACTTGAGAAATGGACAAGAAATCATCCAAAAGAACAGGTAATTGGAAATCTACATGAAGGTGTGTTGACTAGAGCTCAACTTCGTGCGAAAAATGAGGTACTGAATGCGAACCAAGAACTTTGCATGTTTAATGTTTTTATTTCAAAAATAGAACCAAAAACTGTCAAGAATGCTATGGAACACTCAGATTGGGTTGTTGCTATGCAATCTGAATTGGCAGAATTTGAACGAAAAAAGGTTTGGAGATTAGTTTCTAAACCCTCTGATGTTTCAATTGTTGGTTTAAAATGGATTTTTAAAAATAAAACCGACAAAGATGGCAATATTATTCGAAATAAAGCAAGATTAGTGGTAAAAGGTTATTCGCAACAAGAAGGTATTGACTATGAAGAAACATTTGCACCGGTTGCAAGACTTGAAATAGTTCGCATATTTTTAGCCTATGCAGCTCACAAAGATTTTGATGTTTATCAAATGGATGTTAAATGTGCATTCTTAAATGGAAAACTCGAAGAAACAGTGTATGTTGAACAACCACCGGGGTTCGTAAACAGTGAGTTTCCTGATCATGTTTATATCCTTGACAAAGCTGTATATGGGTTAAAACAAGCACCAAGGGCCTGGTACGCAACACTTACGAATTTCTTGAAACAATCTAAATTTAAACAAGGATCAGTTGACCCCACATTATTTCGCAAGAAAGTTGGGTGTCATCTAATGCTTGTTCAAATTTATGTTGATGATATTATCTTTGGTTCAACAGATCCAGCATTGTCAATTGAATTTGAAAATTTAATGAAAAGTCAGTTTGAAATGAGCATGATGGGAAAAATTAATAATTTTCTTGGTTTAAATATAAGGCAGAACAGAGAAGGAATCTTAATTAATCAAGAAAAATATACGAAGAACTTGCTTGAAAAGTTTGGAATGCTTAATAGCACAAAGCTCAGAGTACCTATGGCAGTAGGAACAAGACTAACTCCTTCGTTAGATGCTCCTGCTGTTGATCTGACACTGTATCGTAGCATGATAGGGTCTTTATTGTACTTAACTGCAAGTAGACCTGATATTATGTTTTCGGTTTGTTGTTGTGCTAGATTTCAAGCCAATCCAAGAGAGCCTCATTTGACTGCAGTGAAAAATATTTTTCGATATCTCAAGGGTACTGTTTCTTTAGGACTATGGTATCCTGCGAGAACAGGATTCTTCATTCAAGCTTTTTCAGACTCCGATCTAGGAGGATGTACTTTGGACAGAAAAAGTACAACTGGTGGATGTCAACTTTTGGATGGAAAGTTAGTGAGTTGGCAATCAAAGAAACAAACTTGTGTGGCTATATCAACCGCTGAGGCTGAATATATATTTGCAGCTGCTTGTACTTTGCAAATTATCTGGATTCAGAGTCAACTTCGTGATTATGCAATCAACATGAAAAAGATTCCTTTGTATTGTGATTCACAAAGTGCAATTCGCATCTATCACAATCCAGTACAACAGTCAAAGACAAAACACATTGCTCTTCGATCTCATTTTATTAAAGATCATGTGGAAGATGGAAATATTGAAATTCATTTTGTCAAAACAACTGAACAACTTGCTGATATTTTTACAAAACCTCTTGATGAAAAATCCTTTGTTCGAATTTTAGCAGGTTTGGGGATGATTAATGCGAATTCAATTTTGTCAACACAAGAGTAAAAGCTTTGTTCAGCAGTCAAGAGTTGAAATCATTCAGAGGTTACTGTTCATTCAGAACGCTTCGCATGACTTCGCAACCACAGTTTTTTTTTCTCGCATCTAGTTCCAAAATACTACGGTAAGGTTTACGCTTAATGTTTTCTTTATGAAAAATTGAAAATCCAAAAAGATTTTTTTTGTTCTTTAAATTTGAAAAATTAAAAATACTAAAAGAGTTTATTTGTTTTGGTTTTTACGTTTCTTGAAAAATTTCAAAATCACAAAAATATTTTTTTTGTTCTTTAAACTGGGTGTTGAGAATTTGATACAGGGATACAATGCGAAGAGGTCTTACATTTATGTTTCTATGGGAAGATATTAATTAGATAAAGGGAACTAGTTAGGTTGTCCTTAGAAGCATGTTGCTGTATGTAGACCTCAAGCCTCGAATGATTCTATGTGTGGAAAATGAAAGCCTTGATGAAATAATCACATGAACATTTCTAACCAACAAGGCTTGTATTCACATAAATCAACAAGAGCTACCTTACTCTTCTCAAATGAGTTAAGAGTTTTTTGTTTTGTCCACATCATAACAAAGGTACACTATGCTTCTTAACCAATCTTTTTTAAACCAAAATGTTCTTCAAATCCAAAAAAATTTTTGAAAAAAGATTTGTCCTTGAGGTCTTTGATAAAACCAATCAAAACCTAGACAAATCAAAACTCTGTGTTTAAGATCTAACATCATGAGACCGTGATGGAAGTGAAACCCAAAAATCATACATCTTTAAGGAATTGACGGGGAACTTTATTCTAGATTTTTACGAAACCTTTGTTTCAGTATCAACAATTTCGAAACTTCAAATCATATTCAATTCGCATGCGTGGTCTTGATCAAATATTTACAACCAAGAATATTTGTAACCCAACAAGATCCAAATCAAATTTTCCTTGAATATGATTTCAGTGTAAGTTTCATTCGCAAATTCTTGTCATGATAAATATTTTCACAAGCCAACTTGTCACTGACTACACTGGTCAAACAAGTCATTTCATTTACAATTTCTCACCTTATGTTAAGGCTGATATGTAATGAAATTTCAAACCAACCCAATATAACCTTTAAAAGAAGCCCTTCGAAACTTCTTTACAAGTATTCGATTGTAATTCACGGGAAAATACACAAGCTGTTGATTATCTCTCTTGATAATTAACGAAGCAACCTTTGCCTGGGGTTTTAACTGCATTCATGTCAAATTAAATTTTTGACATCACTAGATTCCAAACATTTCTTGTTTCTTATCTTATTTCATTGACACAATGCACACACGAAATCCTTGAGGTTATGAGTAAAACCAACTCAGACTAATAATTTCGCAAGTCTGGCATATGACTTCGCTTTAAATCCCAAAAGTGAAAGAGCCTTGCTTCCATGCGAAGGGTTTTATCGGTTCGTATTCTATAACGGTTACTTGACAGGCTGTCTACTAAAACTGGTTGGTATTCTATCCGCTTTTCAAGGCGATGTGACAGTTACTTTTTACTGCATCATGATCTTTTACAGTATTGATCCGAGATTCAAGGTGCCACATCGGATTACATTAAATGCATCCCGCTTTAATTTCAAATCCAAGTTTGAGTAACCTATAAAAGGGGCAAGAAGAACACTGTGTATGGTTACGCAAACAAGAATACTCACAAACCTTCAAAGCATTTATCTTGATTCTTGACTCCAAATCTCTTTCAAACCCTACAATGGCCGTCACAAACTCAAACACTGATGAGGTTCTTTCTCAATCCCTCATGAAGATTCAAAGCACAAACTATCAGGTTGATCCCAAGGTATCCGCTTACCCAGAAGAATTGAAGATGCTCATTGTGGCTTTGAAACGATCACCGTTGTCAACTGCCATGTTCCGATCCTTCCCAGTTCCAATGATCTGGTTATCTCATGCTGCATCCACGGCTTCCTACAATCACACGGCGGATGTGATTACATTCAACCTCGTTAATAACAAGAGGGTGAAACTATCCAAGAACTTGTTCGTGGAGTTCTTGGAAATTCCCAACAACCCACCTTTTGTGAAACCTGTGAATTCATAGATTATCCATATGTTTAACGAGATGGGTCATCAACCGGAGTTGGAGAAGATCAGTGAGTTCCGGAAGTAGGGATTGCCCTGTATTTGGAATTTTCTATTTGGAATTTTCCTCAGATGTCTTACAGGAAGATCTGTTGGTCTTGATACAGGAAGAGTCGAAGTGTATGCCATGGTAATGGGTATATACTATGACATCAATGTTGACTATGCGACTCAACTGTGGAAGGAATTCGTAAAAAGTCTTGAAAATACGAATTTGGAGAAGGGGATATCATGTGCTAGGTACTGGAGTTTGATCTTAGAGAAAGTTTACGAAAAAGAAGCAATTCCGGTTGAAGCAGATGTCGAAGTGGCTGAATTTTCACTTTACCAATTTCCAAAAGTGGTAGAAGATGATGAGGCCATATTTACCAAGGTAGCTCGCATTCTGGATGCGATGCTTCGCAAAGTGTCTCCTACTCACAAAGTGTTGGTGAGGTATTTGCGAACCATTGACACGGCTGATCAGTCGGGTGTCTTACTGGATGTTGGTTCTCCATCCAAGAAGAAGAAGGGGAGTAAGAAACTTGCGAAGAGTTCACCTTCGTCAAATGTTCAAAAAGAAGAGGTGCAAAAAGATGTTTTACCCTCCAAATCTGGAGTGTTAAAACAAATTTGCAAAGCGGAAGTGAGTAGTAACGGGGTTACTATTCGCAGCATTCCAGCACCCGTTTCTCCTGGGCAAAAAAGACAAAGGGCGGAAGATGTTGCGAAGGATATGCAACGAACCCTGGAAAAGAAAAGGAAGCTGGTGATTCGCAATGAATCATCAGACGACGAAGTTGTACCTGAAACTCCACCTATTTCTCTACCTGTCACCACCATGGTAACTGTTCCTCCACCTATTTCTCAACCTTCGCAAAGTTCACCAATTATTTCTCCAACTCAACTACTTGAAATAGATCATACCAAATCAATTACTGAGGAGGTACCTATTTCGGATATGGTTGTCAACGTATCTGATACGGGGGCACCTATCCCGAGTGTTGCATCCACACTACCCGTCACCACCAATTCATCCATATTTGACCATGCTCTTCAGAACCCATTCACCACACTTTTCCCATCCCATTCACCTGAAACTCCTATACCTTCGCAACAAATGTCAGATCCAGAAATCGAAGGAGGTGCTTTTGGTGGTGTCCTTGATGACATATCCTTTGATTCTGATGAAGAAGAAATTCCTGATCATATGTTGATGACAGGAAAACAGTTCAAAATCCTTAATCAAAAATTGAAGACCATTATTCAATCACAAGCTGATATAGGGAAAATGTCTTCGATTTCAGCAATGGAGGTGGATATAATGATTAAAGGGGCTGAGAAACGCATTTTGGAGAAAGTTGATCAGTGTGACAAGAATAACGAACTCCGAATACAAGCTCAAGGGAATAATTTCACGACGACCCTTCAAGATCTTAAAGCTGCAAATAAAGAAAGACATCTTCTTTTTATTCAAGATGTAAAGAAAGTTCGTGAAGACGTCAATTTCAAAATTCACGAGTTGAAGTCTGACATTGAGAAGGAACTGCAAGCAGTAAACACTCGACAGGAAGATCTTCACAAGCAGGTTGTGGAAATTTTGTCGCAAATCCACAAACTCAACAACACTCCTGTTGCTGCTGATCAAAACGCTGCTACCATGGAGAAGTTTGATATCCTGATCAAATTGGTCACGGAGCTCAAATCAGCAGTTTCGCAGTCTTCTACTTCGCAGATCATTACTCCAGAATATTTGTCTCTAAAGATTAATACTTTAGAACAAGTTATTCAGAAGGCTCTAGCTCCGATATCGAACTTTAGTTCTTTACTTCCGAAGGGTGCTCCACCTGTTTTCACAGGGGTGCAAGGGGGAGAGAAGAGTCGAAGTAAAGAAGTCGATGCGAAAACAATGGGGAAGGTCATTTCAACTCAACTGGTTGCAACTATTCCAATCCCTACCAAACTGATTTCTTCAACAACAATTACTACAAAAACAATTTCTAAAGGAATTGTTATTGGAGGAAACGAAGGAGGTTCGAGTTCTCAACCTCAAAAGGATGTATCAGGGAAGGGAAAGGGCATCCTTTATGAAAAATCGAAAGAGGAGGTTAAAGCTGATGCTGAAGCAGAACTAGAAAGGATGAGACAGGTCCAAAGTATAATGCGACAACGTGCAAGTGATCCTCCTTCAATGAACAAAGGCGATCCTGCGAAGCTTTACTCTTACGAAACGATAGAGTCTAAAGTAGTAGGAAGGGAGATGTACGAGTTCGAGAAGAAGCCAAAAAGAAGTTACGATACTGCGAAATCAGATCACTGTCAACTGGACTTCCCTATAAATGAAATGTTGTTCATCACAGCACAGTACAAGATCAGTGAGAAGTTTGATAATCCAGATGACTACACTCATATGAAAATCAGATTTCATGCTGTTCTTGCGAAGAATCCTGATGAAGTCTGGTCCCTGATGAAGATCAAGAAGGTGCTCACGATAAAGAAAGATGTTCTGTTCGAAAACATGCTTCAGAACTTTCGATATTTTGTCATCAGGGCAGACAATAAACAATATGACTTCACTATTGCTGACTTCCCTCTGATGAACTGCAATGATCTTATTCAAGTAGCTTTGATTCTAAAGCACATGGAAGAGAACAAGCTTAAAGGCTCAGAGACTGATGTTTTCAAAGTTGGGTTTGCACATGTAAAGACTTTCATCAACAACTACTTCGATTGTCTAGCACTGACAAATGAGGAGTTGGCGAATGTGCTTGGAAGAGAAGTGAAGGTTCCTTGGGAAGACACTTTGACACAATCAGCATTGTCAAAGTATGTAGTGGGT
This sequence comes from Lactuca sativa, assembly GCF_002870075.4. Lineage (NCBI taxonomy): Eukaryota > Viridiplantae > Streptophyta > Magnoliopsida > Asterales > Asteraceae > Lactuca > Lactuca sativa. The sequence goes on from NC_056624.2 coordinate 55,174,289, forward strand.
GAGATTTGCCTTAAACCTTTTGGCATGGTGTTTTCGGGAAGAGACACTAAGGGTAAACCAAAGAAGTTCTTGTTCAAAGCTTCAGAAATCGAAAGATACAATTCTTCGCAATATACGCACTTCATTGTACGTATGAATAATTGCAAGAAAAACAACGAAGGTGACAAGAAGGACTTGAAGAAGGTGATCTCCTGGTATGGAGAAGTGCGAAGAACAATTCACTCTGCAATTCAAAGCTTATAAGTTGAATTGTATCGACTGTTTACAAAGGGGGAGATTGTAGGAGTTATGTTGTAAAAGTCGAATAGTGTTTTGTAATGATTCGCATTCTATATGTATTTTATTAAGTCAATGTTAAATGCGAAGTACTGCATGCGAAGTTACAATGTATTAGACTTAGTATACTTTTTGTATATTCCCTATAAATAGGGACGTAGGCTGAAAGTAGAAAGCAAACTCTCTTTAGCCTATTCTGTAATCAGTCTTAATGAAATGAGATCTAATTAATATTTACTTTGTGTGTTCATCATCTTACTTCATTCAAATCTATTGTTTTACATCTTAATATTCGATAACAATTCTCTTCACTGTGTGCACTCGTGTATTAGGATTGAAGTGACAAAGTGACAAGTTGAGAATGTTGGGTGTCGTTGTCCCAATGAAGTTAGCTATTGACTAGGTCTTTCAGTCACTTCCTGAGTCATATAGAAAGACTACTATGTGACAGATCATGACATGACCCTAATGGATCTTTCTTATTTGCGTATTGCTGCTGAATCAGAAATGATTTGGTACAATAGTCAAGAAAATATTGATGGAAGTTCTATTTCTCAAACCTTCCATGGACATGGACAATGGTGACATTGGAAGTTAAGAAAAACTTTCTCTTGCCAATGGAAAGGGATCGTCCTTGGTCAACTCGGTTGACCGGAAGGTAAAGAGAAAGCCTAAGTCTGGAATAGCCTGTGTACCATTCCCAAAGAGTCTATATGTTCTCCATGTGAAGAAAAGGGGCAGTGGAAGAGAAGCTGCCCAAGCTACCTGAAAGAAAGAAGAATCAAAAGTTTGACTCTGCTTCAGATAAGCCCACTATCTAACTCTGTTAAGTTAGCAGTTGATGATTCTTAATAACAAAATGTGACTCACTTGCATTTTGATATTTATCAGGATGAAGCAAAGGGAAGGAAACTTAAAGAAAGAGTATGCTGAATTTGATCGCGAAGATGGATTTCTTTCGCTTGGTTGAAGATTGAATTCCTGAGCTACTTCTTAAGAGTTATGATAGATTGCTAGGAAACATGTAATAGCATAGTTTTCATTTCAAGTTACATTGTAAGGAAATTTTTTTTCCGCATTTTAAAATAAATAAAAAGTTTGTTTTACTTTATTTTATCTCCTTACAATAGCATTCATGAAAACTTTGATGTTTGCATGTTTATAGCAATATTGGAAATACGAATTTGATTCTTTCATTTGTGGTAGTGTCTAATTTACCAAATAAGGAAAGATTCTCATCACCCAAGTTTCAATTGGACCGAAACTTGGAATCATACAAGGTGTTTAGTGTGATGTATGAGAATTTTCAACTTTGGAAAATTAAGACTAATTCCGGTTCACATGTATATGTGACACAAGAGAAGGACTAAGGGACCAAGTACACATTCTTTTGCACTAGCCAAAGTTCACCACAAAAGATGGATAGGACTATTCGTCATGATTTACTAACGTTTAGTAAATATGATTATACTTACAAGCTTAAGTATATTTCTGAGACATTGAAAAGTTTCAATGTATGACTGAACGAATAAGAAGAATCAAATTAGGCAGAAGGATAAAAGTTTCTCAAATCTGAAAAGATGGGAGAGTAATTTAGTATCATGTTTTAAGATGATCTTAATGATTTTGAAACCTTATCACAATTCATCCTCTAAGTGCATTATGATAGTTAAGAAGAGGAGTTATGAATTGTTGAAGTGGTTAAATCAGGAAGATGATTCATACTTCGTTCCAAAAACAAATCTTAGAGTTATACTTAAAGATTGTAACTTGAGTGAGATGTCTAAAAAAGGTTTAAAACACTTGTCAAATGTAATACTCTTACATTTGAAATTGGTAAGTTCTGATGTTTTGGATGGAACAAAGACAAACTAACCAATTGTGTGAAGTGTTTTTCTTGATTAAGAATCCACAGTACTTCTTGAATATTTGGAAATAAAGTCTTATAGGTCGAGAAGACAGTGGAAGTCTAAAAGATCCTGATATAGTTTCAAGAACTAATCAAGAATAAAAACTTGTATTTCATCACTAGCACACAACTAGAGGTTTATAACCTATCGTGTTGACATTTCTGTGCCCATTCCAGTTATGTTGGCTATACATTTGAGTTCTACAAGTTCTCAATTGTTTGCATAGCTATTTGGAAGCAATGGTAGTCCCTTGAGCTGCCAGGTGGCAAGAAGTTAATATTGCACAAGTTCAATCCATATGAGTTATGATTTTTCACTAACCTAGTCTTGTGATTATGGTTTGACAAATTAACACGTATTAGAACACATACACCATAAAGTCTAAGTGTCATAAGGTTTCTCTCTGATTGATGAAAATGATGGTGAGGAAATTCTTTCACTAAGTAAATTTTAAGTAGATATCAATTGTGATATTTGCAGTTTTCAAAGTCGTTAGTGGAGCGTGCGTGGTTAACCGGCACACTAACATTAACTTATTACAAATGGAAAAAAGTCTAAACAATTGAGACTATGATGATGGCATCCCTTTTCATACTTCTGAAATTATTTAGACACACCTGTGAGCTATCTAAGATAAGGTGTATGATTTTGATAAAGTCTTATCCAAGTAATCTAGTATCAGAAATCTAAACTTTGGTAAGAATGTCAATAAAGTATTGAATTCTAGAGGTCCAACTGTTTTCTGGATACATGTCAAAGCTAGTGGGAGCATAAGTGTTATGCTAATAATCATCATATTAGTGGGAGCATGATAATTATGATAAGTATTGCAAGTCATCAATGTTAATTATAGAAAATAAAATTTCAATTCGTGAGGCTGCAGGGGTTGGAAAAGTTGTTTTGCTATTATTAACGGAGAGGAAATTATACTTCATTTCAATTCTAAAAGCTTAGATTGAGTTTATAAGAGCTTATATTGAGGTTTTAATCACCTTGAGTCAAGAATATGTATACGAATTTCATGTTGGATTGGTTCAACTTAAGAAAATTCTATATATTGCGTTCTCCAAATTCGATTATGATTATAACATCCCTTTTCATAGTCAAAATTTGAGAATATGGAAAACAAAAAAAATTATTATGGCAAAAGACTGGTCTAGAACCATGTATTTATGTGAAACATCATGAATCGTGTCCCATTTACTTTTGGTACAAGATCGATTACATGTGCTATAATATTTATCCTTTTTGAATTTTGCAAATGCCTTGGGGCATTAAGGGGAATAATGTCTATAACTGGATATGACTAAAGTGATTAAGCAATTATCGAGGACAATCTAAGGTTTACCAAAGATTGGTTGCTCAAGGACAGTTGCAAGTATACTGTTAATATTGGAAGGACCATATCTACATAGTCTGAAAAGAGGCAACTCTTGTTCAGAATTGATATTCAAAATGGGAATATCGAGTTTTCTTCATAGGTGGAAACAATTTGTGTAAGGTTAAAGAAACTTGATGCAAGAAGCATTTTCAAAGCAATGCGCTTTGAATTTGAGATATCTTTTCCATGGAATTGCTTTCCATTGGGATACTTTGTAATGATTGTTTCCAGGTCTTTGTGGCTTTGTCCATAATTATTACAAGAGGAACAGTGCATATAAGTTTAAAATATAATCAAATTTCGATAAATGATAGGAATTTGGAATTCATACATTTAAGAAAAGGATATGGGAGTGTGAAAAGAGAATCATTGAAATTATGTTCAATTGATCTAAGTTCACAAAGAAAAGGATCATAGACAAACATAGAGTTCATACTTGGTGTATGGCAAAGCTGATGTTTAGAAAACATAGTGTACATGCTTGGACCATGGGACACCTAGTGTTTTAATTCAAGTATAAAGTTGATAAAACCAAAACAATGAATAATGAGTAATTAGTATGGTGATAAATAGAAAGTGTTTTATTTATATTCATAGGTTTTGATACCATATTAGATTCATTTATTCTGGTGTTTCACTTTGCGTGTTTTGACTTCCATAATAAGTAGGTTATTCTTCCATAGTGACTAAGTTATTCAAACCATCCATAGTCGGTCATATGTTTGAAGTAGATATAAATCAAGACTATCATGGCTTGGCTTGTAGAGGTCCAAGTTGGTGGACAAAGTTGTGCTACAACACTCATGAGTGCTCATAAATTCTGAGTATTGGATTCAACCCGTGCTCATTTGAATCACTTCATGGATTCTATCACGAGTGATCATGAGACGATAATATCTTATATTCTTCAAAACTAGAGATATGAGTTGTTACTATGAGTTGGTTGTACATTGGTTGCACAAAAACGCATTCGGTAACTCGATGTTATAAAACGTGCTTTTGTGTATGATTCAACAAGTAGTAGAACAAGCCATACGAGTCGAAGTTTATCCATTCCTTTTACCTTCGGGATAAAAGCAACATTTGTGGGCCCCTCGATGATTTAGCGATGACACATGTGTGACAACCCTATATTTTTCCAACAGCAGTGTGACGCTCAGAAGTCAAATACAACGAAAACTATTTGGAGCCAACGAAATTAACCTCAAAAATAAAAGTGTTTAAATATCTAAGTTGGAATGCATCAAAAATTAGATATCGTGCCAAGGTTTCCCAAAACATAAAGAACATTTGAAACCGAGTTATATTGAAGAAATTATAACCACGCGAATAATTACGACACACCATTAATACACTATTTAATGTAAAAAGTGAAATTACAATAAAATGCAATTTAGCCTTAAGGATCTAAACAAAAGTTGTAGAGTTCGTTAAATTGTAAACGTGCATAAAAAGATCGCCCAAATTGGACCTCGTATGAAGAAGTTACGAATTTTCTAAGTTTCGTAACAGTAGTAGAGGGCTAAAAACTCAAATTGAAGATCGAGTGTTACTTAGCTAACGCAACCTAAACGAGAGTTGAAGATCTCCACAATAGGAGTAAAATGATAAAAAGAGAAACGAAAACCGACATTTAATAAAGAAACTATGAATTTTTAATGGACTTTACCAGTCCCGGCCTATTAAAAATATACCATTAAAACTAAATTCAAAACTAGCCGACGGAGTCCAAATGAAAGTTGTAGAGCATAATCTCACCTACACGTGGATATAAAGAACGCGAAAAACGGAGCCCCTACGCGAAAGTTACAGAATTTAGAAGACGTAAGTCAGAATTACGCCCCACGTAATATACGGGTACGCCCCGCGTACTCAGGGGCAGAGTTGAGTCCCATCGGCTGCAACTCTACGCCTAGCTAGACTGGAGTCGTAAGCCGTGACGCATTTTTACGCCCCGCGTACCGCGTACGCCCTGCGTACTCCGGTGGTACGCCCCGCGTACGTGATCCTCCAGCCCTATAAATAGAAGGTTTGAGCTACGGGTTTTTGCACAATCTCTCAAACTCCTAATCACCCTCTCATACTTTCAAGCTTCAGAGACCATCCCGACGCCCTCGGTTTCTGTACCCGAGTCCCCGACGAAAGATCTACGCTACCGAGATCCCCGAAGAGCCCGAAGGCGCAACTTTCCGCGGTCGAAACTCTGCTCAACTCTAGCCTCTCTCTCTTCAAACCAAACGAGTGAGTTCATACCCCTACCTTTCAATTATGTTCATGTTTTAGGGGGGAAATACAAGTACATTACAAGTCAAAGTATCATTTTATAAATGTAAATGTAATATCTATCTTATAGAGTATCGATAGAAACATCTTTATGTTTAAAGGGCTATTATATCACCAAGTTATTTTCACCAAATGGAACATACTTTTTGAAATACTATAATGGGTATAGTTAGTAAGTCACTCGTACATTTTTACATATACATCTTGAAAAACGAAATACTTTCAAATGAAGTAAAGTCTTTCTTATCCTAAATCTATTTATACCAAGCAATGTGAGATATTCAAACTTCAACGTACTCTTATGTATGCATTTCAAGTCCTGTATTATATACCATAATCTCTTGGAGGGAGAGCGTGATACTTGTGTATAGATCTATACGGGATTGACAATCCCGCACCTAAGCTGTTAGCTACAGTTAGACCGGCAGGTCTGGGGTGACAGATGTCATAACATTACAACACCTGAAGAATGTTGTTACAAGCAGTCAATGTCAATAGTATGATTATAAAACTCACATGAAAGTATAAAAACAAGTTTGATTTACGAGATTCATATATGCATACAGTTTTCTACATTACTTTTCATACCAAGTTATCTTTATCATTCAAAGTACGAAAATACTAATGCACTCCAAATCTGGAAACTTTTCGAACCATTTATAGAAAATATTGGATTTTCTGAAAACCTCATTTACCGATTTGCTACCAAAAAGGATATACTTTTCAACATAAAACACTCATGAATTCACCAACTTAATTGTTGACACTTTTTCGAAACCACTTGTATTTCTCAGGGAATCAGTAATACAGGTAACTACCAGCTTTTGAAGAAGGACCGCTAAGGATGTTTATTATTAAACATTTATATCATCATATTGTAATATTCTTTTGCTAATATGTATAACGCTAAAATATACGTTTTCATTATATATATGATGGTTGTGTTACTTTCTTTACAATATCCAATTGTTGTGATACTACGTGAAGTCATCCACCCGCGAATGTTTCCGCCATTCTGGTTTGGGGGTGTGACAGATTGGTATCAGAGCATTGTTTATAGTGAACTAAGTATATCAAACCACATAAGACATACAAACTATCAATGCAAAGGGGACCAAAAACCCTCTGACAAAACGTTTTCATGAACAATATATTTTCTTTTAAAAATATACATTTTTACTCACATGTATTAGTCTCGTATCATGACAAGTTTTCTAAAAAGTATTAAGGCAAGTTGCGACATTACGATTGGGCCTCGGGGTTTGTAATCAGGTCGAGAATAAATATAGCCTGATCAACTATATTTATCTTGGATTTGACCAATGTACGTCGAGGAATGGTCGTAGTGGACAACAAGACAAAACCTACCAATGACAAATTATTTTAGATTCGCCAATTTGAAATACTATAGGAGTATTGTTAAAAATAATTGTACAATGAAACACTTGCGCTCCGTAAGGATATAGTTAAACGTAGGAAGTCGTTAAATAGAAATTTCTTTTCTTATAGAATTCTCATACCTCTATCCTAGTACAGACAAATGGCCGGATTCCATTTACCGGGAGATCCCTATTACCCAAACCAAGGGAACGGTGGATGGATAGAAGAAGACCTGGAGGAAGACCCAGAGGAAATCGAAGAGGAGGTCGAGGAAGAATTCGAAGAGGAAGTCGAAGAAGAATTCGAAGTCGACGAGGAGATCATGGAAATTACCAGCGGAACAGACTCCGAGCCGGATGTAATCGACCCTCCCACTCCTCATCCTCCCAAAGTCAGACCATATCAGCCAGGATCCATTCCCATGTGGGGAAGCCATCTCTACTACTGGAGCCGCCAACTAGGTGTACGCCTTACTTTCGGCATGTGTCAAGATTTTTACAATGTCAGTGGGGGAGGCTCAGCTGATCGAGCACTTCCTGTTATTATGGGCACCATAGCCACCCAGAACTACCATGCAGACAAGCAAGCAGCCAAGGTTCGCGAGGTCAATGCTGCTACTCAGGGTAACGCCGCAGACATCCGTCGTCTGGAAGGACTACATGAGAATACCTAAATCTACACAGGGACGCTTCAGAATCAAATGATAACGACACTGGCAGAAATAAAAGATATGAAGGAACAATAAGTAGATCTCAAGAGGCGCCTGATGGGAGTCAAACAGTCGGATGCCAAATCTAGCTCCAAACGTGCAACACGCCGCAAGTAGAGCTTGCTCAAACCCCAACAATCTTGTTATAAAATAGGACTTCGGATAAAAGTTTTTCCCTTATTTCCTTTTGTATCTGTAATCGGAGACCTCTACGTAGGTCAAATTTTCCAAACAAGAAGCGTAATGTAACGCACCTCAGGTGTGACCTATATATATATATATATATATATATATATATATATATATATATATATATATATATATATGAAGTACTTCTTTGTATACCTCTCGGAACTTATGGGATTAAATAAAATTACTATACCTACCTTGAAACCATAAACTAAAGTCAAAGCAAATTACAAGATATAACTAACACACGAGTGTCAAAACATTAGAAACTTATAGTATTCATTCTTATTTTCTCTACCAGAACATGCCTCCTCGTAGATCAGCACGCATAAACTCAACTTCAACACCACCTCCACCACCTCCTCCAATTATGGATGTCGTTATGTTCCAAACTGCTGTAACCGCCGCTGTAACCACAGCAATGGCTCAAATGAGCAACAACGGGTCGGGAGGAGGAACAAACAGCTTTACAAATAGCCAAGGTCAAGGCCGTTCAGGGGTATGCACTTACAAAGACTTCACCAACGGAAAACCTATTCCCTTTTATAGGACTGGGGGAGTATTGACTCTATTCCAATGGATAGAGAAAACGGAAGCTGTATTTGAAATTTGCGCATGCCCTGAAGAAAGCAAAGTAAAGTTTGCTGCTTTTACTTTCTGTGAACGCGCCCTGACATGGTGGAACGGCCACGTCAAGACACTAACCCTAGTGGTGGCGAACTCCATGGGTTGGGAAAACTTGAAACGAATGCTCCTTCAAGAGTACTGCCCAAGAGGCGAGATTCAGAAGCTTGAACAGGAACTGTGGGGCCTTTCGATGGTAGGCTCGGACATCACAGGTTACACCAACAGGTTCAGTGATTTAATAACACTTTGCCCAGGAATGTTGATCCTTGAAAGCTAAAAGGTCGAGAGATACATTTGGGGACTATCACCCCAACTTCGAGGAAGTGTGTTAGCTTCCAAACCCATGACCTTCGACAGCGCCAAGGAACTGGCGCAATCTCTCGTTGATCATGGTGTCTGTCAAGGAGTCACGGCTATCATGGATGAACCAACCAAAGGGAACAGCAACAACGAGATCAATGCCAACAACAACAGCAAGAAGAAATTCTGGAACAAGAGAAAGGGGCAAACTTCGCAAGAACCTTCAATGAAACAAATGGTTGCGGTTCATGCTGCTACTGCTCCCACCACAACTCCTGCTACCCCTGCGCCAACAAAACCATATGCGGGGAACCTGCCCAAGTGCAGCAAATGCAACTACCATCACCATGGTAATTGCCGTGAGATGCTCTGTAAGAACTGCGACAGGAAAGGGCACACAGCCAGTTTCTGTAAGGCACCAGCACGACCAGTCACTCAAGTTCCTGGTACTGGGATAAGCCAGGCATGTTATGGGTGTAGAGAAACTGGGCACTTCAAGAGGGACTGCCCCAAGACAAGGAACGTTGGCGGTGTTCGGAGAGTGCTACCAATAGGTCAAAATGAAGCAATAGCCGACCCAACGGTGGTTACGAGTACGTTTCTCCTCAACAACATTTATGCATGCATACTCTTTGATTGCGGTGTGGAGAGAAGTTTTGTGAGTCATAAATTCAAACACTTACTTAATTAAAGACCCCAACCACTCAACGAAATATTCACTGTAGAAATGGCTAATGGTAAAACGGAAAGCACAAGCGATATGTACATAGGGTGCACATTAAATTTAAACGAACACTTATTTCAAATCGACCTAATGCCCATTTCGATAAGAAGTTTCGATGTCGTCATTGGTACGGACTGGTTGAGCCTTCACCATGCCGATATACTTTGTCACGGAAGGGCCGTTCACCTCAATCTGCCAAACGGCGAAACCCTTGTCATTTATGGTTACAAACCTAGTTCAAATTTACAAATCATCTCCTGTGTTAAGGCACAAAAATATCTTCGCAAGGAATACCTTGCCTTTCTAGCCCACGTAGTAGACTAGAAACAAGAACCAAAGAACATTAAAGACCTTCCGGAAGTCTGCAACTTCCCAGATATTTTCCCAGAAGATCTTCCAGGAATTCCACCAGAGCCCCAAGTTGAGTTCAGAATCGACTTAATCCCCGGAGCTACCCCAATAGCAAAGTCGCCTTACCATTTAGCCCCAGTCGAGATGCAGGAACTGTCTAGTTAATTAAACAAGCTGCTGAGCAAGGGCTTCATCAGACCGAGCTTCTCACCATGTGGAGCACCAGTCCTATTCGTGAAAAAGAAGGACGGATCCTTTCGAATATGCATCGATTATCCAGAGCTAAACAAAGTTACGATCAAGAACCGATATCCCCTACCACCCATAGAAGATCTATTAGACCAACTGCAGGGAGCAAGCTACTTCTCAAAGATCGATCTAAGATCTGGTTATCACCAACTGCGAGTACTAGAAGGAGACATCCCCAAAACGGCTTTCCGAACACGTTATGGTCACTACGAGCTTGTAGTAATGCCCTTCGGATTGACAAATGCTCCAACGGTGTTCATGGACTTGATGAACCGAGTATGTCGTCCCTTCCTGGATAAATTTGTGATTGTGTTCATAGATGATATACTCATCTATTCTAGAAGCCAGGAAGAACACAACCAACACCTCCGCCAAGTTTTGGAAACGTTGAGGGCAGAGAAGCTTTACGCAAAATTTTCCAAGTGCGAATTTTGGATTTGGAAAGTGGATTTCCTAGGACATGTAGTATGCAAGGAGGGGATATACGTGGATCCTTCTAAGATCAAGGCGATAGAAAGTTGGACGACTCCAAGGACCCCTATAGAAATCCGGCAATTTTTGGGACTCGCCGGGTATTACCGAAGGTTCATACAGAACTTTTCAAAGATTGCCAAACCACTTACCACCCTAACTCAGAAGAGTGTGACCTTCGACTGGGGAGAAAAACAAGACATCGCGTTTCAAATGCTAAAGCGAGCCTTATGTAGTGCGCCCATCCTAACCTTGCTAGAAGGAACGAAAGACTTCATGGTCTATTATGTTGCATCAAACCAAGGACTTGGGTGTGTCCTAATGCAACGAGGGAAGGTCATCGCCTATGCCTCAAGGCAACTAAAGACGCACGAAGTGAACTACACAACGCACGATGTTGAGCTAGGAGTAGTCATATTCGCTCTAAAAATATGGAGGCACTATCTCTACGACACGAAATGTACGATCTTCACCGACCATAAAAGCCTCCAACATATCCTCAACCAGAAAGAACTCAACTTGAGACAAAGACGGTGGGTTGAAGTACTAAATGATTATGAATGCGAGATTCGATATCATCCCAGAAAGGCTAACGTGGTGGCCGATGCGCTCAGCCGGAAGGAATAGTCGGGCCGCAGAGTGAAGTCTTTAACCATGACAATCCATTCACAGCTGTCCACACAAATCAAGGAAGCCCAAATAGAAGCCTTAACATCTGGAAATGTGGCAGGGGAAGCCTTAAGGGGAATGGATAAGAAGTTTGAGGTCAAGAATCATGGAGTTCATTACTTCATGGATCGGATCTGGACACCGAAGTTTGGCGGATTCAGAGAAGTCGTCATGGACGAAGCCCATAAAACACGATACTCCATACATCCCGGCTCCGATAAGATGTATCTCGACCTCAAGAAATTGTACTGGTGGCCGAACATGAAAGCTGAAATTGCTACCTACGTGAGTAAATGTCTGGCATGCGCCAAGGTCAAGGTAGAATAACAAAAGCCCTCATGATTGTTGCAACAACCAGAAATACCCGAATGGAAGTGGGAATGGATAACCATGGATTTCATAACCAAACTACCCAGAACGGCAAACGGACTCGACACTATCTGGGTGATCATCGACAGATTAACTAAATCAGCGCATTTCCTACCGATCAAAGAGACGGATAAATTGGAGAAGCTAACAAGGACATACCTCAAAGAAATTGTATGACTGCACGGTGTGCCCATATCCATTATCTCGGATCGAGATAGTAGATTCACCTCAAGGTTCTGGCAGGCACTACAAAAATCTCTAGGGACAAGACTAGACATGAGTATCGCTTATCACCCACAAACCGACGGCCAGAGCGAGAAGACCATACAAACCCTAGAAGATATGCTGAGAGCTTGCGTAATCGATTTTGGCAAGGCATGGGACACACATCTACCTTTGGTCGAGTTCTCGTACAAAAATAACTACCACACCAGTATCAAAGTTGCTCCGTTCGAAGCCCTCTATGTCCGCAAATGTAGGTCGCCTCGGTGTTGGGCCGAAGTGGGGGACACACAACTAGCAAAAGGACAAGCAACAGACAACACACTTACTGGACCAGAAATCATAAGGGAAACTACGGAGAAGATTGTTCAGATCCGGGAACATCTAAAAGCATCAAGGGACAGACAAAAGAGTTACGCGGATAAAAGACGAAAACCCTTGGAATTCCAGGTTGGAGATCGAGTCCTATTAAAGGTCTCGCCCTGGAAGGGATTAATACGCTTCGGGAAGCATGGGAAACTGAACCCAAGATACATCGGACCATTTGAGATCCTTGCCAGGATCGGTCCAGTGGCTTACAAACTTAGATTACCTCAGGAGCTCGACAACGTACACCTACCTTCCACGTATCAAACCTAAAGAAGTGCTTGTCCGATGAGACCCTTGTCATCCCTCTAGACGAAATTGCAATAAATGAGAATCTCCAATTCGTAGAAGAACCAGTAGAGATCATGGATTGGGAAATAAAAAGGACTAAACAAAGCCGCATACCCATTGTAAAGGTCCGCTGGAACGCCAAGCGAGGACCTGAATACACCTGGGAATGCGAAGATCAGATGAAACAAAAGTACCCGCATCTTTTTCCTAACATATAAACTCTATCTTAGATTAAATTTCGGGACGAAATTCCGCTAATGAGGGGATGATTTGACATCCCTATATTTTTCCAATAGCAGTGTGACGCTCAGAAGTCAAATACAACGAAAACTATTTGGAGCCAACGAAATTAACCTCAAAAATAAAAGTGTTTAAATATCTAAGTTGGGATGCATCAAATATTAGATATCGTGCCAAGGTTTCCAAAAACATAAAGAACATTTGAAACCGAGTTATATTGAAGAAATTATAACCACGAGAATAATTACGACACACCGTTAAAACACTATTTAACGTGAAAAGTGAAATTACAATAAAAATGCAATTTAGACTTAAGGATCTAAACAAAAGTTGTAGAGTTCGTTAAACTGTAAACGTGCATAAAAAGATTGCCCAAATTGGACCTCGTATGAAGAAGTTACGAATTTTCTAAGTTTCGTAAAAGTAGTAGAGGGCTAAAAACTCAAATTGAAGATCGAGTGTTATTTAGCTAACGCAACCTAAACGAGAGTTGAAGATCTCCACAATAGGAGTAAAATGATAAAAAGACAAATGAAAACCGACGTCGAATAAAGAAACTATGAATTTTTAATGGACTATAGTAGTCCCAGCCTATTAAAAATATACCATTAAAAATAAATTCAAAACTAGCCGACGGAGTCTAAATGAAACTTGTAGAGCATAATCTCACCTACGCGTGGATATAAAGAACATGAAAAACGGAGCCCGTACGCGAAAGCTACGGAATTTAGAAGACGGAATTCAGAATTACGCCCCGCGTAATATACGGGTACGCCCCGCGTACTCAGGGGCAGAGTCGAGTCCCATCGGCTGCAACTCTACGCCTAGCTAGACTGGAGTCGTAAGCCTTGACACATTTTTACGCCCCGCGTAACCGAAGTACGCCCCGTATACCGCGTACGCCCAGCGTACTCCGGTGGTACGCCCCGCGTACGCGATCCTCCAGCCCTATAAATAGAAGGTTTGAGCTATGGGTTTTTGCAAAATCTCTCGTACTCCCAATCACCCTCTCATACTTTCAAGCTTCAGAGACCATCCCGACGCCCTCGGTTTTCATACCCGTGTCCCCGACGAAAGATCTACGCTACCGAGATCCCGAAGAGCCCGAAGGTGCAACTTTCCGCGGTCGAAACTCTGCTCAACTCTAGCCTCTTTCTCTTCAAACCAAACGAGTGAGTTCATACCCCTACCCTTCAATTATTTTCATGTTTTAGGGGGGAAATACAAGTATATTACAAGTCAAAGTATCATTTTATAAACGTAAATGTAATATCTATCTTATAGAGTATCGATACAAACATCTTTATGTTTAAAGGGCTATTATATCACCAAGTTATTTTCACCAAATGGAACATACTTTCTGAAATACTATAATGGGTATAGTTAGTAAGTCACTCGTACATTTTTACATATACATCTTGAAAAACGAAATACTTTCAAATGAAGTAAAGTCTTTCTTATCGTAAATCTATTTATACCAAGCAATGTGAGATATTCAAACTTCAACGTACTCTTATGTATGCATTTCAAGTCCTGTATTATATACCATAATCTCTTGGAGGGAGAGCATGATACTTGTTTATAGATCTATATGGGATTGACAATCCCGCACCTAAGTTGTTAGCTACAGTTAGACCGGCAGGTCTGGGGTGACAAATGTTATAACACTGTAACACCTGAAGAATGTTGTTACAGGCAGTCAATGCCAATAGTATGGTTATAAAACTCACATGAAAGTATAAAAACAAGTTTCATTTACGAGATTCATATATGCATACAGTTTTTTACATTACTTTTCATACCAAGTTATCTTTATGATTCAAAGTACGAAAACACTAAGGCACTCCAACTATGGAAACTTTTCGAACCATTTATAGAAAATGTTGGATTTTCTAAAAACCACATTTACCGATTTGCTACCAAGAAGGATATACTTTTCAACATAAAACACTCATGAGCTCACCAACTTAATTGTTGACACTTTTTCGAAACCACTTGTATTTCTCAGGGAATCAGTAATACAGGTAACTACCAGCTTTTGAAGAAGGAACGCTAAGGAATTTTATTATTAAACATTTATATCATCATATTGTAATATTCTTTTGCTAATATGTATAACGCAACAATATACGTTTTCATTATATATATGATGGTTGTGTTACTTTCTTTACAATATTCAGTTGTTGTGATACTACGTGAAGTCATCCACCCCCGAATGTTTCTGCCATTCTGGTTTGGGGGTGTGACAACATGAGAGTGCTTGGCCAAGCAAGGACTGATTTGATTTGTTCAATCAGTCAGTCATCATAAATCAAAAATCGAGAAACAACAAATGGATAGAGAGAATGATTGATAATCCATGTCGCAGTCCATATGATATCTAGAATGGAGGAATATATGATCCCTTATCTAATAGACAAGTCATTGAAAAAGGTCAGAGTTCGTTGACAAGGTCAGAGTTCGACAGCGGCTTTAAGAGCTACGATTGTTAGTTAGGTTTTGAAGTCATACTCAATAATAGTTTTAGACTTATCCAAGTGGGAGACTGTCGGATTAATGTCTAAGTCCATAACTATATTTGGTATGTACTTGACCCAACCTGACATGGTCCATTTGGGTTGCGCTTCACTGGCACAATTTATACGGATAGTCTTTTTGAGAATAGTATATTTATGATTTATATTAATATATTATAAGTTCTAATATATTAATATGGAATCATATTATTTAATTAGTATTGATCAAGAATTAATTAAGTGATCAATAGGAACTAATTAAATATGGACCCTTATATATATGTATATATATATATATGTATATATATATATATATATATATATATATGTATATATATATATATGTATATATATATATATATATATATATATATATATATATATATATATATATGGAATGAGCCAAGTTCATTTAGGTTGGGCTAAGCTATCATGGATAGTCCATGGAGTTTTAACCCATGGATCCTATGAAATGAAAGATCATGCGTATTAGGGTTTACATGAATGTAACCCTAGTCCTCCATACTTATAAAGAGGCCTTTGGCACAAGAAATGGCACTTGTGTGTGAGGACATAAGAGTGGGCCGATTTTAGTTTGCATAAATATTCTCTCAAGTTCTTCCAAGGTGTTTTGGTGATTTGTGATTCTACTTGAGGCTTACACACTGTTGGGGCTAAGCTCTTAAAGCTTGAAGACATCAAGCTACATCAAAAGGTATGTCATCTAACTAGGATCATAGTTGGTGTATAAGTCTTCACTTGTCACTTACCATCCTACATCATCCGTTCATCCAAACAACCAACTACAGGTGAGTTCATACCCCTTAATTAACCTTTTATTTTTTTTAGATGTTTATAAATGCCTTATGGGGGGGGGGAGGGAAATACAAGTTGAATCATGTTTAGTTTTTATATCAATCACATGTGATTAATAACTAGCATGCAAATGGATTTACTATACGTTAACTGTTTTACCAAACATATTTCTTCAAATGACTTCCTTAAACGTTTTTACATGTTTAAAACTCTTTATTGAACTGTCTTACAAACAGTATGTTTCCTTTCAAAATCTGTTACAGTCGTGTTTCAAACAAAGGTTTTTCTTACACTTAAACCGTCTTGTCAAACTGTTCTCAAAGCGTTTTATAAACTGACATCAAGTTATAAATTCTTATTTATTAAACTTTTCAAAAGGTTTTACAAAACTTCTTTTATACTTTTATATTAGTTATATATTATGTATACCTATATAGACATAAAAGTTCCATCAGTTAGTTTAATTCCAACACTCTTGGGTAGCAAGGGTGTATAAACCTACTTGAACACTCAACTCAAATTCTAGTAAACTATTATAGGTATAGTTTAGGAGATACAATACATTATTCCTATTACAAGGAATCACACCAGAGTCAGTTCATTCATGACTCTATACAAATACATCAATTTGAAGAGATACTTTTACATAGATACATCAATTTGAAGAGATACTTTTACATAGATACATCAATATGAAGAGATACTTTCACATAGATACATCAATTTGAATTTGAAGAGATACTTTTACATAGATACATCAATATGAAGAGATACTATATGATAAGATATTATTACATATTATATGTGTATATATTATTATATTACTACCTTTACTTTATGACTCATTCACATAAACGATGAGGTAGATTTGATCTGTCTATCCTAGTGCCAAAGGATACTATAAGGGACTAACCATTCCTACACCCAGCTGTTAGCCACAACAGTAAATTCACATCTACGGATGTCTACGGTTGATACCATTATAGGTATACTTTAAGGGACTAACTATTCCTACACCAGCTGTTCGCAACAGTGGTAAATGCACATCTATAGATGTCTACGGTTAATACTATTCGGTAATTTTTATGCCGTGTTTATCCTAGTACCAAAGGATAATACTTAAGTTATTTATATTATTACCTTTATTTTGTGACACATTCACATAACCGATGAGGTGAATTATATTTGAGTATCCTAGTACCAAAGGATACAATTTCTTAGGTTTGAATAATAATAGTTGTACCAGGTAAAACCTGCACCTATGTAGAGGTTCAAACTTTCAAAACATTCAGGTCTTGGTAGAAGACTACCTTTTATACTAGTAGGAAATATGAGATTTTCTAGGGTTTTTCACACTTATACTAAATCCTTCATTAAACATTCACCAGTCTTTCATAACAACTTATCAAAGTAATGACACTAAAATACTTATGAATTCACCAGCTTTATTGCTGATACTCGCTTTCAAAATAACTTGTATTCTCAGGTCACATATAGATAGGTACCGATGCAAGGTTTAGAGAAGAAGGAGTGGTCAAAAATCATCTTTTATTTTGAGTATTCATTATGTTGTTTTATTCTATGAAAGAACAAACTTGTAAGCAAAATTATACTATTAATGCAATGGATGATGTTGTTGCTTGTTTACTACTTTACCTTGTTGTGATACATTACATGACGTCCACCGCCCTACAACATTTCCACCGTTCTCGGTTTTGGGGTGTGACACTAGTGGGGGAGAATTGTAACATCCTGAAATCCAGGTAAAGCTATTTAACCCTTCCATTTTATCAAGTTGCCAAAATTGGTCCCTTGAGAGAGTTCTTGTAAAAAATGAGTACACTGGGCGGACTGGAGAGTACGTTGCGCGTACCCTTGTGCTTATTTTCGACGCGAACTCGCCTGGGTACGCTGGGCGTACCCAGGGTTATGCTGGGGGTAATGGGTCCAGATGCAAACCCTAATTGTTTGGCTTATGCACTATTTAAAGGATGCTAAGGCTAATTTGCCAGCCTCTATCCAGAGAGTGAAACCCTAAGAAAGAGCCTTCCAGTGTCCATAGCTTGAGTGTGTGTGTTTTGGAGGTAAAAGTGTCTTGGTGTGTTAGTGAAGAAGAAGGAGAAGAGCTTGTGGAGGCTAGGGCTTGAAGTGTAAGGTTGGATCTGAGATCTTTAGAGAAAGGAGCTTCATCTAGAGGTATAAAGTTCAAAACCTTCCTCTTTATTTGGTTTGATGTTGCATGGACCATTTCTAGGGTTAAAAGTCCCAAAGGTGGAGACTTTATGAGTGTAATGTGCTCCATGGACTAGATCTGTCCCATTTCAATGGTATTTGTGTTATAGATCCATAAACTTTCCATATTGGTCGTTGATATGAGGTAATGCTTGAGTTATGAGCTTTCTAGAGTTGGGAAATGGAATATTATGGGTGTTAGTGACTTGTCCAGCCATGCAAAGGCTTAAAGTCACCAACTTTATGGATTAAGAGGTTTAGAAATGGTCAGATCTAGAAGTTGGACGTGGGTCTTAACTGTTTAAGACCCCAAAAGCTTAAGAGTCTGAAACTGGTAGTTACGCGGGGCGTAATCCCAGTACGCGAGGCGTAAGGTGTCACGCAGCCCGTTTCTGTGAAGACACTGGATACGCCCAGCATACATGTTTGGTACGCGCAGCGTAACCCGGAGAGTTGACTTTTGTTGACTTTTAGTGTTTGGTCAACTTTAGGGTGTTGGAGCCATGAGAGGGGTAAAATGGTCTTTTACCCTTCTGAGAGTACTAAGAGAGGGAATAGTCTATCCTTGAGAGATGTATTGATTTAGAGTGTTTATTTCATATGATTAGGTGGAGGCTAGACTAGATTTTTACAGAGTTCGAGATTACCGAGTTACCCAAGGTGAGTCTTCTCACTATACTTTACCTAGAGTGGTAATTAGAGTTATGTGAAAGAGTATTTGTATGTTTTTGCATGCTGAGATTTCTATGTGCTTTAAGCTATGTATGTTACAGAGTTTGGACCATAAGGTCCACAGAGTTAGGGCCATAGGGCCCTCAGAGTCATGGGACCAGAAGGTCCCACTGAGACACATTGACAAGAGGGTCAAACAGAGTTATAGCCTCGAGTGGATAATATGTGTTGCGTGTGGTATTTTGGGGAAGTCACTAAGCATTTATGCTTATAGTGTTATGTTATGTGTTTCAGGTACCAGTGAGGATCGTGGGAAGGTGCCGGCATGATCAGTACACACTTAAGGAGTTTTTACATATTATGATCTTCGGATGTGATGTTATGAACTGATTATGTGATACAATGATGTTTTTACAACAATTATGAATGAAAATGTGTTTTTAAAATGTGAAAAATTATTTGAAAATTTGGGCGTTACACCTTAGATGCTTAGAGCATCGTGAAGCTGTAGAAGTCATAAAAGATATACGTGAAGGAGATTATGGCAACCACACTAGTGGCAGATCCTTATGCTATAAAGTGTTAAGGACCAGATACTACTATCTAACAATGTAAAAGGATGCTTTCTTACATGCCCAAATATCTGATGCTTGCACTAGATGTAGCAAAATCCTACATCAACCAGCATAACCGATGCATCCTATCATTTCCCCTTGGCCATTCACGAAATGGGGAACGGGTATAGTTGGCAAGCTACAAAAAGCTCCTAGTGGAAAGATGTTCATGCTAGTGTTGATAAGCTAATTCTCGGAATCGATAGAGGTTGAAGCCTTTACTCAATCATGTGACAAGGAAGTGGTCTCGTTTATCAAACGTAATATCCTGACCAGGTTCGATATCCTTACAGAAATCATATACGATAATGGATCCCAATTCATAAACAAAAGGACTAGTGACTATTGTACGGGTTGGGGGATTAAAATGATAATGCCCACTCCTGTTCACCCTCTAGCTGATGGTAAAGCTAGATCGAACAATAAGATCATAGTAAACAATCTAAAGAATTGGTTAGTTGAGAAGAAAAAAAGATGGGAAGAAGAACTTCCTCTCGTCCTATAGGCAGATAGGATCACTTCAAAGGCACTGGCCAAACTCCATGCTCCTTGGTATTTGGAACAAAGTTTTATGATCCCTACCGAAGTATTTTCCTAACAAGAAGATATTAATCGTATGATCAAGAGAACAACGATATGATCCTAACCCAGGATCTTGACACTATCGACGAACTCAGGGATCTTGCTAGGATCCGCATTGCATCGCATCAACAGAGAATCACCAAAGCATATAACAAGAACATTAAAGTTAGAAGGTTCTAATTAGGTCACTTGGTACCTAGTAAAATGTTCAAAAATAGAAAAGGGCATATTAGCTAGCCACCCTTAAAGGTAATGTCCTACTAAGATCCACGAATGCCATCCACCTAAAAGCATACTTCATGTAAGTTATGTCGATCATTTTTAACAAACTCAAGGTCCACTTCCTCTACCCTCTACTATTATCTGATTATTTTTATACTGATAAAATCTAATACTAACTGAAGTATCGGAGGGGCGTTAGCCAAGCTAACTCCCACCCAAGCTAACATTTTTTATGTGTAGGAAATCAAAGATCCTAGTATCCCAGGATCATGATGTTGTAGGATCATCACATTCAAGGTTCCTGGTATTCAGGAATCCGAATACATGATTTTGTAATTGTGATGATTGCAATATATAATTGTCTAGATAGCTACGAATAGATATCGATCATCTCTCCTACGATGAAGCGTACTTGATCCCCTCTGAGCTTTAAAGAGTTAATTAAATCTTTCATATGGGTTAAGGTTTCTACACCTCGCTTGGGCGCACAAAATCTTACTATGGGGTGTGAATAAGGGGATCATTTCACTTATTAGTGATTTGGCAACCCTTTTATTTCTAAACATACGTCAAGATACTAATGTTTAAACATAAGGTTAGTAACACTTGTGTGTTATCCTAAGTTGGAATGTTCCGTAGAAAAAAAAAGGTTTATAACATTCTCATGTTATCATTTTTAGGGCCATGATCCTCAAAACATTCAGGTTCCTCAAACCTCATCAGATTTCAGGATCCTCAAATATCTCAGGATCCCGACTATTACTTTTATTATTATTTACTAACATTTATAAGTACTATATTTCGTTGTTAATTAACACATGTGTAGAAATAGTCAAGAGAAGACTTATTCTAAATAGAGATTCGTCTCAACTATCTAAAGACCTTCAATACCAAGTCAAACAACGTTCACAAAGCTGGTCATAGAGGATCCTGGAAATATTAGACATTTTGTTAGCTAGTTTAGAATATAAATTAAAACGTGTATCTCGCACACGATACACTCTACTTACTCTTAGCTTAGTCTACAAACTTTTTCACTTGTTCTTACTGAAATAGTTTCATTAATCATCATTTTATATTAATAAAATCATCAAAGCAGGTGATCATTATCATCTGCCAAGGTTGTGTGCCGGAGATCCTAACAAGGATCAAGGGCTTTCCTTGTAAACAATCGTGGGGTCATAGTGTTCCATTCAAACCAAAAATATACCACCTCCTCCGAGTGGACCCCCTGGTCAGAGGAAAGCGCCTGATACGTCCAAGAGAAACACCCCTCCGGTCACTAAGCAAGGAAGTTTGGGATCTTAAGGACTCCAGGATTGGACTGCTCTGATCACTACTACCGACCTCTTCGCTGATGAGGAAAATGACGTAACAGATAAATCAACAGCAAGATGACAATAGAACACTACTTGGAGAACTGGAGAGGATGAAGGTGGAATTTCAAGGACCCTAGGAAATGATGCCCATATTTGTACAACCAAGGTTCATGAACTTCTACAATGCATGATCCTCAGGAAATCAACAGGGGAACACGACTCCTACTACTGTCGCATCACCCTGGGGGATGACTATGAACAATCGAGCATTTAAGATCAATGATATTGATGAGCCTTTCAATAATCCTAGAAACCTTGATTCTAATAACTTCTTAAATAGTAATACTATCAATACTAACTCTATGAATGTTGATGGAGGAATAAGTCCAAACATGGCTAGGGAACATCATCAGTTCACACAGATGATCTCAAGCATACCTTGATTATTTCAACCCATACTACAAGCATCTCCAACAATTCACAAGATCTCAAGATTTTCTCCTGCGATAGCCGATACTGAAGTTCCTAAGCGCTTCCAAACTCCTAGCATGAAGCCTTATGATGGAACTACAGATTCTGAAGAGCACGTAGCACAATACCGAGAACAGATGCATATTATTACAATCCTAATGAACTTGAAGGGAGCTTGCGTATGCAAAGGTTTAGATTCAACCCTCACGAGGTCAACTCTTAAATGGTTGTTTAACGTTCCTCCCTATTCTATTACTTCATTTGCACATTTATTCAATATTTTCAATAACCAGTTTTCTTGTAGCAGAACCTTCGATAATATCACTAGTGACCTCTATCAGGAGGTTCAGGATCCTAAGGAACGACTTAGGGATTTTTTAACATGTTTCGTATGGATGTTTCGGTTTAATCTATGCTATGAAGGAGAGGAAGAGGAACCTCCTAAGATCAATGACTATTGTTTTTCTGTGGATGTTTTGGTTTAATCTATGCTATGAAAGATCTCGGAGACAAACCAAGGTGGCTAAAGAAAGATAACAAGTCCACCAGTTGGAATGATAAGTCCAAATGGTGTGCTTACCATGAATATTTCAATCACATGACGGAGGATTGCATAGCCCTAAGAAAGGAGAATAGCTACCTCCTTAGCAAAGGACATCTTAAAGAGATCCTTGGAAGAATGAAAGAAAAATCCAAGGAGAATAACCAAGATGGTCACAAGATCCCAGACAAACCAGGATCTCCACCCTGAAACACCAAGATAATTAACTTCATCTTAGGCGGATCTAACATTTTGGTACTTCTTATTATCAGGCTAAAAGACACACCAAGGTCTCTAAAACAGAAAAGGAGGATAGACCACAGAAGAATACCTCGGTTAGCAATGAAAACGAAATCACGTTTGACGAGACGGACATGGAAGAGATCCAGGATCCTCACCATGACGGACTCGTGATAACAGTGTATGTTGCCAACAACGTCGTCAGAAGAATCCTTGTTGATGGAGGATCCTCAGTCAACATCATACTCTTGGACGCACTGAAGAGGATGAACATCCTGGAATCAGAGATTATGAAAAGATCTTCGGTCCTCATAGTATTTAGTGGAGAAACAAAAAACACCATCAGGGAGATAAAGCTACCAATATACATAGAGGGGGTAAACTCTATACAAAATTTATGTGCTATTGACACCAAATCTTCTCATAATTTAATATTAGGTAGACCGTGGATCCACGAGATGAAAGCGGTTCCATCAACATATCATTAGTGTGTAAAGATGCCTACTCCATGGGGAATAGTTAAGATCATAGGAGATCAATAGGAGTCAAAGCAATGATGTAAAACCTCTATGAAGCCTACAATGAAACCTCAGCAAACATAGAAATTAAGTCATGGGGGCACAACATGTTATAGAAACTAAGGAGAAAAACGTGAAGGAAGCGCCCCTAAGCAGCAAGGATCCAAAATCCAAAGTCCTCATAGGATCCTCAGTAACCAAGAAAATTGAGCAAGACCAGTTAAACTGTTCGATAAGGTGTCTAAGTCCATAACTATTTTTGGTATGTACTTGACCCGGTTTGGCATGGTCCATTTGGGTTGCATGGCATCAAGCGTTTGGATAGACTAAAACGAGAGAAATAACACTTATGGTTTATTAATATATTATAATCTCTAATATATTAATAATATTATTTAATTAGTATCGATCAAGAATTAATTTCAAATTAATTAAGTGATCAAAAGAAGACTAATTAAATATATGTGTTGATTGTGTAAATCACTTATACTTGTATAGTCAGCTAATGCTCCATAGACTACCAAGTTAGGCTAAAACCCATAGGATGCTCCATGGATGCTCCATGGTGGTTATATAACCTATGGGTCATGGGAATGAAAGGTCATGACAATTAGGGTTTACATGGTGTAACCCTAATTGTAACACACTATATAAGGATCAACATGTTCACAAAAATTGGCACTTAAGCAAGTGTAAGAGGGCATAACGGATATCCAAGTGTGTGACATTTCTCTCAAGTCATTCCAAAAGGATTTGTTGTTGTGTGAGATGTTTGAGGCATCACACTTGGGGTGCTTGGCTCAAAAGGTTTTCAAGGAATCCAAACTAATACAAGGTATGTTGTTCTAGATTAATTTATGTATAAAAGTTCCCCATGTATGCTAGATAGGAATGTAAAGCGTGGAAATAATTTTTGCATGTATCTTAGTCAAACATAGATCCAAGGTTTCTAGGGTTGCATGAACACATTAGGAGTGTTAGAATACTCAAAAACCTTCAGTGGTATTAGTGCCTAGGCTTGTTTTTTTGATACTTGATGCACAGGAGACTCACCGAGTCCATGGGGGGACTCGACGAGTCGAAGCGTATCCGCAAACAACTCGACGAGTTAGTTCTTGCACTCGACGAGTTGGCCAGGCAGAGTGCAGATTTTCGACTTTTGCTACTAGAAATTGACTAGAAACATTACTCTAAACTGTTTTGGTGTTATAAAACTTGTTTTAGATGGAGTAATGGTTGTTCAAATCCATTTACAATGGCTAATATCAGAATTCCATTATTATATCTATTCATATGTTCTAGAAATTTTGATAAGAATATTCATGTTCTTATAGTTGGATATAGTGTCTAAGTCCATAACTATATTTGGTATGTATCTGACCCGAACCGGCATAGTCCAATTCGGTTGCATGGAATCATGCACTTGGATAGACTAAATGAGAGAAATAAGACACTTATGGTTTATTAATATATTATAAGTTCTAATATATTAATAATAAGAATAATAATATTTAGTTAGTATTGATCAATAATTAATTTAGAATTACTTATGTGATCAAAAGGAGACTAATTAAATATATGGGTTTATTGTGTCAATCATCTATAACTTATAAAGTGGGCCAAGGCTCCATGGATTATCAAGTTGGGTTAAACCCATAAGATGCTCCATGGATGCTCCATGGGGGTTACATAACCCATGGGTCATGGAAATGAAAGGTCATGACAATTAGGGTTTACATGGTGTGACCCTAATTGTAACATACTATATAAAGAAGCTACTCTTCACCATTTTCGGCCACTATAGTGAATAGAAAAGGGCTAGCCGAAATACTAAGTGTTCTTATTCTATTAAGAGTTTATTCCAAGTGTACTTGGTGTTGTGTGAAGCATTTGAGGCGTCACACTTGAGGTGCTAGGCTCACAAGGTTTCAAAGGAATCCAAGCTATAAAGAGGAATGTAATTCTTACTAACTATTAGAATAAAAGATCCCCATGTATGCTAGATAGGATTATGAACCTTGGAAAATCACTTTGCATGTATCTTTGTCAAACATAGATCCAAGGTTTCTAGGGTTGCATGTACACCATAGGAGTGTTAGAATGCTCAAAACCTAAAAGTGGTATCACAGCCTAGGCTTGTTTGTTTGATACTTGATGCAAAATAGCTGAAAAATGCAATTTTTTGTTCAGTGCCCGCTTGAACTCGCCGAGTCTAAGGCGAGACTCGACGAGTCCATGAAGAAATTCATACAACTCGTCGAGTCAGTACATGCACTCGACGAGTACATGCTATAGTGTTAGATTTTCGAGTTATGCTGCTGAAAATGGAATAGAAACATTACCTAAACTGTTTTGGTGTTTTAAAACTTGTTTTAGTTGGTGTAATGTTTATGCTAATCCATTTACAATGGCTATTATCAAAAATTACAAGTTTTATATAAGTTTGTTATGATTCTTGAAATTCGTGATAATCATGTTCTTGAAATTATGAATTTAGATGATCATAGGAATTATTTGTAACCTCCATGTTAGTTAATTCTTGATCATTATGTGTTTTAATGGAGTCCATAACTTGTGCTCAAGTTATGGAGACACCAAGAGTCACACTTGAATTAAAACCATTAAAAGAACACAAGAGTTATGAAAATGAAGAGTCTTCATTTTAATACTCTAATAAACTCATAAGTTATGAGAAATGAAAAGTTTTGAAAGTTTATAAAAGTTGGCCTCAAGTTCTGGAACAAGTAAAGTCATAATTAAAACTTTAGTTCCAACCCTTAGAATTTTAAATATTAAAATTCAACCATTATACTTTAGATTATTATAAGTGAATAATAATTATATATGTATAAGATAAATGTCGTTTTACCATTAGTAGGCCTCATTCATGAAGCTGGTCTATAAGGGGGTATAAGGTTGTTGCCTATAAAATGGCAACTTAATGGGTCTCTATTCTCACCCACCGCTTCCTTGATCGGTGGAGGGTCATTAGCCGAAAAGGTAGAACAAGGACTATAATTCTCATAATAAGTATTATGAATATACTAAAGTAACTAAACTTTTATTAATTCCCAATCTTAGTTACTTTAGGAAAATGTGAATAAGGTGCTAATCAATGAAGTTACACTTTGCACTTTGATTAAGTCGTTAGTGGAGCGTATGTGGTTAACCGGCACACTAACTTAGACTTATCAAGGTAGGCAAAGGGTGACTTAATGTTTATCATAGTATCGTTGGAGCATGTGTGGTTAACCGACAATTCGATTGAGGGGTAATCCATTATGTGTACCAAGTAATTTGCATGGTTACTTCACACCTTGTTTTGTGATCCTCGGCATCCCAGTCACAAAACTTGAAAGGCACACTCGAGATTGAAACATGCCATTGAAAAGTTCAATGAATCTCAAAGAACCTAGGAATTTCTAAAACAATTAAAACCTAATATGATTTATTCCATTTTATGGTGGAAATTGGTGAATTGTCATTCACCTACCTTAAAATATTTTATAGCTTGGATTACGGCATCCCTCTTTTAAGTTATAAAATATTGTGTTGGGTCCTAGACTTAATATCGCATTTGGTTGCTTTGTTAAGGACTATCTTGAAATCTAATCTAAACTTACTCTTTCATTTCAGATGTCTTCCAATAACAATGCTTCTGGGTCAAACCCTATTGGCTCCTTCTCTCTCATGAACCTTTGTGGGAGAGTCATCTTTGATGGATCCAATTTTATGGATTGGATCAGAAACATCAGGATAGTCACTCACTATGAGGACAAAGAATATGTCCTTGATAGGGAGCTGAAGGAGATTGATGAGTCAACTGCTACCCCAGAGGAGATTGCTGCTTTTCAAGAACATGAAAGGGATGCTACTAAAGTTGCATGTATCATGACTACCACAATGATAGCTGAGCTCCAAAAGTCCTATGAGGACTATTACCCTTTTGAGATGCACATGGACTTTATGGAGAGATACCATCAAAGCGCTCATCAAGAGAGGTATGAAATAATATCCTCCATTATAACCAACCAAATGAAGGACAATGAGTCCCTCACGACCCACTTACAAAAAATGCAAAGGTTTGTGGATCGCTTTAAGAAACTGAATGTTGACTTTCCTGAGGAGTTAGCAATAGACATCATTTTGCACTCCATACCATCGTGTTATGATCAATTCCGCATGACATATCATTTTTCACTCCTTACCTTCATGTTATGATCAATTTAGAATGACATACCACATGAATAAGGAAGAGGTTACACTTAGTAAACTTCAAGTACTCTTAAAGACTGCAGAATGCAGTCTTAAGGGTAAATCGGGTGTTACTACTCCTCCTACTCCTACTGCGGCCAATGTCTTGGCAATGGGGCAAGGCAAGTGTAAGAAGAGAAAGAACCCTTCTAAGGGTACCAAGGGTAAGACCCTTGAAGGCTCCTCGTCAAGCAAAATCAAGATAGGTTTTGTCACTCCATCTACTAACCCTAATGAGGCTGAATGCTTCGATTGCCATGAAAAGTCACACTGGAAGCAAAACTGCCCAAAGTACCAACAAGATTTGAAGGATGAGAAAGTAAAACCCAACCATGCAGGTATATACACTTTATTGTCTAATAACTCACCTCATTCTAAGTCTTGGGTCCTTGATACAGGTTGTGGAATTCAAATATGTTCTGATTTGCAGGGACTAAGAAGAAGTGAGGATTTGGAACATGGAAAGATAAACCTAATCATGGCGAATAGGAAAGTTTCACTTGTCACCAAGATTGGAGTTTATTCCTTGTTACTAGATAGTGGGTTTCCATTAGACTTGAATAAATGTTGTTATTCGCCAGAAATGGCAAGAAATGTTATTTCCTTTCATGCATTGAATAAACAAGGGTTCACCTTTTATTTAGATAATAAAAGTGGTGGTATTGATGCTTTCTATAATAGTGTTCTTTATTTTAAAGAATTACCTTGTGATGGTGTGAATGATATTGTATCTGTTGTAGATAACTTAGGAAATAATGTAATATGTATCGATTCTTCCACCAGCTTAGATAAAGCATCTTTATGGCATTGTCATCTTGGACATGTAAGCAAGAAATGCATAGGCCAACTCCAAATGGATGGAGTCTTGGAATCATTCGACCTAAAGTCAGATGATAGTTATGAATCTTGTCTACTTTGAAAAATGACAAAGTTACCTTTTACTGGCACTTGTGCTATGTGTGAAGGTTTGTTGGATCTCATACACACAGATGTGTGTGGACCCTTCAGAACTGCCACTAGAGATGCTAAACGCTTTTGTGTGACATTTATTGATGATTTTAGTAGATATGCATATGTCTACTTAATCAAACATAAGTGGGAAACCTTTGATAAATTCAAAGAGTTTAAGCAAGAAGTGGAGAATCAGTTGGGCAGGAACATTAAGATGCTTCGATCCGATTGAGGTGGTGAGTATCTTAGTACCGAGTTCCTTGACTATCTTAAGGATTGTGGGATAGTCTCACAATTGACACCTCCCAGAACACCACAATTGAATGGTGCAGCTGAGAGGCGCAATCGAACCTTGTTGGACCTGGTTCGTTCCATGATGAGTCGAGTTTCACTACCAATCTCATTTTGGGGGTATGCCTTAGAGATTGCCACCCATATCCTTAAACTAGTCCCTACAAAGAAGGTTGCCAAAACACCTCACGAGATGTCGACTGGAAAAGTTCCAAATCTAGACCACAACAAGGTTTGGGGTTGTGAGGCTTTCGTGAGACGCGAGACTCATGACAAGCTCAAACCTCGAAGTGAGAGGTGTATTGTCATCGGCTACTTACATAAATCTTTTGGTTTAATATTCTACAGACCCAGTGACAATGTGGTCTTTGTAGCAAGAGGAGGAGTCTTTCGAGAGAGAGAGAACTCATAAGCCAAGGAGACAGTGTGAGGCAAGTTGACCTTGAAGAAATTGAAGATTCAGGCGATGAAGGAACCTCAAACCCTAGCCCTCAACCTGAGGAGGAAACTCCTATTGAGCTGCATGAAGAGTCTATACCTCTGAGGCATTCCAATAGAGTTAGAAATGCACCGGAGCATTATTATGGTTTCCGTATTATAGGAGTAGGTGATACTATTATCAGTGATAATACACTGATAAATCTGGAAGACCCCAACAGCTACATGGAAGCCATGGCAGTCCCTAAGTCTGCTAAATGGAAAGAGGCTATGGATAGAGAGATACAATCCATGTATGACAATCAAGTTTGGAACTTGGTTGACAATGTACCAGGTCATAAGACAGTAGGGTGCAAATGGATCTTCAAGAAGAAGACCGACATGGATGGTAATGTACACAATTATAAGGCTCGACACTTTGCAAAGGGTTATTCTCAAACTACGGGAGTTGATTATGATGAGACCTTTGCACCAGTGGCCAAGATTAAGTCTATTAGGGTTCTGTTACCCATTGCTGCATTTCCTGACTATGATATATGGTAAATGGATGTCAAAACCGCTTTCCTTAATGGAAAGTTGGCTGAGGATGTTTACATGGTTCAACCAGAGGGTTTTGTAAGTACATAATACCTTAATAAGGTGTGTAAGCTTGAAAATCCATATATGGATTGAAACAAGCACCGCAGATGGAATCTTTTCTTTGATGAGAAAGTCAAAGAGTTTGGCTTTTCGAGATGTGAAGATGAATCTTGTATATATGTCAAGGCTAGTGGGAGTATAGTTAGCTTTTTGGTACTGTATGTGGATGACATATTGCTCATAGGAAATGACTTACCAACCTTGCAGGAAGTGAAATCCTGGCATGGGAAGTGTTTCACTATGAAAGACCTAGGAGAAGCTGTTTATAACCTTGGGATAAAGATTTTGAGAAATAGGAGTAAAAGACTAATTGGAGTTAGTCAGAGTACCTACTTGGACGAAGTGCTGAAGAGGTTCAGTATGGAAAATTCCAAGAAAGGAGATTTACCTATTCAGTGTAATGCCAGACTGAGTAAAACTCGGAGCCCGAATACATCTGCTTCCACTGAGATGAGTCGAGTCCCATGTGCTTCCGCTGTAGGCTCGATCATGTATGCTATGACTTGTACTCTACCTGATGTTGCTTTTTCATTAAGCATGGTTAGCAGATATCAGAGTAATCATGGCAAGGCTCACTGGACTGAAGTAAAAAATATTCTTAAGTACCTGCGAAGGACTAAGGATTGGGTTCTTACCTTTGGTGGGAGTGATGACTTGAAAGTAGCAGGGTATAGTGATGCTAGCTTTCAGACTTATAGGGATAATTTCCGCTCTCAGTCGGGCGGAGTCTTTACCCTAAATGGAGGGGCAATTACTTGGAAAAGTTCCAAGCAAGATACAGTGGCTGATTCCACTTGTGAATCAGAGTATAAAGCAGAAAGTGAAGTAGAAAAGGAGGCTATATGGCTAAGGAACTTCATCGGAGACCTTGGAGTTGCACCAACTATTAAGGAGCCCATGGAAATTTTTTGTGATAGTGAAAGTGCAGTTGCCGTAGCAAAGGAACTGAGGGATCACGGGAGATCCAGACACATCGACAGAAAATATCATTTCATCAGACATCGAATAAAAGAAGGAATTCTCATGGAAAAGAAGGTATAATCAGATGAGAACCCGACAGATCCCCTCACGAAGGGACTGAGTAGGGTTAAGCATCTTCAGCATGCTAGAAGCATAGGGCTAGGAGATGATATTAGTTTTTAGAAGTTAGATAATTTTGAAATATGTAAAATGTAACTGACATTTGATGATAAATAAAAATTGTTATTTATGAGTAAAGTGTTGCAACCATTTACTAGTATTTCTCTTTGCAAGTTTTGACATCCAAAATAATTATGTTATTGTATATATCATATTATTCAAATTCTCCACAGTCAATCATATGTTGGAAGTACATATGCATCAAGACAGTCATGGGTTGGTTTTTAGAGGTCCAAGATGTTGGACAAGTGGGGCTACAACACTCATGAGTGCTCATAAGTTCTGAGTATTGGATTCAACCCACCCTCACTGGTATCACTTCATGGAATTTATCTCGAGTGATCGTTAGATGGTAATATCATAGAAGTCTTCAAACCTAGACATATGATTTGTTACCTATGAGTTGGTTATGCATTGATTGTATGAAAACGCATTGTTAACTCGTTATAAAACGTACCTTTGTGTGTAATTCAACAAGTAGTAGAGCAAACATATGAGTCGAAGTTTATCTGTTCCTTCTTGGATTAGAAGGATATCTGGTCCCTTTGATGATTTTGTTTTGACCCATGTATCGGGCCCGGTCAGAACTAAATTGATGTGTTCAATTAAGTTCTATGTCAAACAAATCGGAAGTCAGGAAACAACTGCTAGACAATAGATAGACATTGTTTCATGGCACACCATCATCTTCTCAGTTCCGAGAGACCTTGAAAGAGCTACGATTGTTGATCGGTTCCTGAAGTCATACTTGCAACTATAGTTATTAGACTTATCCAAGTGGGAGACTGTTGGATATAGTGTCTAAGTCCATAACCATATTTGGTATGTACTTAACCCAACCCGGCATGGTTCATTTGGGTTGCATGGCATCATGCACTTGGATAGACTAAATGAGAGAAATAAGACACTTATGGTTTATTAATATATTATAAGTTCTAATATATTAATAATAAGAATAATAATATTTAGTTAGTATTGATCAAACGTTAATTTAGAATTAATTATGTGATCAAAAGAAGAATAATTAAATATATGGGTTTATTGTGTCCATCATCCATAACTTATATAGTGGGCAAAGGCTCCATGGATTATCAAGTTGGGTTAAACCCATAAGCTGCTCCATGGATGCTCCATGGGGGTTACATAACCCATGGGTCATGGAAATGAAATGTCATGATAATTACGGTTTACATGGTGTAACTCTAATTGTAACATACTATATAAAGAAGCTATTCTTCACCATTTTCGGCCTCTAAACTGAATAAAAGAGGGCTACCCGAAATACTAAGTGTTCTTATTCTCTTAAGAGTTTATTCCAAGTGTACTTGGTGTTGTGTGAAGCATTTGAGGCATCACACTTGAGGTGCTAGGATCACAAGGTTTCAATGGAATCCAAGCTACAAAGAGGTATGTAATTCTTACTAACTATTAGAATAAAAGATCCCCATGTATGCTAGATAGGATTATGAACCTTGGAAAATCATTTTGCATGTATCTTTGTCAAATGTAGATCCAAGGTTTCTAGGGTTGCATGTACACCATAGGAGTGTTAGAATGTTCAAAACCCAACACTTATGAGTTCTTGCAAGATCATAGAAATTATGTGTTATTGATTGGTAGTGAATTCATGATCATGATGTGTTTTAATGGAGTCCATAACTTTTCCTCAAGTTATGGATAACCAAAAGTCACTTTGCAATAAGTCCATTAAGAGAACACATTAGTTACAAAAAATGAAGAGTGTTCATTTTTAGTAAACAATAACTCATAAGTTATGAATTAAAAAGTTTTGTAAAGTTACAAAGCTTGCCCTCAAGTTTTGGAACATGTAAAGTCATCTAGTAAACTTTAGTTCCAACCCCTAGAATTTTAAAAGTTAAAATTCAACCCTTATACTTTATAATATTATAAGTTAATATATATATATATATATATATATATATATATATATATATATATATATATATATATATATATATATATATATATATATATTGTTAGCCGAACGGGCAGGACAATGACTTAAAATTCTCATTAAAAGTATAATAATTATTATAAAGTAACTAAATGTTTTTATAAATTCCCAATCTTAGTTACTTTCGGAAAACGTGAATAAGGTGCTAACCCATGAAATTGCACTTCGCACTTTGATTAAGTCGTTAGTGAAGCGTGTGTGGTTAACCGGCACACAAACTTGGTCGGTGGAGCGCGTGTGGTTAACTGGCACATCGATTGAGTGAAAAAAATTAAGGGTACCAAGTAATTTGAATGGTTACTTCACACCTTGTTTTGTGATCCTCGTCATCACAGTCACAAAACCTGAAGGGCACACTCGAGATTGAAACATTTCGTTGAAAAGTTCAATGAATCTCAAAAGAATCTAGGTGTTTCTAAAATCCAATTAAAACCTAATAATTTTATTTTGTTTATCATGGTAGAAATTCGAGAATCGTCATTTACCTACCTTTCAAATATGTTATAGCTTAGATTACGCATTGATCTTCTAAGTGATAATATATTCTGATTGGATCCTAGCCTTAATATTACATTTGGGTTTTTTACTAAGGACTATCTTTATATCTAATATAAACTTGTTTTCTTCTTTTCAGAAGTCTTCCAACAATGTTGCTTCTGGCTGTAACCCTACTGGATCCTTCTCTCTTATGAACCTTTGTTGGAGAGTTATCTTTGATGGATCCAACATTATGGATTGGATCAGGAACATCAGGATGGTCACTCGGTATGAGGAAAAGGAATATGTCCTAGACAAGGAGCTTAAGGTACCCGAGCCATCTACCTTTCCTGTGGAGGTCGCTGAATATCAGGCACATTAAAGAGATGGTACCAAAGTGGCATGCATCATGTTGGCCACTATGACAGCCGAGCTCCAAAAGTCCTATGAGGACTACTATACTTTTGAGATGCACCAGAATTTCATGGACCACTACCATCAGAGTTCTCGTCAAGAGCGATATGAAATCATCTCCTCTATGATAACAACCCGGATGAAGGATGGTGAACCTATCACATGCGACATGCAGAAAATTCAAAGGTATGTGGACCGTTTGCTAAAACTGAATGTGAACTTCCCCGAGGAGCTAGCAATAGATATCATTTTGCACTCCTTACCATCGTGTTATGATCAATTCCGCATGACATACCACATGAACTAGGAGGAAGTTACCCTCAGCAAGCATCAAGGACTCCTAAAGACAGCAAAAACATGTTTTAAAGGTAAGTCAGTTTTTAGCACTCCTACTCCTACTCGAAACTCTGCCCCTGTCCTGGCAATCGG
This sequence comes from Lactuca sativa, assembly GCF_002870075.4. Classification (NCBI taxonomy): domain Eukaryota; kingdom Viridiplantae; phylum Streptophyta; class Magnoliopsida; order Asterales; family Asteraceae; genus Lactuca; species Lactuca sativa. The sequence continues at coordinate 55,209,047 of NC_056624.2, forward strand.
GAAAGGTAGAGGGAAAAAGAGGAAGAACCCTTCGATGGGTACCAAGGGTAAGACCCTTCATAGATCCTCTTCAAGTGGAACCAATAAACGTTGTGTCACTCCTTCTTCTGACCCAAAAGAGGTTGAATGCTTTTATTGCTATGAAAAGTTGCATTGGAAGCGGAACTGCGCAAATACCAACAAAATATCAAGGATGCGAAAGTGAAACCTACCCATGCATGTATTTACACAATATTGTCTAATAACTCACCCTATTCTAACTCTTGGGTCCTTGATACAGGATTTGGAATTCACATATGATCTAATTTGCTGGGACTAAGAAGAAGTGAGAATGTGGAGCATGGAAAGATAAACTTGATCATGGGGAATAGGAAAGCTTCACCTGTCACCAAGTTTGGAGTTTATTCTTTGTTTCTAAGTGGTGGGTTTACATTAGATTTGAATGTATGTTGTTACTCGCTGGAAATGGCAAGAAATATTATTTCCATTCATGATTTGTACAAACAAGGTATTACCTTTTCTTTTGAAAATGAAATTGGTGGAATAAATGCTTTCTTTAATAATGTTTTTTATTTTAAAGCATTACCTTGTGATGGTTTGTATGAAGCTGTGTTTGTTGTAGATAACTAGGAAATAATGTGTTGTGTATTGATTCTTCCAATAATAATAACTTGGATAAAGCATCATTATGGCATTGTCGTCTTGGACATGTAAGCAAGAAACAGATAGGCCAACTCCAAAAGGATGGAGTCTTGGAGTCATTTGACCTAAAGTCAGATGATAGTTGTGAATCATGCTTACTTGGAAAAATGACAAAGTCACCCTTTATTGGTTCATGTGAAAGGGGTGAAGATTTGTTGGACCTACTGCACAAAAATGTGTGTGGACCCTTCAAAACTGCCACAACGGATGCTAATCGTTATTATGTGACTTTTACAGATGATTATAGTAGATATGGATATGTCTACTTAATCAAGTGTAAGTCAGAGACTTTTGCAAGGTTTAAAGAGTTTTAACAAGAAGTCGAGAATCAATTGGGCAGGAACATTAAGATGCGTCGATCAGATCGTGGTGGTGAGTATCTTAGTATAGAGTTCCTCGACTATCTTAAGGAACGTGGGATTGTCTCACAATTGACACCTCCCAGGACACCACAGTTGAATGGTGTGAATGAGATGCATAATCGAACCTTGTTGGATTTGGTTCATTACATGATGTGTCGAGCTTCGCTATCAATCTCATTATGGGGGTATGCCTTGGAGACTGCCGCCCATATCCTTAATCTAGTCCCCACAAAGAAAGTTCTCAAAACTCCTCATGACATGTGGACTGGAAAAGTTCCTAATGTAGATCTCATCAAGATTTGGGGTTGCGAGGCTTTCGTGAGGCGTGAGACTCATGATAAGCTCGAACCTAGAAGTGAGAGATGTATTTTCATTGGCTAGCCACAGAAATCCTTTGCTTACCTCTTCTATAGACCCAGTGAGAATGTGGTCTTTATAGCAAGGAGGGGTATCTTGAGAGAGAGAGAGAGAGAGAGAGAGAGAGGTCATAAGACAAGGAAACAGTTGGAGGCAAATTGACCTTGAATAAATTCAAGATTCAAGTGGTGAAGGAACTTCAAACACTAGCAGTTAACCTAAGGAGGAAACCCTTATTGATCCAATTGATGAGTCTGTACCTCTTAGGCACCTGAGCACTACTATGGTTTCCATATTACTATGGAAGATGAGACACTGGTAAGTCTAGATGAACCTAACAACTATCTGGAAGCCATGACAGGCCCCGAGGTTGCTAAATGGAAAGAGGCAATGGACAACAAGATACAGTCCATGTATGACAATCAAGTTTGAAACTTTGTTGACAATGTACCAGGTTGTCAGACAGTTGGGTGCAAATGGATCTTCAAGAAGAAGAACGACATGGATGGTAATGTACACACATATAATGCGCGACTGGTTGTAGAGGGCTCTTCTCAAACTCCAGGAGTTGATTATGATGAGACCTTATCACCAATAGCAAAGATTAAGTCCATTAGGGTCCTGTTAGCCATTGCTGCATTTCATGATTATGAAATATGGCAGATGGATGTCAAAGCCGCCTTCCTTATTGAAAGATTGGCTGAAGATGTTTACATGTGTCAGCCAGAGAGTTTTGTTAGTACATAATACCCTAATAGAGTGTGTAAGCTTGAGAAATCCATCTATGGATTGAAACGAGCACCTTACAGATGGAATCTTTGTTTAGATGAGAAAGTCAAAGAGTTTGGCTTTTTGAGGAGTGAAGATGAATCTCGTGTATATGTCAAGGCTAGTGGGAGTATAGTTAGATTTTTGGTACTATATGTGGATGGCATACTACTCATAAGAAATGCCATCCCAACCTTGTAGGAAGTGAAGTCCTGGCTTGGGAAGTGTTTCGGTATGAAAGACCTAGGAGAAGCTACCTATATTCTAGGGATAAGGATTATGAGAGACCGGAGTAAAAGACTAATTGGACTTAGTCAGAGTACCTACTTGGATAAGGTGTTGAAGAGGTTCAGCATGCAAGACTCCACGAAAGGAGAGTTACCCATCCAGAGTATCGCCAGACTGAGTAAGACTCAGAGTCCGTGTATCGAGGTTGAGATAGAAGAAATGAGTCGAGTACCTTATGCTTCTTCTGTAGGCTCGATCATGTATGCTATGACTTGTACTCTTCCTGATGTAGCCTTTGTGTTGAGCATGGTCAGCCGATATCAGGTTAATCCTAGTAAGGCTCACTGGACTATGGTAAAGAATATGCTCAAGTACCTGCAGAGGACTAAGGACTAGGTCCTTACCCTCGGTGGGAGTGATGACTTGAGAGATGTAAGGTATAGTGATGCTAGCTTCCAGACTGATAAAGATAATTTCCGCTCTCAGTCAGGCTGGGTCTTTACCTTAAACGGAGGAGCAATTACATGGAAAAGTTCCAAGTAGGAGACAGTGGCTGATTCAACTTGCTAATCAGAGTATATAGCAGCAAGCAAGGTAGCAAAGGAAGCAATATGGCTGATGAACTTCATTGGAGACCTTGGAGTTGTACCAACTATAAAGGAGCCTATGGAAATTTTCTGTGATAGTGAAAGTGCAGTTGCCTTAGCAAAAGAACAATGGGATCATGGGAGATCCAGACACATCGACAGAAAGTACCATTTCATCAGACATCGAATAGAAGAAGGACTCCTCGTGGCAAAGAGGGTATCATCGGATGAGAACGTAGCAGATCCCCTCATGAAGGCACTGAGTATGGTTTAGCATCTCCAGCATGCGATGCGCATAGGGATGAAGGATGATATTAGTTTTAGTAGTTTGATAGCTCTGAGATTTGTAAAGTGTAATTGACATTTGATGATGAATAGAAGTTGTGTTTATTTATGAGTAAAGTGTTGTTATCTTTTGTCAGTCGTTTACTATATTTCTTTTGCATGTTTTAACTGTTGGGTTATGAGCATTCTAACACTAAGTGTACATGCAACCCTAAATACCTTGGATCTATGTTTTCTCTATTATACATACAAATATGAACATCCAAGGTATTATCCTAATCTAGCATATAAAATAATGAATATAACAAGATAGAATACATACCTCTTTCATGTAGAAAGTCTTCATGAAGCTTGAGTGCCTAGTGCCCCAAGTGTGACACCTCAAATGGTTCACACAACACCAAATACACTTGGAATAACTTGAGGGAAATCTACACTTTATGAAATCGGCTAGCCCTCTCTAGAATGATACTAGTGGCCGATTTTGTCAAGAATAAGATCTTTATATAGTGTTACAATTAGGGTAAACCCTAATTGTCATGACTTTCCATTTTCTTGGATCCATGGGTTCAAATACACCATGGAGCATCCATGGACCATCCTATGGGTTTTAGCCCAACTTGATTATCCATGGACCATTAGCCCACTATACAAGTATGGATGATTTACACAATCAACCCATATATTTAATTAGTCTTCTTTTGATCACTTAATTAATCCTAGATTAATTGTTGATCAATACTAATTAAATAATCTTATTATTCTTATTATTAATATACTAGAACTTATAATATATTAATAACCATAAGTGTCTTATTTCTCTCATTATAGTCTATCCAAGTGCATGATGCCATGCAACCCAAATGGACCATGCCGGGTCAGGTCAAGTCTTACCAATTATAGTTATGGACTTAGACATTAATCCAACAGTCTCCCACTTGGATAAGTCTAAAACTAATATTGCGTATGACTTCAGGAACCAACTGCCAATCGTAGCTCTCAAAAGCTTTTTTCGAACTCTGACCTTGTCGATGAACTTTGAACTTTGTCAGTGACTTGTCCTTTAGATAAGGGATCATATATTCCTCCATTCTAGATATCATATGGAATGAGACATGAATTATAATCATTCTCTCTGTCCATTTGTTGTTTCCCGATTTCCGATTTATGACGACTGACTAATTGAACAAATCAAATCAGTCCTGGCCCGGCCGAGCACTTCCATTTGTCATCATCAAATCATCGAGGGGCCCACATATATCGCTTTTATCCCGAAGGTAAAAGGAATGGATAAACTTCGACTCATATGGCTTGTTCTACTACTTGATGAATCATACACAAAGACACGTTTTATAGCACCGAGTTACCAAATGTGTTTTCATGCAATCAATGTACAACCAACTCATAGTAACAACTCATATCTCCAGGTTTGAAGAATATAAGATATTATCGTCTCATGATCACTCGTGATAAAATCCATGAAGTGATTCCAATGGGCGCGGGTTGAATCCAATACTCAGAACTTATGAGCACTCATGAGTGTTGTAGCCCTTTGTCCAACACCTTAGACCTCTACAAGCCAACCCATGACAGTCTTAATTCATATCTACTTCCAACATATGACCGACTGTGGATGGCTTGAATAACTTAGTCATTCCGGAAGAATAACCCAGTTTATTCGGGAAGTCAAAACATGCAAAGTGAAACACAATAATAATTGAATCCAATATGGTATCAAAACCTATGAACATAAATAAAACACCATTTATTTATCACCAGATGATTACACATTATTCATTGTATACTGTTTCAGCTATCAACTTTATTCTTGAATTTAAAACAATAGTTGTCCCATGCTCCAAGCATGTACACTATGTTTTCTAAACACTAGTCATGCCATACACCAAGTATGCATACTATGTTTGTCTATGATCTTTACTTTGTGAACTAGATCCATTGAACATAACTTCTATGATTCTCTTTTCATACTCCCAAATCCTTACTGCAAATACAAGAATTCCAAATTCATGTCATTTATTGAAATCTGTTAGATTCTAAACTTATATGCATTGATCCTCTTGTAATGATTATGCACAAAGTCAGAAAGACTTGACAACAATCATTACAGAGTATTCCAAAGGAGATCAGCTCCTTGGAAACATCCTTTTTGCATTAAGTTTCCTAATCTTAAACAGATTGAAAATTCTAACTTTGAAACATTTCCAGATTCCATTTTGACTATCACTTCTGAACAAGAGTTGTCTCCTTACAGACTATGTCAATATGGTCCTTCCAGAATTATCACTATACTTCCAACTGTCCTTGAGCACCCAATCTTTGGTAAACCTTAGATTGTCCTCGACAATTTTTTAATCCTTTTAGTCATATCCAGTTCTAAACCTTTTCCCTTCTTAATGCCCCAGGCATTTGGAAAATTTTAGAAAGGATGAATATAGCACATGTAATTGATCCTATATCCGAAGCATATGGGACATGATTCATGATGTCTCACATAAAGACTAAACCAGTCTTTTGCTATAACATTTCCATTTCAATTTGCCATGTTCTCATAATTCAGATTATGTAAAGGGATGCCGTAATCATAATCGAATTTTAGAACTCAAATAAAGGACTCATATACAAAATTTCCTTATGTTGAGCCATTCCCAATGGGCGCGGGTTGAATCCAATACTCAGAACTTAAAACCTCACAATCTAAGCTTATAGATTTGAGATGAAGTATAATTTCCTCTCCCTTAATTATAGCAAAACAACTTTTCCCAATTGAAACCTTTTGTTTTCTATAATTAACATTGCTAACTTGCAATACTTATCATAATTATCATGCTCCCACTAACATGATGATTAGCATAACACTTATGCTCCCACTAGCTTTGACATGTACTCAGAAATTAGTTGGACTTCTAGAAATCAATACTTCATTGACTTTCTTACCAAAGTTCAGATTTCTGATACTAGATTGTTTTGATAAGACTTTATCAAAATCATACACCTTCCCTTAGATAGCACACTTGTGTGTCTAAACAATTATGAAGAGGGATGCCGTAATCATAATGGTTAGACCTTTTTGCCACTTCTCACGCTCCACTAACGACTTTGAGAATGCAAATATCACAATTGCTATCTAGCTAAAATCTACTTACTGAAAGTATTTCCTGACCATCATTTTCATGAATCAGAGAGAAACCTTATGACACTTAGATTTAATGGAGTATGTGTTCTTATCCATGTGAATTGTCAAAACCATAGACACAAGACAAGGATAATGACAAATCCACACTCATATGGATTGAACTCAATCTTAATTTCTTGCCATGGCAGCTCAAGGGCCTGTCATTGCTTCCAAGTTGTTGTGCAACACATTGAGAACTCTAAGAACTCATATGCAAAGCCAACTTTAACTGGAATGGGCACAGAATATGTCAACACGATAGGTTATAAACCTCAAGTCGTGTGCTAGTGAAGAACTTCAGGTTTTATTCTTGATTAGTTCTTGAGACTTTCAAGACCTTTAAGACTTCCACTGTCCTCTTGACATATAAGACTTTCTTGTCAGATATTCAAGAGATAGTGTGGGTTCTTATCAAGACAACCACTTCACACAATTGGCCTAAGTTGGTCTTTGTTTTATCCAAAACATCACAACTTACCAATTTCAAATGTACAAGAGTAGAAAACTTTTACTCTTACATTTGACAAGTGTTTTAAACCTTCTTTAAGACATGTCACTCAAATTACAATCTTGGAGTATGACTCTAAGACTTGTATTGGAACGAAGTATGACTCATTTTCTTGATTTAACCATTTCAACAATTCAAGATCCCTCTTCTTAGTCATATGGCAAATGGATGTCAAAACCGCCTTCCTTAATGGAAGCTTGGCTGAAGATGTTTACATTTGTCAGCTAGAGGGTTTTGTCAGTACATAATACCCTAATAGAGTGTGTAAGCTTGAGAAATCCATCTATGCATTGAATCAAGCACCTCGCAGATGGAATCTTTGTTTGATGAGAAAGTCAAAGAGTTTGGCTTTTCGAGGATTAAAGATGAATCTTGTGTATATCTCAAAGCTAGTAGGAGTATAGTTAGATTTATGGTACTGTATGTGGTTGACATACTACTCATAGGAAATAACATCCCAACCTTGTAAGAAGTGAAGTCCTGGCTTGGGAAGTGTTTCGCTATGAAAAACCAAGGAGAAGCTGCTTATATTCTAGGGATAAGGATTCTGAGAGACCAGAGTAAAAGAGTAATTGGACATAGTTAGAGTACCTACTTGGATAAGGTGCTGAAGAGGTTCCGCATGCAAGAGTCCAAGAAAGGAGAGTTACCCATCCAGAGTAATGCCAGATTGAGTAAGACTCAGAGCACGAGTACCGAGGTTGAGATAGTAGAAATGAGTCGAGTACCTTATGCTTCTGATGTAGGTTCGATCATGTCTGATATGACATGTACTTGTCCTGATGTGGCCTTTGCTTTGAGCATGGTTACCTGATATAAGGGGAATCAAGGCAAGGCTCACTGGACCGTGGTAAAGAATATCCTCAAGTACCTGCGGAGGACTGATGACTGGGTCCTTACCCTCGATGGGAGTGATGACTTGAGAGTTGTAGGGTATAGTGATGCTAGCTTGGAGACTAATAGGGATAATTTCTGCTCACAGTCACGCTGGGTCTTTACCTAAAACGGAGGAGCAATTACTTGAAAAAGTTCCAAGCAGGCGACAGTGGCTGATTCAAATTGCGAATCAGAGTATATAGTGGCAACCGAGGCAGCACAGGAGGCAATATGGCTGAAGAACTTCATTGGAGACCTTGGAGTTGTACCAGCTATAAAGGAGCCAATGGAAATTTTCTATGGTAGTGACCATGCAGTTGCATTAGCAAAAGAACATAGGGATCATGGGAGATCCAGACACATTGACACAAAATACCATTTCATCAGACATCGAATAAAAGAAGCACTCCTCATGGCAAAAAGCGTATCATCGGATGAGATCTCAACAGATCCCCGCACGAAGGGACTGAGTAGAGTTAAGCATCTCCAACATGCGAGGTGCATAGGGCTGAAGGACGATATTAGTTTTAGTAGTTAGATAGCTCTGAAATTTGTAAAGTGTAATTGACATTTGATGATGAACAAAAGTTATGTTTATTTTTCAGTAAAGTGTTGCTATCTTTTGTCAATCGTTTACTATATTTCTTTTGCATATTTTGACTTCCAGAATAATTATGTTTATTATATTATATTATTCGAATTCTCCATAGTCAGTCATATGTTGGAAGTAGGTATGAATCAAGACTGTCATGACTTGGTTGCAGAGGTCTATGTTGTTGGACATGGCTACAACACTCATGAGTGCTCATAACTTATGAGTATTGTATTCAACCCATGCTCACTGGTATCACTTCATGGAATTTATCTCGAGTGACTGTGAGACGGTAATATCATATAATTCTTCAAACCTAGAGATATGACTTGTTGCCTATGAGTTGGTTATGCATTGATTATACGAAAATGCGTTGTTAACTCAATGTTATAAAACGTGCTTTTGTGTGTGATTCAACAAGTAGAAGAACAAGCATATGTATTGAAGTTTATCTATTCCTTCTTGGATTAGAAGCGATACCAGGCCCCTTGATGATTATGTTTTGACCCATGTATTGGTCCCAGTCAGCACTAAATTGATGTGTTGAATTAAGTTCTTTGTCAAATAAATCGGAAATCAAGAAAGAAACTGCTGGACAATAAGTAAGACATTGTTCCATGTATTTGTCCGGCTGATATCTAGAATAGAGGATTATATGATCACTTATCTTAAATCGCGTATCATCATCATCTCATTTCCAAGAGACCTTGAAAGTGCTACGATTGTTGCTCGGTTCATGAAGTCATCCTTGCAGTTATAGTTATTAGACTTATCCAAGTGGGAAACTGTTGGATAAACTGTTTGGCATAGTCCATTTGGGTTGCATGGCATCATGCATTTGGATAGACTAAAATGAGAGAAATAACACTTACGGGTTATTAATATATTACAAGTTCTAATATATTAATAATATTATTTAATTAGTATTGATCAAGAATTAATTTGGAATTAATTAAGTGATCAAAAGAAGACTAAATAAATATATGCGTTGATTGTGTAAATCACTTATACTTGTATATTGGGTTAGTGCTCCATAGATTATCAATTTGAGCTAAAACCCATAGGATGCTCCATGAATTCTCCATGGTGGTTATTTAACCCATGGGTCATGGAAATGAAAGGTTATAATAATTAGGGTTTACATGGTCTAACCCTAATTGTAACACACTATATAAGGATCAACATGTTCACCAAAATCGACACTTAAGCAAGAGTAAGAGGCCATAGCCGATTTCTAAGTGTGTGACATTTCTCTCAAGTTATTCCAAAAGCATTTGGTGTTGTGTGACACATTTGAGGCATCACACTTGGGGTGCTAGGCTCACAAGGTTTTCAAACAATCCAAACTACTACAAGGTATGTTGTTCTAGCTTACTTTATGTTTAAAAGTTCCCCATGTATGCTAGACAGGATTGTGAACCTTGGAACTCAATTTTGCTTGTATCTTAGTCAAACATAGATCCAAGGTTTCTAGGGTTGCATGAACACATTTGGAGTATTAGAATGCTCAAAACCCTTCATAAACATCCTTCAAACCAGAAGCAAGACGTTCGTATGGAAACATAAAGTTATGAGAGTTATAGACAAGAGTATTATCATTCACAAACTTAACATTGATCCTTTTTTCGGACCGATACATCAAAAGAGAAGGAAGTTTGCACCCGAAAGGAATCAGATCATCCAAGAAGAAGTGCAAAAGCCCCTCAAGACAAGGATGACCAAGGAAGTGAAGTTCTCGAGATGGCTTGCTAATGTAGTTGTCGTACAGAAGAAGAACAACAACGGGTGAGTATGTGTAGACTACACAGATCTTAAACAAGGCTTGTTCTATGGATCCTTTTCCTCTACCACAAGTTGAATCCATGATACATGCAACGGCTGGCCAAGAACTGTTGACCTTCATGGATGCTTCAGCAGGATTCAACCAAATCCAGATGGAACCATCCGATCAAGAAGATACAATATTTATAACACCAACAGGTATATATTGTGACACTGCAATGCCTTTTGGTCTAAAAAATACAAGTGCAACATATCAAAGACTGGTAAACTGAATGTTTAAAAACAAGCTGGGGATACCATTGAGGTCTAGATTGACGACCTGGTGGTGAAGTCCATGAAAGTTGAAGATCATATCAAGGATCTCAAAGAAGTCTTCGACATTCTAGACGAATATAACATGAAGTTGAATCTGACTAAATTCCACATTGGGATGACGTTAGGCAAGTACCTTGGGTATATGGTAACTAAAATAGGAATAGAACCAAGCCTGGAGCAGATCAAAGCAATCATCGAGCTGAAATTTCCATCTTCAACAAAAGGCATCCAAAGGCTAACCGGAAGAGTACCCGCACTCAAAAGATTCATTTCAAGATCCTCAAAAAGGTGTAAGCCCTTCTATGATATCATATAGAAGAATTGGAAGTTTGAACGGACCGAAGAACACAAAGAAGGTTTTTAGGAACTCAAAGGATACTTAAGTTCCACGCCACTGCTGGTGAAGCATATAGATGGAGAACCACTTCTCCTCTACCTCTCGGTATCCTCAAGTGTGGTAAGTGCTATCCAAGCCAGGGATCTTAGCGGATACGAACATCCTATCTACTATGTAAGTAAAAGTCTTCTGGATCATGAGACCAAGTATTCTCATCTCGAAAAATTAATTCTTCCATTAGTAACTGCTTCTACTAAGTTAAGACATTATTTTGAGACACATACTATACATGTGAAAAATAATTACCTATTAAGAATGTGATGAGAAAACCAGAGATGTTAGAAAGGATGGTAAAATGTGTTGGATAAGGTGTCTAAGTCCATAACATATTTGGTATATACTTGACCCGACCCGACATGGTCTATTTGGGTTGCACTTCACCTAAACTAATTATGGATAAATTTATGAGAATTGTATACTTACGATTTATTAATATATTATAAGTTATAGTATATTAATATAAAGTCATGTTATTTAATTAGTTTTAATCTTGAATTAATTATGAATTAATTTAGTGATTAAAAGGAAGACTAATTAAACCATGGGCTATTATATTTATATGGTGTGGGCTAATACTCATTTGTTAATGGGCTAAGCTTATATGGAAGTCCATGGATGATCCATGGAGCTTTTAACCCATGGATCCTTGGAAAGGAAAAGACATGGGTTATTAGGGTTTCACCCTAACCATGCACACTATATAAACAAGCTTATGTTGCATGAAATAGCACCCTATATTTTATGTGTGTAAGGTGTGGCCAATTTCTAAGAGTGTGTATACTCTCTCATAAAGTTTTTCCAAGTTTGTGGTGATTTGTGATTTCCATTTGAGGCATTCACATTATTGGTGCTTGGCTCTCAAACTCCAAGGAATCAACACTCATCAAAACGTATGTAATTCATCTAGTTCCTTTTATGTTTAAAGGTTCCCCATGCCGTGCTAGATAAGTTATAAACCTTGGAAAACAAATTTTGCATGTATTTAGACAAACATAGATCCAAGGTTTATTAGGGTTGATTGTACACTTATGATGTGTTAGAATGCTCAAAACCCAACAGTGGTATTAGAGCCTAGGCTTGTTGTTTGATACTTGATGCAAAATAGTGGAAAAAGTCGATTTTTTGCTGTCTGCCTGCTGAACTCGCCGATTTCATGGGGGGACTCGCCGAGTTCATGTGTGAACTCATCCTACTCGCCGAGTAGGTTCGTGCACTTGACGAGTAGGAGCCTCAGAATGGAGATTTTCGACTTTTGTTGCTGGAAATGGACTAGAAACATTACCCTAAACTGTTTTGGTACTTGAAAACTTGTTTTAGTTGGTGTAATGGTTGTTCTAATCCATTTACAATAGCTTATATCAAAATTTCATGCTTTGGATGTGTTCATGTAATCCTTGAAACTTTGATGATCATGTTCATGTTCTTATGAATTTAGAAGATGATAGGAATTATTTGCTGAAGTGTTTAGGATTAATTCTTGATCATTTATGTGTTTTAATGGAGACTATAATTTTTCCTCAAGTTATGGACATCCAAAGCTCACTTCTTTTAAATACACATTTAAACACATAAGTTACATAAAGATGAAGAGTCTTCATTTTTATGAACCTTTAATTCATAAGTTATGAAATGAAAAGTTTTGGATAGTTACAAAAGTTGCCCTCAAGTTTTGGAATTTGTAAAGTTTCACACACTTTAATAAACTTTAATTCCAACCCTTAGAGTTTTAATAGTAAAAATTCAACACTTATACTATTTATAACATTAGTGGTTAATTATATATATATATATATATATATATATATATATATATATATATACATATACATATATATATATATATATATATATATATATATATATATATATATATATGTATGTATGTATATGTATAAGAATAAGTCGTTCTACCTTTAGTAGGACTGATTCACGAAGCCAGTCTATAAGGGGGTATAAGGTTGTTGCCTACAAAATGGTAGCTTAATGGGTGTCCACTCTCACCCACCGCTTCCTTGATCGGTGGAGGGTCGTTAGCCGAACGGGTAGGATAATGACTTTAAATCCTCATTAAAAGTATAATGATTATTATAAAGTAACTAAATATTTTAATTCCCAATCTTAGTTACTTTAGGAAAAAACATGGTTCTAGTCCATGGAATTCACACTTTGTACCTTACCAAGTCGTTGGTGGAGCGTGTGTGGTTAACCGGCACACTAACTTGGACTAGTAAGGATCATGAACGGTGACTTAATGTTTGTCATAGATCAATGGAGCGTGTGTGGTTAACCGGCACATTAATTAGGTGATAATATTAAGGGTACCAAGTGAATTAGTATGGTTATTCACACCTTGTTTTGTGATCCTCAGCATCCCAATCACAAAATTTGAGAGGGCACACTCGAGATTGAAACTGTTGGGTTTTGAGCAATCTAACACTTCCTAAGTGTGCATGCAACCCTAATAAACCTTGGATCTATGTTTGTCGAAATACATGCAAAATAATAATTTTCCAAGGTTCATAACCTATCTAACATGGCATGGGGAACATTTCAACATAAAAGAGTTAGAAGAGATTACATACCTTTTTGATGAGTTTGATTCTTAAGGAGTTTGAGGGCCAAGCACCAATAGTGTGAATGCCTCAAATGGAATCACAAATCACCACAAACACTTGGAAAACTTTGAGAAAGTGTATACACACACTAATTTCGGCCACACATAAGCACACACACTAGTTCACTAGTTGCCATTTCATGCACCATAAGCATGCTTATATAGTGTACATGGTTAGGGTGAAACCCTAATAACCCATGACCTTTCCTTTTCCAAGGATCCATGGGTTAAAAGCTCCATGGATCATCCATGGACTTCCATCCAAGCCTAGCCCATTAACAAATGAGTGTTAGCCAACACCATATAAAACCAATAGCCCATAATCTAATTAGTCTTCCTTTTAATCTCTAAATTAATTCATTATTAATTTAAGACTAAGACTAATTAAATAACATAACCTCATATTAATATATTATGACTTATAATATATTAATAAACATATGTGTATAACTCTCCTAAAATTATCCATAAATTGTTCGGGTGAAATGCAACCTAAATGGACCATGCCGGGTCGGGTCAAGTATATACCAAATAAGTTATGGACTTAGACACCTTATCCAACAGACTCCCACTTGGATAAGTCTAATAACTCTATTTGCCTATATAACTTCAGGAAGCAACCAACAATCGTAGCTCTTGAAAACTCTGTTGAGCTATGAAGCACCATTTTAAGACAAGTGATCATTTAATCCTCTGTTCTCATGATATCAGCCGGACAAACACATGGAACTATGTCTTGCTTATTGTCTGGCAGTTGTTTCTCGATTTCTGATTTGTTTGACAAAGAACTTTACTGAACACATCAGTTTAGTTCTGACCGGGCCCGGTATATGGGTCAACACAAAATCATCGAGGGGCCCAGATATCGCTTCTATTTCTAGAAGGAACAGATAAACTTCGACTCATATGCTTGTTCTACTACTTGTTGAATTGTACACAAAGGCACGTTTTATAACATCAAGTTACTGATGCGTTTATGTGCAATCAATGCACAACCAACTCATAGGTAACGACTAATATCTCTAGGTTTGAAGACTTATATGATATTATCGTCTCACGATCATTCGAGATAAATTCCATGAAGTGATACAAGTGAGCGTGGGTTTATACCAATACTCATAGCTTATGAGTACTCATGAATGTTGCAGCAACCATTTCCATGTCTAAACACCTTTATCCATCTACAAACCCAATTCATGACAATCTTGATTCATACCTACTTCCGACGTATGACCGATTTTGGAGGTTTGATTAAATTAATTATTCTGGAAGTCAAAACATGCAAAACTGAAACAATAGTAAATAATTGACAATGATAGAAACACTTTACTCATAAATAAATCACAAATTTTATTCATCATCAAACGTCGATTACATTTTACAAGTTTCAGGAAAACTATCTAATCTGTAAAACTAATATCGTCCCTCAGCCCAATGCGCCTCGCATGCTGAAAATGCTTAACCCTCGTCAGTCCCTTCGTAAGGGGATCTGCAGGATTCTCATCCGACGATATCCTCCTTGTCACGAGGAGTCCTTCTTCAATCTTGTGTCTTATGAAGTGATATTTTCTATCAATGTGTCGGGATTTACCATGATCTCTTGGTTCCTTGGCTAAGGCAACCGCACTATTGTTGTCACAGAAAATCTCCATCAGTTCCTTAATAGCTGGTACATATCCAAGGTCTCCGACGAAGTTCTTTAGCCATATCGCCTCCTTTGCTACTTCACTCGCTGCTATATACTCTGATTCACAAGTTGAATCAGCCACCGTCTCCTGCTTGGAACTTTTCCAAGAAATTGCCCCTCCATTTAAGGTAAAGAACCAGCCCGACTGAGAGCGGAAGTTATCCCTATCAGTCTGAAAACCAGCATCACTATACCCTAATACTCTCAAGTCATCACTCCCACCAAGGGTAAGGATCCAATCCTTAGTCCTCCGCAGATACTTGAGAATGTTCTTTACCGCGGTCCAATGAGCCTTGCCAGGGTTCCCCTGATACCTGCTGACCATGCTCAAGGAAAATGCCACATCAGGGCGGGTACAAGTCATAGCATACATGATCGAGCCAACAGCGGAAGCATACGGTAATTGGCTCATCTCAGCTATCTCTGCCTCTGTACTCCGACTCTGAGTCTTACTTAGTTTGGCATTGCTTTGGATCGGTAAATCTCGTTTCTTGGAATTCTGCATGTTGAACCTTTTCAACACCTTATCCAAGTAGGTACTCTAACTAAGTCCAATTAGTCTTTTACTCCTTTCTCTTAATATCCTTATCCCTAGGATATAGGCAGCCTCCCCTAGGTCCTTCATAGCAAAGCACTTCCCAAGCCAGGACTTAACCTCCTGCAAGGTTGGGATGTCATTTCCTATAAGTAGTATGTCATCCACATACAGTACCAAGAAGCTAACTATACTCCCACTAGCTCTGACATACACGCAAGACTCATCTTCACTTCTCGAGAAGCCAAACTCTTTGACCTTCTCATCAAAACAAAGATTCCAGCTACGAGATGCTTGTTTTAATCCATAAATGGATTTCTCAAGCTTGCATACTCTATTAGGGTACTCTGCACTGACAAAACCCTCTGGCTGAGTCATGTACACATCGTCAACCAACATTCCAATAAGGAAAGCGGTTTTGACATCCATTTGCCATATTTCATAATCATGAAATGCTGCAGTGGCTAGCATAACCCTAATAGACTTAATCTTTGCTACCAACGAGAAGGTTTCATCATAATCAATACCCTGAGTCTGAGTAAAACCCTTCGCAACCAGTTGAGCCTTATAAGTATGCACTTTTCCTTCCATGTCGGTCTTCTTCTTGAAGATCCATTTGCACCCGACTGTTTTACGGCCTGGTACATTGTCAACCAAGTTCCAAACTTGATTGTCATACATGGACTGTATCTCGCTGTCCATAGCCTCCTTCCATTTAGTAGACTTCGGGCCTGCCATGGCTTCCTTAACACTGCTAGGTTCGTCCAAATTTACCAGTGTACTATCGCTGATAAACGTATCACCTTCCGTAGTAATATGAAAGCCATAACAAAACGAAGGTGTGTTCCTAACATGTGTGGAACGCCTCAGAGGTACGGACATGTCAGCTTGCTCAACAGGAGTTTCCTCCTCAGGTTGATTGCTAGTGTCTGAGGTTCCTTCACTAATTGCTTCTTGAATTTCTTCAAGATCAATTTGCCTCCCACTGTCTCCTTGGCTTATAAATTCTCACTCATGAAAGACCCCTCTTCTTGCTACAAAGACCACATTCTCACTGGGTCTGTAGAAGAGGTAACCGAAGGATTTTTGTGGGTAGCCGATGAAAATACACCTTTCAGTTTGGGGTTCGAGCTTATCATGAGTCTCACGCCTCACGAAAGCCTCGCAGCCCCAAATCTTAATGTGGTTCAAATTGGGAACCTTCCCTGTCCACATCTCATCAGGTGTTTTGGTAACCTTCTTTGTAGGGACTAAATTAAGGATATGGGCGGCAGTCTCTAAGGCATACCCCCAAAAAGAGATTGGTAGCGAAACTCGACTCATCATAGAGCGAACCATGTCCAACAGGGTTCGATTACGCCTCTCAGCTACACCATTCAGCTGTGCTGTCCTGGGAGGAGTAATTTGTGACACAATCCTACACTCCTTAAGATAGTCAAGGAACTCGGTACTAAGATACTCACCACCTCGATCGGATCGAAGCATCTTAATGTTCCTGCCCAATTGATTTTCTACTTCCTGTTTGAATTCCTTAAACCTTTCAAAGGTTTCTGACTTATGTTTGATTAAGTAGACATACCCATATCTACTAAAATCGTCAATAAAAGTCACATAATACCGATTAGCATCCCTTGTGGCGGTTTTGAATGGCCCACATACATCAGTATGTATTAGGTCCAACAAACCCTCACCCCTTTCACAAGTTCCAGTGAAGGGTGATTTTGTCATCTTTCCAAGTAGACAAGATTCACAACTATCATCCGATTTAAGGTCGAAGGATTCCATAACTCCACTCTTTTGGAGTTGGCCTATGCGTTTCTTGTTTATATGTCCAAGACGACAATGCCACAATGATGCTTTATCTAGGCTAGTAGAAGAATCAATATACAACACATTATTTCCTAATTTGTCTACAATCGACACAGTTTCATACACACCATCACAAGGTAACTCTTTAAAATAAAACACATTTTTAAAGAAAGCATTAATACCACCACATTCATTATCAAACGAAAAGGTAAAACCTTGTTTGTACAAAGCATGAAAAGAAATAATATTTCTCGCCATTTCAGACGAGTACACACATTTATTCAAATCTAATTTTAACCCATTATTAAGCAACAAAGTATAAACTCCAATCTTGGAAACAGGTGAAGCCTTCCTATTCCCCATGATCAAGTTTATCTTCCCATGCTCCACATCCTCACTTCTTCTTAGGCCCTGCATATCAAAACATATGTGAATACCACATCCTGTATCAAGCACCCAAGAGTTAGAATATGATGAGTAATTAGACAATATAGTGTAAATACCTGCATGGGTGGGTTTCACTTTCCCATCCTTTAGATCCTACAAGTACTTAGGGCAGTTTCGCTTCCAGTGTGCCTTTTCATGGCAATAGAAACATTCAACATCCTTGGGAATGGCAGAAGGAGTGATAGAACCGCTCTTGGTCTTCGATGAGGAGCCTTCAAGAGACTTTCCCTTGGTACCCTTCGAAGGGTGCTTCCTCTTTTTCCCTTTGCCTTGGCCGATAGCCAAAACAGGGGTAGATGTTGGAGTAGGAGTAGTAAAGGCAACAACCGCCTTGCCCTTAAGACCGGTTTCCGCGGTCTTCAAGAGTCCTTGAAGCTTGCTGAGGGTAACTTCCTCCTTGTTCATATGATATGTCATACAAAATTGGTCATAACAAGAAGGTAAGGAGTGCAAAATGATGTCAATTGCCAACTCCTCAGGGAAGTTCACATTTAGCTTCAGCAAACGGTCCACATACCTTTGCATCTTTTGCGTGTGAGCCGTGACGGAATCACCGTCCTTCATGCGGGTAGTTATTATGGAGGAGATTATTTCATACTGCTCCTGACAAGCACTCTGATGGTACCTTTCCATCAGGTCTTGGTGCATCTCAAAAGGGTAGAAATCTTCATATGACTTTTGGAGCTCGGCTGTCATCATGGCCATCATGATACATGCCACCTTAGTAGCATCTCTCTCATGTGTCATGAATTCAGTGATCTCCTCAGGAGTAGCAGTAGACTCATCAAGTTCTTTTAACTCCTTATCGAGGACATATTCCTTGTCCTCATAACGAGCAACCATCCTGATGTTCCTAATCCAATCCATGAAGTTGGAACCATCAAAGATGACCCTCCCACAAAGATTCATGAGAGAGAAAGAACCATTTGGGTTAGAGCCTGAATCATTAGTGTTGGAAGACATCTGAAAGAAGAAGGCATGTTTAGATTAGATATATAGAATCCTTAATAAGACACCCAAATGTAATATTAAGGCTAGGACCCAATCACAATATATTATACTTAGAAGAGGGATGCCGTAATCTAAGTAATAATATATTTGAAAGGTAGGTGAATGATGATTCACCAATTTCCATCATGAAAAACAAAATGAATTATTAGGTTTTAATTGGATTTGAAATTCCTAGATTCTTTTGAGATTCATTGAACTTTTCAATGGCATGTTTCAATCTCGATTGTGCCCTTCAAGTTTTGTGACTGGGATGCCGAGGATCACAAAACAAGGTGTGAATAACCATGCTAATTCACTTGGTACCCTTAATATTATCACCTAATCAATGTTCTGGTTAACCACACATGCTCCATTGATCCATGACAAACATTAAGTCACCCTTCGTGATCCTTACTAGTCCAAGTTAGTGTGTCGGTTAACCACACATGCTCCACCAATGACTTGGTAAGGTACAAAGTATGAATTCCATGGACTAGCACCATGTTCACATTTTTCCTAAAATAACTAAGATTGGGAATTAAAAAGGTTTAGTTACTTTATAATAATCATTATACTTTTAAGGAGGATTTAAAGTCATTGTCCTACCCGTTCGGCTAACGACCCTCCACCAGTCAAGCAAGCGGTGGGTGAGAGTGGACACCCATTAAGTCACCATTTTATAGGCAACAACCTTATACCCACCTTATAGACCGGCTTCGTGAATGAGGCCTACTAATGGTAGAACGACTTATTCTTATACATATATATAATAATTAACCATTAATGTTATAAATAGTATAAGGGTTGAATTTTAAGTATTAAAACTCTAAGGGTTGGAATTAAAGTTTATTAAAGTGTGTGAAACTTTACAAATTCCAAAACTTGAGGGCAAGTTTTGTAACTATCCAAAACTTTTCATTTCATAACTTATGAATTAAAGGTTCATAAAAATGAAGTCTCTTCATTTTCATGTAACTTATGTGTTTAAATGTGTGTGTTAAAGAAAGTGACCTTTGGATATCCATAACTTGAGGACAAATTATGGACTCCATTAAAACACATAAATGATCAAGAATTAATTCTAAACAATTCAGCAAATAATTCCTATCATCTTCTAAATTCATAAGAACATGAACATGATCATCAAAATTTCAAGAATTATATGAACACATAAAAACCATGGAATTTTGATATATGCTATTGTAAATGGATTAGAACAACCATTACACCAACTAAAACAAGTTTTAAAACACCAAAACAGTTTAGGGTAATCTTTCTAGTCCATTTCCAGCAGCAAAAGTCGAAAATCTGCACTCTGTGGCTCCTACTCGTCGAGTGCATGAACCTACTCGGCGAGTAGGTTGAAGATACACATGAACTCAGCGAGTCCCCCCATGGACTCGGCGAGTTCATCAGGCAGACAAAAAGTTTTTCGACTTTTTCAACTATTTTGCATCAATTATCAAACAAGCAAGCCTAGGCTCTGATACCACTGTTGGGTTTTGAGCAATCTAACACTTCCTAAGTGTGCATGCAACCCTAATAAACCTTGGATCTATGTTTGTCTAAATACATGCAAAATAATAATTTTCCAAGGTTCATAACCTATCTAACATGGCATGGGGAACATTTCAACATAAAAGAGTTAGAAGAGATTACATACCTTTTTGATGAGTTTGATTCTTAAGGAGTTTGAGGGCCAAGCACCAATAGTGTGAATGCCTCTAATGGAATCACAAATCACCAAAAACACTTGGAAAACTTTGAGAGAGTGTATACACACACTAATTTCGGCCACACATAAGCACACACACTAGTTCACTAGTTGCCATTTCATGCACCATAAGCATGCTTATATAGTGTATATGGTTAGGGTGAAACCCTAATAACCCATGACCTTTCCTTTTCCAAGGATACATGGGTTAAAAGCTCCATGGACTTCCATCCAATCCTAGCCCATTAACAAATGAGTGTTAGCCCACACTATATAAAACAAAT
Organism: Lactuca sativa; assembly: GCF_002870075.4. NCBI lineage: Eukaryota > Viridiplantae > Streptophyta > Magnoliopsida > Asterales > Asteraceae > Lactuca > Lactuca sativa. The sequence continues at coordinate 55,230,079 of NC_056624.2, forward strand.
AGCCCATAATCTAATTAGTCTTCCTTTTAATCTCTAAATTAATTCATCATTAATTTAAGACTAAGACTAATTAAATAACATAACCTCATATTAATATATTATAACTTATAATATATTAATAAACATATGTGTATAACTCTCATAAAATTATCCATAAATTGTTCGGGTGAAATGCAACCCAAATGGACCATGCCGGGTCGGGTCAAGTATATACCAAATAAGTTATGGACTTAGACACCTTATCCAACAGAAACATGTCATTGAAAAGTTCAATGAATCTCAAAAGATCTAGGAGTTTCAAATCCAATTAAAACCTAATAAATTATTTCGTTTTTCATGGTGGAAATTGGTGAATCGTCATTCGCCTACCTTCAAGTATTTTATAGCTTAGATTACAGCATCCCTCTTCCGAGTTATAAAATATTGTGTTGGATCCTAGCCTTAATATTTCATATTGGGTTTTATATTAAGGATTTTGAATCAACTAACTTGATTATCTCCCATTATAGATGTCTGGTTCAAACAACTATGATCCTCCCAAATCTCTTGGAACAACCTTTCCTCTTAAAGATGATGTCCCTCAACATCAAGCTTCTCTTCCTCCACCTCCTCTATTTATTCTCCCTAACCCACAAGTTTAAGGTCACTCAAGCCCTATTGGCAAGCATAGTCTATGTGTGCTCACATCTTGGAGATAAAGTCACATATTGACAAGCCGAGAGAGTTGGGTGTCAAAGTCTTGTGAAAGATGGATGTTCAATCACTTTCTTGGTAACATAATGAGTCCCTTTGGGACTACTATGAGAAAGACTATGACATGACCCTTATAATCCATAGTGAGTCCCTTTGGGACTACTATTTGCTTGGTGCTGCGGAATCAGTATTGATTTGGAACATTAGTAAAGCAAATTTTGTTAGAAGATCAACTTCCCAAACCTTAAATGGACATTGACAATGGTAGTATTGGATATCTAGAAAAGGATTTCTCTTCCCAATGGAAAGGGATCGACCATAGTCAACTCGGTTGACCAAATGGTAAAGAGAAAGGCTAAGTCTGAGATAGTCTCATGTGCCATTACCAAAGCGTCCATATGTTTTATTGCCAAAGGGAGGGACACTGATTGCGAAGCTGCCATATTTACCTGAAAGATCATATGATTGATCATGTCAAGAAGTTTGACTCTACTTCAGTTAAAGTCCACTGTCTAACTCTATTAAATTCCTATTTGGAGATTCTTATTACATAATGTGAATGGGTCACATGTTGATTGTTTTTAAGAATCAAAGAAAAGATAGGAAGCTTAAAGGAAGTATATGTTGATTCTGATTGCAAAGATGAGTTTCGATCGCATGGTTCGGTGATCAGCATTTTGAGCTATTGCTTGAGAGTTATGATATTACTGAGGAATAGATAACAACAAGGTTTTCATATGGATTATAAGGATAAGTTTTTCCATAAAGGTTTTAAAATAAAAAAGGGGGGTTTTATTTTATTTATTTTAAGAATATCCTTACAATGGCATTTGTGAAAAATTGTTGCTTACATGTTTCCAGTAATAGCAATATTGGAAAGTGGATTTGATTCTTTCATTTGTGGTAGTGTCTGAATTTACCAAATGAGGAAAGGTTCTCATTACCCAAGTTTCAATTGGACCAAAACTTGGAATCATACAAGCTGTATTGTATGATGGATGAGAATTTTCATCTTTGGAAAATTAAGACTAATTCCTTATGCGAACAATGATAGGACTAAAGGGATCGAGTACACATGCTTGTGCAGTGGTCAAGTCCACCATAAAGATTGATAAGATCGATTTGTCATGATTTACTAAAGATTAGTAAATATGGTTATACTTACAAGTTTAAGTATAATCCTCAAGCATTGGAAAGTTTTCAATGTGTGGCCAAACGAATGAGAAAGAATCAAATTAGGCAGAAAGATAAAAGTTTCTCAAATCTGAAAAGATGGGAGAGTACTATAGTATCGTCATTTATGATCATCTTAATGATTAAGATACCATATCATAAATTCATACTCTAAGGACATCTTAGTGCATTGTTATGATTAAGAAGAGGGGTCATGAATTGTTGGAATGGTTAAAATCAAGAAGATGAATCATACTTCGTTCCAAAACAATTCTTAGAGTGATACTCCAGGATTGTAACATTGAGTGACATAAAGTAAGGTTTAAAACACTTATCAAATGTAGTGTAAAATGTTTTCTACTCCTGTACATTTGAAATTGGTAAGTTGTGATGTCTTGGAAAAGACAATGACCAACTAAGACCAATTGTGTGAAGTGTTTATCTTGATAAGAATCCACACTATCCCTTGAATATTTGTTTTGTCAAGGAATGGTCCTTGACTAGGGAAACTTAAATGTCAAGAGGATAGTGCGAGTCTTAAAGATCCTAAAAGGATTTCAAGATTTAATCAAGAGGAAAACCTAAGTTTTATCACTAGAACACGACTTAAGGTTTGCAACCTATTAAGTTGACATAATTCTGGTTTCTGTGTCTGTTCCTATTAAGTTGACTATGCATGTGAGTTATGTTAGTTCTAAATTGTGTGCATAACAACTTGGAAGCATTGGGGGGCCTTGTGCTACCAGGTGACAAGAAATAAGGATTTAACAAGTTCAATCCATGTAAGGCTGAATTTGTCACTAACTTTGTCTTGTGATTATGGTTTTGACAAATTCACATGGATATGAACTCATACACCATAAAATCTAAGTGTCATAAGGTTTCCCTCCGATTCATGAGAATGATGGTGAGGAAAGGCTTTCACTAAGTAGATTTTAAGTAGATAGCAATTGTGTTATTTGGATTTTCAAAAGTCGTTCATGGAGCGTGTGTGGTTAACCGGCACACTAACATGGACTAGTGAGAAATGGCAAAGGTCTGAACAATTGAGACTATGATTACGGCATCCAGTTTCATAGTTCTTGGAATTGCTTAGACACACATGTGAGCTATCTACGGAAAGGTGTATGAATCCAAATTTTAGAAGTCCAACCGATTTCTGAATACATGTCAAAGCTAGTGGTAGCATAAGTGTTATGCTAATAATCATCATGGTAGTGGGAGCATGATATTATGATTGTTATTATTGCAAGCTAGCAATGTTAATTATAGAAAAACAAAAGTTTCAATTCGTGAAGTTGCAGGGGTTGAAAAATTGTTTTGCTATAATTAAGGGAGAGGAAATTATACTTCAATTCAATTCTAAAAGCTTAGATTGAGATTTTAATCATCTTTAGTCAAGTATATATATATATATATATATATATATATATATATATATATATTGCGTTATCAAAATTCGTCTATGATTACGACATCCCTCTTCATAGTTAAATTTTGAAAACATGGCAAATAAAAAATATTATAGAAAAAGGCTGGTCTAGTATCATGTCTTTATGTGAGACATCATGAATCGTGTCCGATATGCTTCGAATATTTGATCGATTTCATGTGCTATAATATTCATCCTTTCTAAATTTTTCAAATGCTCAGGGCATTTAGAAGGGATAAGTCTAGAACCGGATATGACTAAAGTGATTAAGCAATTGTCGAGGACAATCTGAGGTTTGCCAAAGATTGGTTGCTCATGAACATTTGGAAGTATAGTGTTAAGTTTTGGTGACCTTGTGCATAATCATTAAGGATCAGTGTATATAAGTTTAAAATCTAACAGATTTTTGGTAAATGGTAGGAATTAGGAATTCTTACATTTACAATAAGGATTTGGGATTGTGAAATGAGCATCATTGGAATCATGTTCAATTGATCTATTTCACAAAGTAAAGATCATAGACAAACATAGTGTGCATACTTGGAGTATGGCATAACTATTGTTTAGAAAAAGAAATTGTACATGCTAGGAGCATGGGATAACTGTTGTTTTTATTCAAGTATTAAGTTGATTATTTGAAACATTATACAATGAATAATGTGTAATCAATATGGTGATAAGTAAAAGGTGGTTTTATTTATATTCAAAAGGGTTCTGAGACCATATTGGATTTGATTATTATTGTGTTTCACTTTGCATGTTTTGACTTCCAGAATAGCTAGCTTATTCTTTCGAATTACTAAGTTATTTAAACACTCCACATTCGTTTATATGTTGGAAGTAGGTATGCATTAAGACTATCGTGAATCGAGGTTGTAGATGGCTTAATGTGTTTAGACATAGCAATGGTTGCTACAACATTCATGAGTGCTCATAAGTTATGAGTATTGGAATAAACCCACGCTCACTTGTATCACTTCATGGAATTTATCTCGAGTGATCGTGTGACGATAATATCATATAAGTCTTCAAACCTAGAGATATGAGTTGTTACCTATGAGTTGGTTGTGCATTGATTGCACGTAAATGCATTAGTAACTTGATGTTATAAAACTTGCCTTTGTGTACAATTCAACAAGTAGTAGAACAAGCATATGAGTCGAAGTTTATTTGTTCCTTCTAGAAATAGAAGCGATATCTGGGCCCCTCGATGATTTTGTGTTGATCCATGTACCGGGCCCGGTCAGAACTAAATTGATGTGTTCAGTTAAGTTCTTTGTCAAACAAATCGGAAATTGAGAAACAATGGCCAGACAATAAGTAAGACATTATTCCATGTGTTTGTCCGACTGATATCATAAGAACAGAGGACTATATGATCACTTATCTAAAATGGTGCTTCATAGTTCAACAGAGTTTTCGATAGCTACGATTGCTGCATGGTTCCCGAAGTAATATAGGCAAATACAGTTATTAGACTTATCCAAGTGGGAGACTATTGGATAAGGTGTCTAAGTCCATAACATATTTGGTATATACTTGACCCGACCCGACATGGTCCATTTGGGTTGCACTTCACCAAAACTAATTATGGATAACTTTATGAGAATTGTATACTTACGATTTATTAATATATTATAAGTTATAGTATATTAATATAAAGTCATGTTATTTAATTAGTTTTAATCTTGAATTAATTATGAATTAATTTAATGATTAAAAGGAAGACTAATTAAACCATGGGCTATTATATTTATATGGTGTGGGCTAATACTCATTTGTTAATGGGCTAAGCTTATGTGGAAGTCCATGGATGATCCATTGAGCTTTTAAGCCATGGATCCTTTGAAAGGAAAAGACATGGGTTATTAGGGTTTCACCCTAACCATGCACATTATATAAACAAGCTTATGTTGCATGAAATAGCACCCTAGATTTTGTGTGTGTAAGGTGTGGCCAATTTCTAAGAGTGTGTATACTCTCTCATAAAGTTTTTCCAAGTTTGTGGTGATTTGTGATTTCCATTTTAGGCATTCACATTATTGGTGCTTGGCTCTCAAACTCCAAGGAATCAACACTCATCAAAATGTATGTAATTCATCTAGTTCCTTTTATGTTTAAAAGTTCCCCATGCCATGCTAGATAAGTTATAAACCTTGGATAACAAATTTTGCATGTATTTAGACAAACATAGATCCAAGGTTTATTAGGGTTGAATTTACACTTAGGAGGTGTTAGAATGCTCAAAACCGAACAAAATGGTCAGTGAAGTTAAGCACGTTTGAAATCAAACATAAGCCAAGATTTGCCACAAAGTTACAAACATTAGTAGACTTTGTGGTTGGCTTTAGTGATGATCTACAAAACGAGGTAGACATTGAATCTAAACAACTCCAAGAAGATGAGTACTTCAGAAAATGGACACTATTCACAGTTGGAGCTTCAAATAAAAAAGGAGTTGGGCTAGGGATCATACTAAAATCGCCACAGGGGGACATTGTGCCCCAAGAAGTTAGTTGTGAATTCAACGCAACCAACAACAAATTGGAATATGAAGCACTCATCATGGGACTACAATTGACTTAGGATCTTCAATTATTTGTTGATTCTTTATTATTAACTAATCACTTCAATGGAAGTTATGTAGTGAAAGGTGAAAGATTAGAATTATAGCTTGAGATCATCAAACAATTAGCCTCTGATTTTGAAAACTTTAGCCTAACCCAAGTTCCCAGAGAAGAAAACACATATGCAGATGCATTAGCCGACTTAGGATCCTCCATAAAAATCCCACCAGAAATGAAGATCCCTTTAACACACAAAATAACTCTAGCTATAGATGCCCTTTTCTACAAACTTGATCATCCTAAAGAACCAATAAGTGTAGCAGCCATCGGATATCCTGACGCTCAGATCCATCCTCAAAGGGATCCCGACTAACAAGATCCTCGAAGAAGTCCACGATAATGGATCCAACCCATTATAGAGTATCTCCAAAATGGCACAATCCCAACAGAAGAAAAAAGAAAAAGTGCATTTAGAATAAGAGTCTCAAGATTCATAATATTCCAAGGTAAACTCTATAAAAAGTCTATGGCAGGTCCATACCTCAGATGCTTGGAAGATCCTGAAGCTGTAGAAGTGTTGAAGGACATACATGAAGGAGACTGTGGCAATCACACTAGGGGCAGATCCTTATGCTCCAAGGTATTGAGAACAGGATACTACTGACCAACCATGAAGAGAGATTCTTTTCTACATGCTCAAAAGTGTGATGCTTGCCAAAGACATAGCAACATCCTACATCAACTGGAAGAACTTCTACATCCTATTATCTTTCCATTGCTACTCATGAAATGGAAAATGGATATAGTAGGAAAATTACCAATAGCTCCAAGAGGAAAAGTATTCATGTTGGTGATGACTGACTACTTGTCGAAGTGGATCGAAGTTGAATCATTCGTTCAGATTACAGACAAAGAGGTAGTCTCATTTATTAAACGTAATATCTGGACCAGGTTTGGGATCCCTGTTGAAATCATACGCGACAATTGACCCCAATTCATAAGCAAGAGTAAAAGACTTTTGCAAGAGTTGGGGAATCAAAATGATAATGTCCACTCGTGTTCATCCCCAAGATAATGGTCAAGCAGAATCTAGCAACAAGATAATAGTAAACAACTTGAAGAAAAGGCTAGAAGAAAAGAAATGAAGATGGGCAGAAGCGCTTCCTTTCGTTCTATAGGCAGATAGGACTAATTCCAAAGTTGCCACAGGTTAGACCCCCTACTCCTTGGTGTTTGGGACAGATTCAATGATCCCTACCGAAGTAGTGATCCTGACAGTAAGATACTTGCTCCAAAATCAAGAAAACAATGAAAGGATCCTAGCCAAGGATCTTGACATTGTTGATAAACTCAGATATCGTGCAAAGATACACATTGTTGATCATCAACAAAGGATCACCAAAGCATAAAACAATAACATATAAGTCACAAGATTCCAAATAGGAGACTTGGTATTCAGGAAAATATTCCAAAACACAAAGCATCCTAGTGCATGCAAATTAGCTCCTAAGTAGGAAGGACCATATCTCTTAGATGTTGAAGCAGGAAAAGGAGCATATTGACTAGCAACACTCGAAGGATATATTTTTCCCTGATCGTGGAATGTTATACATCTCAAAGAATAATATATAATTAAGATCAATTGATCTTCAACAAAACCGGGGTGCACATGTTCTTTACCTTAAACTTTTCATCATTCCATATTTTCCCCTCAAATGCATTACTAACTTAAGCATCAGAGGGATGTTAGCTAGACTAACGCCCACCCCTAGCTAACGTTTTCTATGCAGAACAACGTACAACTAAGGATCTCTATAAGCAATGATCCTGAAACACAAGGATCCTCACGGTGGAAGATCCTGAAAGATAAGGATCGTCACACACAAAGATCTCATCATCTTAACACTTGGGAAATTCCATTATATCAACAGTATGATCTTTAAACGATCATATACACAAGCTAGAGACTGATCATCTCTCCTATGCTTAAGGATACTTAATCCACTCTAAGGTTTAATGAGCTAATTTTCCCCTTTCACATGAACTAAGGTTTATACACCTCGCTTGAACGCACGATATCTAACTATGGGATACGAATAAGGGGATCATTTCATGATGTAGTGGCTTGACAACCCTCTTAACCTTGAACATAAGTTAAGATCCTTAAGGTTTATAACATTTCCAGGTTATCTAAAATTTGGATCTTACCCCAGAAACTACATAAGTTTTATAACATCTTCATGTTATCACATGTTGGGATCTTTCCCAAAAAATACACACGAATAATAACATTTTCATGTTAGAATAAGTAGGGATCTTTCCCATGAAACATTAACATGTTATCAATTGAACTTATGGTGTTACCCAAGAATTTTCTCAAGGTTTATAACCTAAACAGGTTATCCTAAGAAGGGAATTCCCCCATATGATCTCAACATTAAGGATCCTCATCCTTAAGGATCCTCATCATTAAGGATCCTCATCGGTAAGGATCCTCATCACTAAGAATCTTATCATCGGAAGTCAACGGGAATCCTAAGTTCATTATGTTGGATTAGGTGTCTAAGCCCATAAATATTTTGGTATGTACTTGACCCGATTATAAGCATGGTCCATTTAGGTTACCTTCACCATAAACTGATAGGATGAATTAAGGAGAAAGCGGATTAATTTTGATTTATTAATATATTATATGAATAATATATTAAAAGAGAAATCATATTGTTTAATTAATATTGATCAAGAATTAATTTAGAATTGATTTTGTGGTTAAAAGAGATTAATTAAACTTTGGGTACTAGAAATGAAATTATAAGATAATTGAATTGGGCTGATGGATTACCTTGGAATATAGGTTGGACAAATTCTATGAGAAGCCCATACGGAAATCGTCCAAGGGATATTCTAGAAGGAGTCCATGCACTGCTTAAGGCTTAAACAGTCATATTAGGGTTTCCAGCTAAAAACCCTAGTAGCCACAAGTATAAATAGACCCCTAACATAAGTTTTTCAGCCTTATGCTTCCTGGTGTTGCCTAGCCGATTTCCTCCCCTCCCCTAAGTCATCTTGTTGCTAGTAGTGTTTGTGACTCCATTAGAGGTGCAACATTTGAGGCACTAGGCTTTCAAAAGTCAAGATCAAGAAGGATTGTGATTGTCATTGCTACATAATAATCAAGGTAAACTTTCTAACCCTAATCATATGTGTTTTTCCAGATTTATATGCTAGTCAATTAGGGTTTATTGCTTTGGTATTCAATGTTGTATGTTTAGTTAGAAAAACCTAGATCAAAGCAATTAGGGTTGCATGAACACCATAGGAATGTTGTTATGCACATAGCACAACACTTTCCTAAGTTGAGATTTATCCTCAGTAAATTCTAAGATTGAAAAACTTATGATGCTTAAGGAAAAACTCGAAGGAAATCAGCTTCCATCTTTCCTTGTTCTTATCTTTGAATTTTTCTATGTCAAATTAAGGATCTTAAACTTTTCAGGATCCTAAACCAATTGCTAATTTATAAATTTTCATCACTATAGAGTCATTTACTATTTTAAATTGATATCTTTAAAGAAATTTTAAAGCACTTAGATTTACGAAAATTAGTTCTTAACAAATTCTTCTATACTTGTTTTATTATAAAAATTATTTGAAACTCTTAAGGATTACAAGTCAGTTATCAAACTTTTAAAGAAACTTTTAAGATTTTAAATTGATTAACAAAGTCAGTTCTTATTATTTTAAGTTATTACTTTTAGTTGTTTAAATAATTCAATCTTTATCAAATCATTTGATATATTATTTTCCAAAAGAAGTTTATCTTGAAAATTATTCACTATTTTTAGGATCTTAACTACTTAAAAATCCGGTTACTATATTTGACATGCAGATTAAACAGAAAAAGGAAATAAAGACAGATAAAAGGCAAATTCTAACAAGTCATTCAAACATTTGCACACCAACCTACTAAGGCAATAGCTAAATGTCTTATATAATGCAAAAACTACTTAATTTATCTTCTTGCAGACGTAGACCTTAGTCTAATCATCATTGGCCCCATCTTTCTCTCCTCCCTCCAATGGTTGCGATGCAAGATCGTTAGTGATAGGAGCAGGCTTGCCAATCAGATGGGCTAATGCCTTAATCCAACCAAGCACATTCTAGGATCCCGAATTTTTAAGATCTTTAGCAGGCTTGATCTTATCTTCCCAAATAGCTATGACAACGCTATGATTCACCTCAACAATCACCTCCTCAATCTCCATAGCATGCTCATCCTCTTTCTTAGCCTTTTCTTAACTTAAAAGTTCCATTCGCTTTAGAAGATCCTCATTAGCCGCCTTCCACATCTTTTCCTGTTCCTGAAGACCATGTTGAACTCTCTCATGCTAGAGCTTCAAATCAGCAGAGATATGGTCAGAAACTTGAAAACTATCAAATGACAATAAGAAATAGAAAAAAACAAAGAATGAAAGAAAAACTTAGGGCTTGAGTAAAAGTGGTCAACGTCCTGAGAGCATCCTCAATGCCAAGATTCTCTAAACCAAAATCCACAACTTCAGAAGGCTTCTGCTTTCGGGATCCTGAAGCCTTAACTGTAAGGTCTACATGAGATCTCCTAGGAGGAAGAAGAGTGTCACCTTTTTCTTGCTTAACCTTAATCACATCGTTGGTCATATCGTCTTCAAGATCTACCAAACCAAAATGATCCTTCGATCGAGTAGTCTTGGAACCTGCCAAAGATCCCTATCAACTCAGGATCTTTATCAATATAAAAGAAGTATCCAAGAAAAATAATGTTACCAGTAGCCATAGAAGCAGTAGTAGAAGAACCCTCTTGGAGACTAGAATATTCGAACCTGAACGAGCATTCAAGTGCATGAAGTGCAAGAAATTCGGAAACCTTGTCCTTGGAATCACTAGTAGTAGGAACAAGCTCCTTAAATTTGAATGTTGCATCAAAACAAACAAAATAAGGTAAGTAAATTTCAAGATCCTTAAAATCTAAATTCAAATCCTACCCTTTTTAATCCATGTTTTTGGCAGGGAATCCCCATCGGGAATCAAATCACGTCTCACAAAGAACTATTTTTTCCTTCCAAGCACCATCGTATTTTATTTAGATTCCAGAATGATGTGTGGTTTGTTTGTATTAACTCTTAACAGGAAGCAAGATTTACCAAACATAGAATGATCATAAAGGAGAGTCATCTCAGGTAACCTGATGTCCATACTCTTAAAATGATTCAGGCAATCAATCCAAAATAGGATCCTCCTAACCATACGCATAGCTTGGATATAAGAAATTTGGGTAGTCGAAAAGAAATCATGAACGATATCAGTAAAAAATAACTAAAACCTAGAGTAAATGGGTATTCGGGAAAGCAAACCAACGTCATAGAAACAAAATGAGGTTGAACGGTGGCCTCGAAAGGTCGAATAACTACATCGGAAGGAAAAGCCCGAATAGCTTTCAACGATTCCATAGCCTCATCGTTGAAGGAGCAAACCTCGTCATAAGATAAGATTGCTAGATCATTGAAGTCATCCTTATCATTGAAGTAGCAATAATACGATGATGACTGAAAAGAGTAAAGAAGAAATTATCGGAAGACCAAATTTGTAGCAGAGAAGAGATAAGAAAGATGATTTGATTGCTTTTCGGTTACATTGAGATAGATAATACTTATCCATTAAGGGACAATTTTTAAACTCTTCTTTATCTCCTCTTTTTAATTTATTTTTAAGTTATCCCTTTAATATTATCAAAATTAACACCTATATTTTTAGGAATAATTTGGGGGAAATTATTAGGGCCAGGATCCTCAAACCTTATCAGATGTTCAGGGTCCTCAACTAACTCAGGATCCCGACTTTTACCGTTATTATTATTTACTAACATTTAAAACAATTTTATTTCGTTCTAAATTAACAAATGTGTAGAAATCGTCAAGAGAAGACTTATTTTAAACAGAGAGTCGTCTCAACTATGCAAAAGACCCGGAATACCAAGTCAAACAATGTTCACAAAGCTGGTCATAGAGGATCCCAAGAATATCGAACATCTTGTTAGCTTGTTTAGACTACAAATTAACACACATATCTCGCACACGAGACACTCTACTTAGACTTAGCTTACTCTACGAACTTTTTCACTTGTTCTTATTGAAATACTCTCGGTAATCATCATTTTATATTAATAAAATCATCAAGGTAGGTGATCATTATCACCTCCCAAGGTTTTTGTCGGAGATTCTAGCAAGGATGAAAGGCTTTCCTCGTAAACAATCATATCATTGTCATTAGCTTTCTCTATTGCACAATTCAAACATCACAACCTCTCATTCAATTTTGTTGATTTATACTTGTGTAATTTTTTTACCCAAACAATCATATGATTTTGGATTTTCCTCAGTGATTTTCTAAATCTTATAAGACTAACATGTTGCCTTATAATTGGCATTTTCCCTAGAGATATGCTAAGAACTGTAACATTAACTTGTTTTCTGAAGATGGGATACTCCCCTAAAAATATACAAGGCTTGTAACATTATCTTACAAAACATGAGCTTTCCTGTTTTTTGTCCTAGATGGCTTTATTTCCAATTGATTCTTAAGGTGGGATCCTTCCCCAGTTCACCATGTTAAGGATCCTCCTTGATGAACTCCTAAATCAAAGATCTTTTCCATATGGAAGCTTGAAGATTTCTCATTAGTCAAATGGTCGCAAATCTTAACGATGACCATGTTCTATCTATTTGACACTTACACTGCGATAAACACCACAACCTCTCATACAATATGGTCGAATTCCATTTGATAAATTTTTTACTAAAATAATAGTATAGTGAGATGACTGATGGGTTTTATACAAAGCAAACAATCCTATGTGTGCATCCAACCCTAAGTTTTGAGGATCTATGTTTTACTATTAGACATACAAGCATTGAACACAAAAACTAGAAACCCTAGGAGGCACATGTAATTTTCGAAATTAACATATAATTAGGGTTAGGGTACATACCTTTTAATTTATATTGTAATAACAATCAAATCCTTGAAGATCTTGAACTTTGGTAGCAAGCGCCACAAGTTTCACACATTTAATGCCTCACAAAGAAATGTAGCAACCAAGGATTACTATGGAGAGAGAAGGTGTTAGAATTTGAGCATTCTAACACTCCTAAGTGTACATGCAACCCTAAATACCTTGGATCTATGTTTTCTCTATTATACATGCAAATATGAACTTTCCAAGGTATTACCCTATCTAGCACACAATCTTTGATACTTGAGTGCCTAGTGCTCCAAGTGTGACAAATCAAATGGTTCATACAACACCATGAACACTTGGAATAACCTTGACAATAGACATACTTTGGTTCTCTCTAGTGAAATCGGCCTTGCCCTTTTGTGTATCCACACTAGTGCCCATTTCACCAACCATTGACATCTTTATATAGTGTGGCGACTAGGGTTAAACCCATGACCCTTCATTTCATATGATCCATGGGTTAAACACTCCATGGAGTATCCATGAAAGCTTAGCCCAACCTAAATGAACTTGGCCAATCACACATATATATCTAAGAGTCCATATTTAATTAGTTCCTTTTGATCACTTAATTAATTATAAATTAATTCTTGATCAATACTAATCAAATAATATGATTATATATTAATATATTAGAACTTATAATATATTAATATAAATCACTAGTATCCCTTTTCCTCATCTTATCTATCCAATTGTCCCGATGCCATGCAACCCAAATGGACCATGTCGGGTCAGGTCAAGTCTTACCAATTATAGTTATGGACTTAGACATTAATCCAACAGTCTCCCACTTGGATAAGTCTAAAACTATTATTGAGTATGACTTCAAAAACCGACTAGCAATCGTAGCTCTCAAAAGCTTCTGTCGAACTCTGACGTGTTAACTGAACTCTGATCTTGTCAATGACTTGTCCATTAGATAAGGGATCATATATTCGTCCATTATAGATATCATATAGACTCAGACATGGATTATAAATCATTCTCTCTGTCCATTTTTTGTTTCCCGATTTCCGATTTATGATGACTGACTGATTGAACAGATCTAGTTAGTCTTGGCTTGGCCAAGAACTCACATGTGTCATCATTAAATCATTGAGGGGCCCACAGATATCGCTTTTATCCTGAAGGTAAAAGGAATGGATAAACATCGACATATATGGCTTGTTCTACTACTTGTTGAATCATACACAAAGGCACGTTTTATAACATCGAGTTACCAATGCGTTTTCGTGCGATCAATGTATAATCAAAAACATAGGGTCAACACATATCTCTAGGTTTGAAGAATATAAGATATTATCATCTCATGATCACTCATGATAAAATCCATGAAGTGATTCCAATGAACGTGGGTTGAGCCAAATACTCAGAACTTATGAGCACTTATGAGTGTTGTAGCACTACTTTGTCCAACAACTTAGACCTCTATAAGCCAACCCATGACAGTCTTGATTCATATCTACTTCCAACATATGACTGACTGTAGATGGTTTGAATAACTTAGTGAATCAGGAAGAAGGACCTAGTTATTCTTGAACTCAAAACATGCAAAGTGAAACACAAGAAAAATCGAATCCAATATGGTCTCAGAAATTATGAATATAAATAAAACATCTTTTATTTATCACCATATTGATTACCCATCATTCATTACATACTGTTTCAAACTATCAACTTTATACTTGAATTAAAACAATAGTTGTCCCATGCTCCAAGCATGTACACTATGTTTTTCTAAACACTGGTCATGTCATACACCAAGTATGCGTACTAAGTTTGTCTATGATCTTTACTTTGAGAAAGAGATCGATTGAACAAAATTTCAATGATTTTCATTTCACACTCCCGATTCCTTACTGCAAATGTAAGGATTCCAAATTCTTGCCATTTACCTAAATCTGTTAGATCCTAAACTTATATGCATTGGTCCTCTTGTAATGATTATGCACAAAGTCACAAATACCTGACAACAAACATTACAGAGCCTTCCAAAAAAGTTCAACTCCTTGGAAACATCCTTCTTTCATTAAGTTTCCTAATCTTACATAGATTTATTAAAGATCTTCCACCTTCCCATATTCCCATTTTGACTATCACTTTTGAACAAGAGTTTCCTCTTTTCAGAATATGTGAAGATGGTCCTTCCAAAAATTAACACTATACTTCCAACTGTCCCTGAGCAACCAATCCTTGGTAAACCTTAGATTGTCCTCGACAATTGCTTAATCTTTTTAGTCATATCAAATTCTAGACCTTTTCCCTCTTAATGCCCCAGGTATTTGGAAAGTTTAGAAAGGATGAATATTATAACACATGTAATTGATCCGATATCCGAAGCATATGGGACACGATTCATGATGTCTCACATAAAGACATGATACTAGACTAGTCCTTTTGCTACAATATTTCTTTTTCCCAAGTTCTCATAATTAAGATTATGAAAAGGGATTCCGTAATCATAATCTAATTTTTGAACGCAAATAATAGACCCATATAGAATTTCCATATGTTGACCCATTCCAACACAAAATTCATATATATCCTTGACTAAAGATGATTAAAACGTTAATCTAAGCTTTTAGAAGTGAAATGAAGTACAATTTCCTCTCCCTTAATTATAGCAAAACAACTTTTTCCCAATTGAAACCTATTGTTTTTCTATAATTAGCATTGCTAACTTGCAACAATTATCATAATTATCATGCTCCCACTAACATGAGAATTATCAGCATAACACTTATGCTTCCTCTAGCTTTGACATGTACTCAGAAATCAGTTGGACTTCTAGAAATCAATCCTTTATTGACTTTCTTACCAAAGTTCAAACTTCTGATACAGGATGCTTTGATAAAAACTTTATCAAAAAACATACACCTTTCCTTAGATAGCATGCATGTGTGTCTAAACAATTCCAGAACTATGAAAAGGGATGCCATAATCATAGTCTCAATTGTTTATACCTTTTGCCATCTGCTTCAAATCTACTTGGTGGAAGTGTTTCCTCACCATCATTTTCATGAATCAGACAGAAACCTTATGACCCTTAGATTTTATGATGTATGTGTTCTCATCCATGTGAATTGTCAAAACCATAGTCACAAGACAAAGATAATGAGAAATCCAAACTCATATGGACTAAACTCAATCTTAATTTCTTGCCACCTGGCAACTCAAGTGTGACAACCCGAAGTTTGTTTCCGTCGTCGTAACCCGATACGTCATTAAAAATTCGTCGTCTTAAATTGTTTCCGTTCGTTTCTAAATGAAGTCATTTATTTTAAGTTTGTTATTATGACTTAATAATTGTCCTAATACGTTAAAAATCCATGGAAACGCTTCAATTTATTAATTTGAAAAATAATTGTTTTATTCCCTCAAGTTATAAAAATAACTTAATCGCGTGCGACCAAAAGCCATGTTTAGCATCGGTATCGGGTATAATTCTGCCGTGTCCCGAACTTAGGACCTAGTTAAAGCTCAAAAGACTTCATTTGAAGCCTTTCCTCTCTCTTACTACTTTCTCTCTCTCTCTCTAACCTCTCTCCTCAAATCCCCACTTTAAGTCCAAAAAGCATTGAATTCAAGCCCCAATTCATCAAGGTAACTTCCTTAGCTCCTAGTATAACATCTGTAGCCTTCATTTTCGATTTTAAATCATGAAATAGGATCATATTCATGAGTTTACGGCCCTAGAACAGTCCTAGGCCGTGAACTCATATAAATTGGGTTTTGGAGCCCAAAAACCCTTCCAATTGACCTTTGGAGCTTAGATATGACTTAGGGCTTACCAAAATGGACTTAGAACACCTTGAACCTAATTATTGGAGAGTAAACATGAGTTTACTGCCCAAGAACATGCTTGGGCCATAAACTCCATATCATGGGAGTAAACTCATTTTGAAGTGTTAAAATGCCATTTAAACACACCAATAGCCTTGGGATAAATTGTAGAATCAACCATAAATGAATTAGAAGCCTTAAACTCAGTGAAAACCGTTCCCTTAGGAGTTCACGGCCGTAAACCCCCCAAGGATGGGTTCCTGGGCTGTAAACTCCTAAAACATAGTCAAATGATTCCCTAAATTCCATCCAAGGCCTGTAAAATGAGTTTAAATCACATGTGATTGTCCTAGCACCACCGAAACACATAAGGAATGGGTATGGGGGATTTTACGGCCGTAAACTCCTAGTTTAGTGCCGTAAACTCCATTAAATGGTCCATAAGTGATGTAACCCCATTCCTATGCCCTAGATTTGATCCTAGCCAATTTTCCCAAGTCATATAAGGCCATTTAGCACCATAAATCCCACACCCATGAGTTCACGGCCGTGAACTCATGTGGAGTTGGTCTTAGGGCCGAAAACTCCATAAGGGGGGTTTGCTCTCGAAGAGTAAACACATTATCCAAACCATATGTGTCCTTAAATGCCACCCGGGTCCCTCCAAACACTTGTAATGAAGTGTTTTCGCATCTAGAAGCATATGTCCCTAACAAATAAATAATTTAAGACCTAATTAGATACAAATGTGTATCTTCTCTTAATATATAGGAATCTTGTGCGTTTGCAAACCCAGAACTGACATTTAGGATCCAAACCGACGCGTTTCTCAACCGGTGAGTTCATACCCCTACCCTTTTTCAAATGTTTTTCAAATGTTTTCAGGGGGGAATACAAGAAAAAGTACAAGGAAATATTGTACACATACTTACTGTTTTCAGTTTAAATGTCTATACTCTGTATGTTTTAATATCGAAAACTGTGTTTATCAAATAGTTCGAATTACGAAGTTTGCTTTCAGACTAATCATAGAATTCTTGATAAAATGTTACAATCTAAATTATATTTCATAATCTACGAAAGCACAATTGGGAACAAAACAAATACGAAAGCACAACTAGGAATAGAACGAATACGAATATGAATAGTACTAAGAGTAGGAATAGGGATACGAATTCGAATAGTATTAGGAGTAGGAATAGGGATACAAATACGATTGCGAATACGAATACGAATACGAATACGAATAGTATCAGGAGTAGGAATAGGGATACGAATACGACTGCAAATACAAATACGAATACGAATAGTACTAAGAGTAGGAATAGGGATACGAATACGACTATGAATATGAATACGAATACGAATGTGAATATGAATACAAATAGTATTAGGAGTAGGAGTATGGATACGAATACGACTGCGAATACGAATACGAATGGAATTAGAATTAGGATTACGAATATGAATGCGAATACGAATACAAATAGGACTACAAATATAAATACAAATACAAATATAAAATACGAATATGAATATGATCAAGGATAAGAATACGAATATGAAGGCACACATCTTGGTACATTCAAGTGTAACACAATTAGGATATCAGAATACCTAGCTAATATAACAAGTATAAAAGGTAATCAAACATTACATTGGGATTCAATAACTAAACTTACTTATAGGAAAATATAGGATTTTCCTGGGATGACAATTGTAGATAACCAGAATCGTGTAACCTAACAGTTAACCAAACATTACTTTTAAGAAAATATAGGATTTTCTTGGTATCAATATTTTCAGAAAAAACAAAGGAAACTCATACCTTTTCAGAAAACAAACATCTTATGAAATCACCAGCTTTATGTTGATTTTCAAACTGCTTGTATTCTCAGGTCCATATTAGATAGGTACCCGCGATCTTTTGGAGAAGACGGAGCATACAGAAGACCCGTCTCTACTTTTGTTCATATATACATATGTATAACACTTGTAACACTTTACTTTTGAACAGATGTAAATTCTAATATGTAATGTAATGTTTGTTTACTTGCTTACTATGTACATTGGATTTGATACTCAACATGGAGTCCGCCCCGGAAATGTTTCTGCCTTCGGTTTTCGGGGTGTGACAGATTGGTATCAGAGCCCTTGTTTATAGTGAACTAGTATACCAAACCTTACATGGTATAAGACTATAAACACTAAAGGTCCTAAGTGCTCTGAACTAAAAGTATACCTCAAATATAAGTATTTCCAAAAGTATACAAGTATACCCAACCGTCGAAATCCGTAACTACAAGTAGAACAAAACATAAGTAAATGGGTGTTGTACGTTGCGATTAAACCTGGGCAGTTATGTAGTCATGTCTAGAATCAATATAGTCTGGCCAACTATATTCATTCGAGACACGGCCAACATGTGCTTGGGAGTGACTATGGTGTACGACATGCCTAAAACTTACCCAATACCCAAAAAATGAGTCGTCGTTGCAGCGAGACATGAAATACTATTGGAGTATTTCTCGAGCCAAATCCGTTATAGAAATCCTCATCCCAGCGTTGCTCCTCAATCATTCCTTTAGCGATAGTTTATCTGTTTTGAAAATTCATTCTTACTTTATCGCTTAAATAGAATTCTATGCCTGTCGTAAAGAGATATCCATTGTTTCATATCTCTTGATTCAATTCGGAGGACTTACCATCCTCTCTTTCCTATTCTTATTAGATCAAGATGCCTCCAAGAAAGAGACCCAGCTCAAAGACCAACAACAATCCTCCTCCACCACCACCTTCTCTTCAAATCGACCTGGTAACCCTTCAGACAGTTTTAACTGCAGCATTTACGACAGCCATGTCGCAAACGAACCCCGGTAGTTCAGGAGGTGGTCCCCAGCCTCAAAACCAGGAAGGTAGCCAGGGACACCGAAAGGAGTGTTCCTATAAAGACTTTATGAACGCGAAACCCACATTCTTCGATGGCACAGGAGGTGTCATTGCTCTAACTCGGTGGTTAGATAAGATCGAATCTATCTTTGAGATCTGTGCTTGTTCAGAATCTGACAAGGTGAAATTTTCCGCCTGCACTCCCACCAATAAAGCTCTGACTTGGTGGAACGGCAGAGTCAAATCCCTAACTCTACCTGTAGCCAATGTTATGGGTTGGGAAGTTTTGAAGAAACTTCTACGCACGGAGTATTGCCCTCGGGGTGAAATTCAGAAGCTAGAGCATGAACTCTGGAGCCTCAAGATGAAAGGTTCCGATATCGCAGCTTACACTTTAAGGTTTGACGACTTGGCACTTCTTTGTCCGGGGATGGTTACCCCGGAAAGCAAAAAGGTAGAGAGGTTCATCTGGGGGTTGACCCAACCAACCAAAGGAAACGTTTTAGCTACGAAGCCAGATACATACGACAGCGCCAAATGCCTAGCGCAAATCTTGATCGACCATAGTGAGGATGTAGAGGAAGCAGCCACCACTCCTGAACCGACAGAAAGAAGTGGTGAGAAAAGAAAGTTTTGGGAGGCGGGAGAGAAATGTTAACCTTCACAGGAGTTCTCGAAGAAACAACAGCTGGTGGCAGTCCACGCTGCCACTACCCTTGTTGTCATATCTGTCATCGATTTCTCATCCCAAGCACCTATCACCGGATATGCCGGTGTTCTCTCGTGGTGTAACCAGTGCAGTTACCACCACTACATCCCCGGTCCCTGTCGTGTAAACTTTTGCAAAAATTATGGCCAAGAGGGTCACCTTGGACGGAGTTGCAGAACACCAACAAATCAAGCTTCCGGAGCGGGCATCAGTCAGGCCTGTTATAGTTGCGGTAAAGTCGGGCATTATAAGAGAAACTGCCCCAATGCATCAACAACTGGCAACACTGGAAGAGTCCTAGCTATAGGACAAGGTGAGGCAGCCGCCGATCCCACCGTTGCCTCAGGTATATTCCTCTTCGACAACCCTTCTGCTTGCAATTCTTTTTCAATTCTAGTCCTGAAAGATAAACTGTTACCTATTCATTCGAATCTCTTCATAAACATAGTCCTCAATTAGTAACCGAAACGTCCTCCATCAAGGTAGCCAATAATGAGAAATATGGCGTGTTACATTCTGAAACGCGTATCCCAAGGAACATAGAACTTTTCGAAATCCTCATTAGGATTGATCCCATAACCTACGAACTCCGACTACCCTCATGACTTAGTAGCATCCACCCAGTATTCCCCGTCTTTGTTCTTAAGAAGTGTCTACCCGATGAAACCCGTCTCTGTTCTTAAGAAGTGTCTGAAACTCATGGTAGAATCAATCGAAATCATAGATCAAAAGGTTAAATGTATGAAGCAAGTCGTCTCCCGATAACTGAAAGGTTCCACGAAATGCCAAGCGAGAATCCGAATTCACTTAGAAGCATGATGATCCGATAGAACAAAAGTATTTGTATCCTCTTTCCAATTCTGCAAGTCGCATCTAAAGTTTGAATTTCAGGACGAAATTCCCTCTAACGGGGGGATAATGTGACAACCCGAAGTTCGTTTCCGTCGTCGTAACCCGATACGTCATTAAAAATTCGTCGTCTTAAATTGTTTCCGTTCGTTTCAAATTAAGTCATTTATTTTAAGTTTGTTCTTATGACTTAATAATTGTCCTAATACGTTAAAAATCCATGGAAACGCTTCAATTTATTAATTTGAAAAATAATTGTTTTATTTCGTCAAGTTATAAAAATAACTTAATCGGGTGCAACCAAAAGTCACGTTTAACGTCGGTATCAGGTAGAATTCCATCGTGTCCCAAACTTAGAACCTATTTAAAGCTCAAAAGACTTCATTTGAAGCCTTTCCTCTCTCTCACTACTCTCTCTCTAACCTCTCTCCTCAAATCCACACTTTAAGTCCAAAAATCATTGAATTCAAGCACCAAATCATCAAGGTAACTTCCTTAGCTCCTAGTATAACATCTTTAGCCTACATTTTCGAGTTTAAATCACGAAATAGAATCATGTTCATGAGTTTACGGCCCTAGAACAATCCTAGGCCGTGAACTCATATAAATTGGGTTTTGGAGCCCAAAAACCCTTCCAATTGACCTTTGGAGCTTAGATATGACTTAGGGGCTTACCAAAATGGACTTAGAACACCTTGAACCTAATTCTTGGAGATTAAACATGAATTTATTGCCCAAGAACATGCTTGGGCCGTAAACTCCATATCATGGGGAGTAAACTCATTTTGAAGTGTTAAAATGCCATTTAAACACACCAATAGCCTTGGGATAAATTCTAGAATCAACCATAAACGAATTAGAAGCCTTAAACTCAGTGAAAACCCCTCCCTTAGGAGTTCACGGCCGTAAACCCCCCAAGGATGGGTTCCTGGGCAGTAAACTCCTAAAACATAGTCAAATGATGCCCTAAATTCCATCCAAGGCTAGTAAAATGAGTTTAAATCACATGTGATTGTCCTAGCACCACCAAAACACATAAGGAATAGGTATGGGGGAGTTTACGGCCGTAAACTCCATTAAATGATCCATAAGTGATGTAACCCCATTTCTATGCCCTAGATTTGATCCTAGCCAATTTTCCCATGTCATATAAGGCCATTTAGCACCATAAATCCCACACCCATGAGTTCACGGCCGTGAACTCATGTGGAGTTGGTCCTAGGGCCGAAAACTCCAAAAGGGGGGTTTGCTCTCGAAGAGTAAACACGTTATCCAAACCATATGTGTCCTTAAATGTCACCCGGGTCCCTCCAAACACTTGTAATGAAGTGTTTTCGCATCTAGAAGCATATGTCCCTAACAAATAAATAATTTAAGTCCTAATTAGATACAAATGTGTATCTGCTCTTATTACATAGGAATCTTGTGCGTTTGCAAACCCAGAACTGACATTTAGGATCCAAACCGACGCTATTCTCAACCTACGTTCATACCCCTACCCTTTTTCAAACGTTTTTCAAATGTTTTCAGGGGGGGAATACAAGCAAAAATACAAGGAAATCTTGTACACATACTTATTGTTTTCAGTTTAAATGTCTATACTCTGTATGTTTTAATATCAAAAACTGTGTTTATCAAATAGTTCGAATTACGAAGTTCGCTTTCAGACTAATCATAGAATTCTTGATAAAATGTTACAATCTAAATTATATTTCATAATCTACGAAAGCACAATTAGGAACAGAACGAATACGAAAGCACAACTAGGAACAGAACGAATAAGAATAGTACTAAGAGTAGGAATAGGGATGCGAATACGACTGCGAATACGAATACGAATATGAATACGAATAGTATTAGGAGTAGGAATAGGGATACGAATACGACTGCGAATACGAATACGAATAGTACTAAGAGTACGAATAGGGATACGAATACGACTACAAATACAAATACGAATACGAATACGAATACGAATACGAATAGTATTAGGAGTAGGAATAGGGATACGAATACGACTGCGAATATGAATACGAATACGAATATGGATGGAATTAGAATTAGGATTAGGAGTAGGAATACGAATACGAATGCGAATACGAATACGAATAGGACTACAAATATAAATACGAATACATATATAAAATACGAATATGAATATGATCAAGGATAAGAATACGAATATGAAGACACACATTTAGGGATTGAGGAGTACTACCCGAGGGGTGAGATCCAAAAGCTGGAGGACGAGTTATGGAGCCTAAATATGAAGGGCTCCAACGTAGTCGCCTACACTGCCAGGTTCTGTGAACTGGTGACCCTCTGTCTCAACATGATTCCTTTAGAGGGAAAGAAGATCGAGAGATACATATGGGGACTAGTGCCCCCATACCAGGGAAATGTTTTGGCATCACAGCCCACTACATTTCATAGTGCCAAGCGATTGGCACAGCGGCTCATAGATCATGGGGTTCGTAGCCCGGCCACAACAACTACCCTAGCCATCTCGGAACCTGCAAGAACCGCTGACTCCAAGCAGAAGTTTTGGGATGACAAGAAGAAGGCAAAGGCTGCGAAAAAGCAGCAGGTCGTGGTAGTACATGCTACGATAGCACCTGCTGCTGCAACTCCGGTAAAGCAGTACGCTGGAAGTTTGCCTCAGTGCAACAAGTGCAACTTCCATCACGTCGGCGCATGCCGGGAGATGAAGTGTCTGAACTTCAACAGGAAGGGGCACACAACCCGTTTCTGTAGAGCTCCGGCGAAGCCAATCAAACAAGCCGCCGGTGCTGGAGTAGGCCAAACCTGCTACGGATGTGGCGAGGTAGGCCACTTCAAGAGAAACTGCCCGAAGGAAGAGTTTGCCGGTGGAGCGGCAAGAGTTCTGGCCATAGGCCATGAGGAAGCGGTTGCCGACCCCATAGTGGTCACTGGTACGTTCCTCCTTCATAACTCTTATGCATGCATTTTATTTGATAGTGGAGCGGAGAGGAGTTTCGTGAACCAAAAATTTGCTCATTTACTTAAGCAAAAATCACAAGCACTTAATGAACCGTTCACTGTAGAAATGGCTAATGGAAAGACAGAGAGCACTAGCAGTATATTCATAGGGTTTACCCTAACTTTAGATTACCATTCTTTTTCTATCGATCTTATGCCGGTCTCAATTAAATGTTTCGACGTCATTATCGGCATGGATTGGTTAAGTCTTCATCGTGCTGATATCATGTGTTACGAAAAGGTTTTTCGCCTTAATCTATTGTCTGGCGAAACCTTAGTAGTTTATGGAGACAAACCCGACAAGAACCTTCGTATCATCTCGGGCATCCAAGCTCAGAAATTCTTGCGAATGGAATGTCATGCATTCCTTGGTCATGTGGTCGATTTGAGCCAATAAACAAAGGACATTCAGAACATTCCAGTAGTACGCGACTTTCCCGACATCTTTCCAAAAGAACTCCTAGGATTACCTCCGCAATGTCAAGTCGAGTTCCGAATCGACTTAGTTCCTGGGACTAGCCCAGTAGCCAAATCGCCCTATCGTCTAGCACCTGCAGAGATGCAAGAACTGTTCGGTCAACTTAACGAACTGCTTAGAAAGGCTTTATAAGACCAAGCTTGTCACCCTGGGGAGCTCCAGTTTTGTTCGTCAAGAAGAAAGACGGCTCATTTCGTATGTGCATTGACTACAGGGAGCTCAACAAGCTGGCGGTCAAAAATCATTATTCGTTGCCTCATATCGACGATTTATTTGACCAACTTCAAGGGGCGAACTTCTTTTCAAAAATCGACTTGAGATCCGGATATCACCAACTACGAGTGCTAGGGGAGGATGTTCCAAAGACAGCCTTCTGAACTCGTTATGGGCACTACGAATTCGTAGTGATGCCGTTCGGATTGATAAACGCACCCGCAGTATTCATGGACTTAATGAATAGGGTATGTCGTCCTTACTTGGATCAGTTCGTCATCGTCTTCATCGATGACATACTTATCTACTCTCGAAGTAAGGAGGAGCATAGTCAACATCTGCGACAAGTTCTCAAAACATTACGTTTAGAGAAACTCTACGCAAAGTTCTCGAAATGCGAATTTTGGATTCGACGAGTCGAATTCTTAGGGCACGTGGTTAGTGAAGAGGGAATACACGTGGACCCTTCCAAAATCAAAGCCATTGAGAACTGGTCAGCACTGAAGACGCCTATAGAAATTCGTCTATTTCTAGGCCTCGCTGGCTATTATCGTAGGTTCATTCAGAACTTCTCCCGCATAGCAAAGCCTCTTACAACACTGACCTAGAACAACGTAGCCTTTGACTAGGAAGAGAAGTAGGAGAGAGCGTTCCAAACGCTCAAACGAGCCTTGTGCACTACACCTATACTATCCCTACCTGAAGGGATAGAAGACTTCGTAGTCTGTTTCGATGCATCGAATCAAGGGCTCAGATGTGTTCTGATGCAGTGAGGTAAGGTCATCGCCTATGTCTCGAGACAGCTGAAGACATATGAGGTCAACTACACGACCCACGATCTTGAACTTGGAGCAGTTGTGTTTGCTCTGATGATTTGGAGACATTACTTGTACGGAACGAAGAGCACTATCTTTATAGACCACAAGATCTTACAACACATATTCGACCAGAAGGAGCTCAACATGAGACAACGAAGGTGGGTCGAGCTACTCATTGATTATGAATGCGAAATTCGTTATCATCCAAGTAAAGCCAACGTACTAGCTGACGCCCTAAGTCGGAAGGAATATTCTAGTCGTCGAGTCAAATCATTGACTATGACAATCCATTCACACTTCTCCACACAAATTAAGGCAACTCAGCTTGACGCTTTGAAGCCTGAAAATGTGGCGGGTGAATCCCTAAGAGGGATGGATAAGAGCTTGGAGGCTAAGGGTGGCGGAGCTTATTATTTCATGGACCGGATCAGGACACTGAAACTCGGAGGTTTCAGAGACTTGGTCATGAACGAGGCGCACAACACTCGTTATTCCGTGCACCCGGGATTAGATAAGATGTATTTGGATCTCAAAAAGCTATACTGGTGGCCTAACATGAAAGCAGAGATTGTTACCTTGGTGAGTAAATGCCTTACTTACGCAAAGGTCAAGGTCGAATACCAGAAACCCTCCGGTCTACTACAACAGCCTGAGATACCGGAATGGAAGTGGGAGTAGATAACTATGGATTTCATAACCAAGTTGCCGAAGACGACGGGTGGACTTGATTCCATATGGGACATCGTCGATAGACTGACCAAGTCTGCACGCTTCCTGTCGATCAAAGAAACAGACAAGATGGAGAAGCTTACAAGAAATTACATTAGGGAGATTGTAAGACTGCATGGTGTTCCCTTATCCATTATCTCGGACAGAGATAGTAGATTCACTTAAAGGTTCTGGCAGTCATTACAAAGTTCCTTAGGAACTAGGTTGGACGTGAGTACATCCTACCATCCACAAACCGACGGGCAAAGTGAGAGAACTATCCAAACCTTGGAAGATATGTTGCGAGCCTATGCGATAGACTTCGGGAAAGCATGGAATACTCATTTACCCCTTGTCGAATTTTCCTACAACAACATTTATCACACGAGCATAAAGGCTGCTCCATTCGAGGCCCTCTATGGCCGAAAGTGCAGATCCCCTCTGTGCTTGGCTGAGGTGGGTGATACTGTTGGATTAATGTCTAAGTCCATAACTATAATTGGTAAGACTTGACCCGACCCGGCATGGTCCATTTGGGTTGCATACCATCATGCACTTGGATAGACTAGAATGAGAGAAATAAGACACTTATGGTTATTAATATATTATAAGTTCTAGTATATTAATAATAAGAATAATAAGGTTATTTAATTAGTATTGATCAAGAATTAATCTAGGATTAATTGAGTGATCAAAAGAAGACTAATTAAATATATGGGTTGATTGTGTAAATCATCCATACTTGTATAGTGGGCTAATGCTCCATGGATTATCTAGTTGGGCCAAAACCCATATGATGCTCCATGGATGCTCCATGGTGTATTTGAACCCATGGATCCAAGGAAATGGAAAGTCATGACAATTAGGGTTTGCCCTAATTGTAACACTATATAAAGATATTATTCTTGGCAAAAATCGGCCACTAGTAGTATTCTAGAGAGGGCTAGCCGATTTCAAGAAGTGTAGAATTCTCTCAAGCTATTCCAAGTGTTTTGATGATTGTGATTCCATTTGAGGTGTCACACTTGGGGCACTAGGCACTCAAGCTTCATGAAGACTTTCTACATCAAGAGGTATGTATTCTATCTTGTTACATTCATTGTTTTGTATGCTAGATTAGGATAATACCTTGGAAGTTCTTATTTGCATGTATAATAGAGAAAACATAGATCCAAGGTATTTAGGGTTGCATGTACACTTAGGAGTGTTAGAATGCTCAAAACCCATCAGTGGTATCAGAGCCTAGGCTTGTTTTCTTGTTATACCTGCAATAGGAGCTGAAAAAACGAGTTTTGTTGCTGTCTGCCCAGCAGACTCGCCGAGTCCATGAATGGACTCGCCGAGTCCAAGGCAAAAAGCATCCAACTCGCCGAGTTTGTTCGTGCACTCGACGAGTTGGAAACCCAGACAACATAAATTCGACTTTTTTGGCTAGAAATGGACTAGGAACATTACCCTAAGTTGTTTTTGAACTTATAAACTTGTTTTTGATGTGGTAATGTCCATGCTAATCCATTTTCAAAGATAATTGTCAATAGATTCATGTTTTGTATTAGTTTAAGGTTTAGACTAATTACATGAAAAAGATTGATTTGAATTATCTTGTTCTTATGAGTTGCTTAGATTAATAGAAATGTTGAGTGAAATAGTTGTTTTCAATCCATTTTAATCTAAGAGTTGAGTATAAAATGTGTTTGTGTAACTTGTCCTCAAGTTATATGAAAAGTCACATTTAAGTTTCATAAAACTCATAAAAGTTGGCAAAGGTTACAAAAGATGAAGAGTCTTGTCCTTAAGTTATGAAGGTTCAAGAGTCACTTCATTAATAAACAAATAAATAAAGTGTAACCTTAATTAATTTCATAAGTTATAAAATAAAGAAAAGTTAATTCTTTTATTAGTTTAAAGTCTTCCATAACTTGTCCTCAAGTTATGGAACTTGAAGAGTTTTTGGATTAAAACTACTTTAAACACATAAGTTATGGAATTAATTAGTTTTGAATAGTTTCAAAACTTGCCCTCAAGTTTTGGAATTTGAAAAGTTTTCCTTATGAATACTTTAATTCCAAGTTAGCCCTTAGAATTTTAAAAGTTAAAATTCAACCCTTATACTTTATAATATTATAAGTTAATAATATATATATGTATAAGAGTAAAGTCAGTCTTACCGCTAGTACGCCTCATTCACGAAGCCGGTCTATAAGGTGGGTATAAGGTTGTTGCCTATAAAATGACAACTTAATGGGTGTCCACTCTCACCCACCGCTTGCTTGACCGGTGGAGGGTCGTTAGCCGAACGGGTAAGACAAGGACTTATAAATTCTCCCTTCATTAAAAGTATTAATGATAATACTAAGTAACTAAACTCTTAATAATACCCAATCTTAGTTACTTAGGAAAAATGTGAATATGGTGCTAACCCATGAAATTACACTTTACACTTTGTCTAAGTCGTTGGTGGAGCGTGTGTGGTTAACCGGCACACTAACTTGGACTTAACAAGGTAGGTAAAGGGCGACTTAATATTTATCATAGTATCGATGGAGCGTGTGTGGTTAACCGGCACATCGATTGAGGGGTAATTTATTAAGGGTACCAAGTGATTTGCATGGTTACTTCACACCTTGTTTTGTGATCCTCGGCATCCAAGTCACAAAACCTGAAGGGCACACTCGAGATTGAAACATGCCTTTGAACAGTTCAATGAATCTCAAAGATCTAGGAGTTTCAAAACCAATTAAAACCTAATAATACATTTCGTTTATCTTGGTGGAAATTGGTGAATCGTCATTCACCTACCTTCAAATATTTTATAGCTTGGATTACGGCATACCTCTTCTAAGTTATAAAATAGTTTGTTGGATCCTAGCCTTAATATTTCATATTGGGTGTCATATTAAGGACTTTAAATCAACTATCTTGAATATCTCCAAAAAAGATGTCTGTAATAGACACCTATGATCTTCCCAAATCTCTTGAAACAAGGTTTCCTAATGAAGATGATGTCCCATGGATATCATACTTCTTTCACCTCCTCCAATTATTCTCCCTAACCCACAAGTTCTTGAAAAGTTTAAGGTCACTCAAGCCCTATTGGCAAGGCAAGGTCTAGGTGTGATCACATCTTGGAGATGTAGTCACATGTTGACAAGCCGGGAGAGTTGGGTGTCAAAGTCTTGAGAAAGTTGGTGGTTCAATCACTTTCTAAGTCACATAGTGAGTTCTTTTGGAACACCTATGAAACAGACTATGACAAGACCCTTAATGATCTTATCTATTTGTTAAGATCAACTTCCTAAAACTTTATGGACATTGACAATGATGACATTGGATATCTAGTAAAGCTCTCTCTTCCCAGTGGAAAGGGATCGGCCATAGTCAACTCGGTTGACCCAATGGTAAAGAGAAAAGCTAAGTCTGTGATAGTCTCGTGTACCATTATCAAAGGGTTCATATGTTTATATTGCCAAAGGAAGGGGCATTGGTCACGAAGCTGCCAAATTTACCTAAGGATGTTAAAGTCAATAAGTTTGACTCTACTTCAGGTAAAGTCCACTATCTAACTCTGTTAAGTTTCTATTATGAGATTCTTGATACATGATGTGACTGGGTCACATGGTGATGTTTTAAGAATCAAAGAAAAGTGGAGAAACTTAAAGAAAGAATATGCTGAATCTGATCGCATAGATGGATTTCTATCGCATAGTTTGAAAAATCGGATTCTTGAGCTACTTCTTAGGAGTTATCAGATATTGCTTAAGGAATTCTTGCGAATGGAATGTCATGCATTCCTTGGTCATGTGGTCGATTTGAGCCAATAAACAAAGGACATTCAGAACATTCCAGTAGTACGCGACTTTCCCGACATCTTTCCAAAAGAACTCCTAGGATTACCTCCGCAATGTCAAGTCGAGTTCCGAATCGACTTAGTTCCTGGGACTAGCCCAGTAGCCAAATCGCCCTATCGTCTAGCACCTGCAGAGATGCAAGAACTGTTCGGTCAACTTAACGAACTGCTTAGAAAGGCTTTATAAGACCAAGCTTGTCACCCTGGGGAGCTCCAGTTTTGTTCGTCAAGAAGAAAGACGGATCATTTCGTATGTGCATTGACTACAGGGAGCTCAACAAGCTGGCGGTCAAAAATCATTATTCGTTGCCTCATATCGACGATTTATTTGACCAACTTCAAGGGGCGAACTTCTTTTCAAAAATCGACTTGAGATCCGGATATCACCAACTACGAGTGCTAGGGGAGGATGTTCCAAAGACAGCCTTCTGAACTCGTTATGGGCACTACGAATTCGTAGTGATGCCGTTCGGATTGATAAACGCACCCGCAGTATTCATGGACTTAATGAATAGGGTATGTCGTCCTTACTTGGATCAGTTCGTCATCGTCTTCATCGATGACATACTTATCTACTCTCGAAGTAAGGAGGAGCATAGTCAACATCTGCGACAAGTTCTCAAAACATTACGTTTAGAGAAACTCTACGCAAAGTTCTCGAAATGCGAATTTTGGATTCGACGAGTCGAATTCTTAGGGCACGTGGTTAGTGAAGAGGGAATACACGTGGACCCTTCCAAAATCAAAGCCATTGAGAACTGGTCAGCACTGAAGACGCCTATAGAAATTCGTCTATTTCTAGGCCTCGCTGGCTATTATCGTAGGTTCATTCAGAACTTCTCCCGCATAGCAAAGCCTCTTACAACACTGACCTAGAACAACGTAGCCTTTGACTAGGAAGAGAAGTAGGAGAGAGCGTTCCAAACGCTCAAACGAGCCTTGTGCACTACACCTATACTATCCCTACCTGAAGGGATAGAAGACTTCGTAGTCTGTTTCGATGCATCGAATCAAGGGCTCAGATGTGTTCTGATGCAGTGAGGTAAGGTCATCGCCTATGTCTCGAGACAGCTGAAGACATATGAGGTCAACTACACGACCCACGATCTTGAACTTGGAGCAGTTGTGTTTGCTCTGATGATTTGGAGACATTACTTGTACGGAACGAAGAGCACTATCTTTATAGACCACAAGATCTTACAACACATATTCGACCAGAAGGAGCTCAACATGAGACAACGAAGGTGGGTCGAGCTACTCATTGATTATGAATGCGAAATTCGTTATCATCCAAGTAAAGCCAACGTACTAGCTGACGCCCTAAGTCGGAAGGAATATTCTAGTCGTCGAGTCAAATCATTGACTATGACAATCCATTCACACTTCTCCACACAAATTAAGGCAACTCAACTTGACGCTTTGAAGCCTGAAAATGTGGCGGGTGAATCCCTAAGAGGGATGGATAAGAGCTTGGAGGCTAAGGGTGGCGGAGCTTATTATTTCATGGACCGGATCAGGACACTGAAACTCGGAGGTTTCAGAGACTTGGTCATGAACGAGGCGCACAACACTCGTTATTCCGTGCACCCGGGATTAGATAA
Source organism: Lactuca sativa (assembly GCF_002870075.4). Taxonomy (NCBI): domain Eukaryota; kingdom Viridiplantae; phylum Streptophyta; class Magnoliopsida; order Asterales; family Asteraceae; genus Lactuca; species Lactuca sativa. The sequence continues at coordinate 55,261,896 of NC_056624.2, forward strand.
GATGTATTTGGATCTCAAAAAGCTATACTGGTGGCCTAACATGAAAGCAGAGATTGTTACCTTGGTGAGTAAATGCCTTACTTACGCAAAGGTCAAGGTCGAATACCAGAAACCCTCCGGTCTACTACAACAGCCTGAGATACCGGAATGGAAGTGGGAGTAGATAACTATGGATTTCATAACCAAGTTGCCGAAGACGACGGGTGGACTTGATTCCATATGGGACATCGTCGATAGACTGACCAAGTCTGCACGCTTCCTGTCGATCAAAGAAACAGACAAGATGGAGAAGCTTACAAGAAATTACATTAGGGAGATTGTAAGACTGCATGGTGTTCCCTTATCCATTATCTCGGACAGAGATAGTAGATTCACTTAAAGGTTCTGGCAGTCATTACAAAGTTCCTTAGGAACTAGGTTGGACGTGAGTACATCCTACCATCCACAAACCGACGGGCAAAGTGAGAGAACTATCCAAACCTTGGAAGATATGTTGCGAGCCTATGCGATAGACTTCGGGAAAGCATGGAATACTCATTTACCCCTTGTCGAATTTTCCTACAACAACATTTATCACACGAGCATAAAGGCTGCTCCATTCGAGGCCCTCTATGGCCGAAAGTGCAGATCCCCTCTGTGCTTGGCTGAGGTGGGTGATACTGTTGGATTAATGTCTAAGTCCATAACTATAATTGGTAAGACTTGACCCGACCCGGCATGGTCCATTTGGGTTGCATACCATCATGCACTTGGATAGACTAGAATGAGAGAAATAAGACACTTATGGTTATTAATATATTATAAGTTCTAGTATATTAATAATAAGAATAATAAGGTTATTTAATTAGTATTGATCAAGAATTAATCTAGGATTAATTGAGTGATCAAAAGAAGACTAATTAAATATATGGGTTGATTGTGTAAATCATCCATACTTGTATAGTGGGCTAATGCTCCATGGATTATCTAGTTGGGCCAAAACCCATATGATGCTCCATGGATGCTCCATGGTGTATTTGAACCCATGGATCCAAGGAAATGGAAAGTCATGACAATTAGGGTTTGCCCTAATTGTAACACTATATAAAGATATTATTCTTGGCAAAAATCGGCCACTAGTAGTATTCTAGAGAGGGCTAGCCGATTTCAAGAAGTGTAGAATTCTCTCAAGCTATTCCAAGTGTTTTGATGATTGTGATTCCATTTGAGGTGTCACACTTGGGGCACTAGGCACTCAAGCTTCATGAAGACTTTCTACATCAAGAGGTATGTATTCTATCTTGTTACATTCATTGTTTTGTATGCTAGATTAGGATAATACCTTGGAAGTTCTTATTTGCATGTATAATAGAGAAAACATAGATCCAAGGTATTTAGGGTTGCATGTACACTTAGGAGTGTTAGAATGCTCAAAACCCATCAGTGGTATCAGAGCCTAGGCTTGTTTTCTTGTTATACCTGCAATAGGAGCTGAAAAAACGAGTTTTGTTGCTGTCTGCCCAGCAGACTCGCCGAGTCCATGAATGGACTCGCCGAGTCCAAGGCAAAAAGCATCCAACTCGCCGAGTTTGTTCGTGCACTCGACGAGTTGGAAACCCAGACAACATAAATTCGACTTTTTTGGCTAGAAATGGACTAGGAACATTACCCTAAGTTGTTTTTGAACTTATAAACTTGTTTTTGATGTGGTAATGTCCATGCTAATCCATTTTCAAAGATAATTGTCAATAGATTCATGTTTTGTATTAGTTTAAGGTTTAGACTAATTACATGAAAAAGATTGATTTGAATTATCTTGTTCTTATGAGTTGCTTAGATTAATAGAAATGTTGAGTGAAATAGTTGTTTTCAATCCATTTTAATCTAAGAGTTGAGTATAAAATGTGTTTGTGTAACTTGTCCTCAAGTTATATGAAAAGTCACATTTAAGTTTCATAAAACTCATAAAAGTTGGCAAAGGTTACAAAAGATGAAGAGTCTTGTCCTTAAGTTATGAAGGTTCAAGAGTCACTTCATTAATAAACAAATAAATAAAGTGTAACCTTAATTAATTTCATAAGTTATAAAATAAAGAAAAGTTAATTCTTTTATTAGTTTAAAGTCTTCCATAACTTGTCCTCAAGTTATGGAACTTGAAGAGTTTTTGGATTAAAACTACTTTAAACACATAAGTTATGGAATTAATTAGTTTTGAATAGTTTCAAAACTTGCCCTCAAGTTTTGGAATTTGAAAAGTTTTCCTTATGAATACTTTAATTCCAAGTTAGCCCTTAGAATTTTAAAAGTTAAAATTCAACCCTTATACTTTATAATATTATAAGTTAATAATATATATATGTATAAGAGTAAAGTCAGTCTTACCGCTAGTACGCCTCATTCACGAAGCCGGTCTATAAGGTGGGTATAAGGTTGTTGCCTATAAAATGACAACTTAATGGGTGTCCACTCTCACCCACCGCTTGCTTGACCGGTGGAGGGTCGTTAGCCGAACGGGTAAGACAAGGACTTATAAATTCTCCCTTCATTAAAAGTATTAATGATAATACTAAGTAACTAAACTCTTAATAATACCCAATCTTAGTTACTTAGGAAAAATGTGAATATGGTGCTAACCCATGAAATTACACTTTACACTTTGTCTAAGTCGTTGGTGGAGCGTGTGTGGTTAACCGGCACACTAACTTGGACTTAACAAGGTAGGTAAAGGGCGACTTAATATTTATCATAGTATCGATGGAGCGTGTGTGGTTAACCGGCACATCGATTGAGGGGTAATTTATTAAGGGTACCAAGTGATTTGCATGGTTACTTCACACCTTGTTTTGTGATCCTCGGCATCCAAGTCACAAAACCTGAAGGGCACACTCGAGATTGAAACATGCCTTTGAACAGTTCAATGAATCTCAAAGATCTAGGAGTTTCAAAACCAATTAAAACCTAATAATACATTTCGTTTATCTTGGTGGAAATTGGTGAATCGTCATTCACCTACCTTCAAATATTTTATAGCTTGGATTACGGCATACCTCTTCTAAGTTATAAAATAGTTTGTTGGATCCTAGCCTTAATATTTCATATTGGGTGTCATATTAAGGACTTTAAATCAACTATCTTGAATATCTCCAAAAAAGATGTCTGTAATAGACACCTATGATCTTCCCAAATCTCTTGAAACAAGGTTTCCTAATGAAGATGATGTCCCATGGATATCATACTTCTTTCACCTCCTCCAATTATTCTCCCTAACCCACAAGTTCTTGAAAAGTTTAAGGTCACTCAAGCCCTATTGGCAAGGCAAGGTCTAGGTGTGATCACATCTTGGAGATGTAGTCACATGTTGACAAGCCGGGAGAGTTGGGTGTCAAAGTCTTGAGAAAGTTGGTGGTTCAATCACTTTCTAAGTCACATAGTGAGTTCTTTTGGAACACCTATGAAACAGACTATGACAAGACCCTTAATGATCTTATCTATTTGTTAAGATCAACTTCCTAAAACTTTATGGACATTGACAATGATGACATTGGATATCTAGTAAAGCTCTCTCTTCCCAGTGGAAAGGGATCGGCCATAGTCAACTCGGTTGACCCAATGGTAAAGAGAAAAGCTAAGTCTGTGATAGTCTCGTGTACCATTATCAAAGGGTTCATATGTTTATATTGCCAAAGGAAGGGGCATTGGTCACGAAGCTGCCAAATTTACCTAAGGATGTTAAAGTCAATAAGTTTGACTCTACTTCAGGTAAAGTCCACTATCTAACTCTGTTAAGTTTCTATTATGAGATTCTTGATACATGATGTGACTGGGTCACATGGTGATGTTTTAAGAATCAAAGAAAAGTGGAGAAACTTAAAGAAAGAATATGCTGAATCTGATCGCATAGATGGATTTCTATCGCATAGTTTGAAAAATCGGATTCTTGAGCTACTTCTTAGGAGTTATCAGATATTGCTTAAGGAATAGATAACAACAAGTTTTCATATGGATTGTAAGGATAAGTTTTTCCGCAAAGTTTTAAAATAAAAGGAAAAAATTTTGGTTTTATTTATTTTAAAATGTCCTTACAATGGCATTTGAGGAAAAATTGTTGCTTATATGATTCCATTAAGAGCAAGAGTGGAAATATGAAGTTGATTCTTTCATTTGTGGTAATGTCTAGATTTACCAAATAAGGAAAGATTCTCATCACCCAAGTTTCATTTGGACCGGAACTTGGAATCATGCAAGTTGTATAGCATGATGAATGAGAACTTTCAAGTATTGGAAAATTAAGACTAATTACTCGGTCACATGGATGTGTGACTCAAGTAATGGACTAAGGGATCGAGTACATAGTATTGTGCACTGGTCAAGTCCACCACAAAAGATTGATAAGACTATTCGTCATAGTTTACTAAAGCTCAGTAAATATGATTATACTTAGAAGCTTAAGTGTAACTCTAAGACATTGGAAAAAGGTTCCAATGTATGGCAGAGCGAATAAGAAGAATCAAAATGGCAGAAGGATAAAAGTTTCTCAAATCTGAAAAGATGGGAGAGTACTTTAGTATCAATTTTGTGATCATCTTAATGATTAAGAAACCATATCAAAATTAGTTCTCTAAGGAAAATCTTAGTGCATTTTTATGACTAAGAAAAGGAACTTGAATTGTTGAAATGGTTAAATCAAGAAGATGAGTCATACTTCGTTCCAATACAAGTCTTAGAGTCATACTCCAAGATTGTAACTTGAGTGACATGTCTCAAAAGAAGGTTAAAACACTTGTCAAATGTAAGAGTAAAAGTCTTCTACTCTTGTACATTTGAAATTGGTAAGTTGTGATGTTTTGGTTAAAACAAAGATCAACTTAGGCCAAATGTGTGAAGTGTTTGTCTTGATTAGAATCCGCACTATCTCTTGGATGTTTGACAAGGGAGTCTTATATGTCAAGAGGACAGTGGGAGTCTTAAAGGTCTTGAAAGTCTCAAGAACTAATCAAGAATAAAACCTGAAGTTCTTTACTAGCACATGACTTGAGGTTTATAACCTATCATGTTGACATATTCTGTGCCCATTCCATTTAAAGTTGGCTTTGCATATGAGTTCTTAGAGTTCTCAAAGTGTTGCACAAACAACTTGGAAGCAATGGCAGGCCCTTGAGCTGCCAGGTGGCAAGAAATTAAGATTGAGTTCGGTCCATATGAGTTTGGATTTGTCATTATCTTTGTCTTGTGATTATGGTTTTGACAATTCACATGGATAAGAACACATACACCATTAAATCTAAGTGTCATAAGGTTTCTCTCCGATTCATGAAAATGATGGTGAGGAAACACTTTCACTAAGTAGATTTTAGCTAGATAGAAATTGTGATATTTGCATTCTCAAAGTCGTTAGTGGAGCGCGTGTGGTTAACCGGCACACTAATATGGACTAGTGACAAGTGGCAAAAAGGTCTAAACATTATGATTACGGCATCCCTCTTCATAAGTGTTTAGACACACAAGTGTGCTATCTAAGGGAAGGTGTATGATTTTGATAAAGTCTTATCAAAACAATCTAGTATCAGAAATCTGAACTTTGGTAAGAAAGTCAGCTGATTTCTGAGTACATGTCAAAGCTAGTGGGAGCATAAGTGTTATGCTAATAATCATCATGTTAGTGGGAGCATGATAATTATGTTAAGTATTGCAAGCTAGCAATGTTAATTATAGAAAACAAAAGTTTCAATTGGGAAAAACTTGTTTTGCTATAATTAAGGGAGAGGAAATTATACTTCATCTCAAATCTATAAGCTTAGATCGTGAGGTTTTAATCATTTAGTCATGGATATATATATATGAATTTCATGTTGGAATGACTCAGCATAAGGAAATTCTGTATACGGGTTCATTATTTGCATTCTAAAATTCGATTATGATTACGGCATCCCTTTTCATAATCTGAATTATGAGAACTTGGCAAATTGAAATGGACATATTATAGCAAAAGACTGGTTTAGTCTTTATGTTAGACATCATGAATCGTGTCCCATATTCTTCGGATATAGGATCGATTACATGTGCTATATTCATCCTTTCTAAATTTTTCCAAATGCCTAGGGCATTAAGAAGGGAAAAGGTTTAGAACTGGATATGACTAAAAGGATTAAACAATTGTCGAGGACAATCTAAGGTTTACCAAAGATTGGTTGCTCAATGACAGTTGGAAGTATAGTGATAATTCTAGAAGGACCATATTGACATAATCTGTAAAGAGGCAACTCTTGTTCAGACGTGATAGTCAAAATGGAATCTGGAAATGTTTCAAAGTTAGAATTTCAATCTGTGTAAGATTAAGGAAACTTAATGCAAGAAGGATGTTTCCAACGAGTTGATCTCCTTTGGAATACTCTATAATGATTGTTGCCAAGTCTTTGTGATTTTGTGCATAATCGTTACAAGAGGATCAATGCATATAAGTTTAGAATCTAACAGATTTCAGTAAATGGCATGAATTTGGAATTCTTGCATTTGCAGTAAGGATTTGGGAGTACAGAATCAGTAAAGTTATTGATCTAGTTCACAAAGTAAAGGTCATAGATAAACATAGTATGCATACTTGGTGTATGGCATGACTAGTGTTTAGAAAACATAGTGTACATGCTTGGAGCATGGACAACTATTGTTTTAAATTCAAGAATAAAGTTGATAGCTGAAACAGTATACAATGAATAATGTGTAATCATATGGTGATAAATAAAAGGTGTTTTATTTATATTCATAAGTTCTAAGACCATATTGGATTCGATTATTATTGTGTTTCATTTTGCATGTTTTGACTTCCCGAATAAACTGGGTTATTCTTCCGGAATGACTAAGTTATTCAAACCATCCACAGTCGGTCATATGTTGGAAGTAGATATGAATTAAGACTGTCATGGGTTGGCTTGTAGAGGTCTAAGGTGTTGGACAAAGGGCTACAACACTCATGAGTGCTCATAAGTTCTGAGTATTGGATTCAACCCGCGCTCATTGGAATCACTTCATGGGTTTTATCACGAGTGATCATGAGACGATAATATCTTATATTCTTCAAACCTAGAGATATGAGTTGTTACTATGAGTTGATAGTACATTGATAGCACGAAAACGCATGTGGTAACTCGGTGCTATAAAACGTGCCTTTGTGTATGATTCAACAAGTAGTAGAACAAGCCATATGAGTCGAAGTTTATCCATTCCTTTTACCTTCGGTATAAAATGGATATCTGTGGGCCCCTCGATGATTTGATGATGACAAATGGAAGTGCTCGGCCGGGCCAAGACTGATTTGATTTGTTCAATTAGTCAGTCGTCATAAATCGGAAATCGGGAAACAACAAATGGATAGAGAGAATGATTATAATCCATGTCTCAGTCCATATGATATCTAGAATGGAGGAATATATGATCCCTTATCTAATGGACAAGTCACTGACAAAGGTCAGAGTTCATCTACAAGGTCAGAGTTTGACAGAATCTTTGAGAGCTACGATTGCCAGTTGGTTCCTGAAGTCATACGCAATAATAGTTTTAGACTTATCCAAGTGGGAGACTGTTGGATTAATGTCTAAGTCCATAACTATAATTGGTAAGACTTGACCCGACCCGGCATGGTCCATTTGGGTTGCATACCATCATGCACTTGGATAGACTAAAATGAGAGAAATAAGACACTTATGGTTATTAATATATTATAAGTTCTAGTATATTAATAATAAGAATAATAAGGTTATTTAATTAGTATTGATCAAGAATTAATCTAGGATTAATTGAGTGATCAAAAGAAGACTAATTAAATATATGGGTTGATTGTGTAAATCATCCATACTTGTATAGTGGGCTAATGCTCCATGGATTATCTAGTTGGGCCAAAACCCATATGATGCTCCATGGATGCTCCATGGTGTATTTGAACCCATGGATCCAGGGAAATGGAAAGTCATGACAATTAGGGTTTGCCCTAATTGTAACACTATATAAAGATATTATTCTTGGCAAAAATCGGCCTCTAGTAGTATTCTAGTGAAGGCTAGCCGATTTCAAGAAGTGTAGAATTCTCTCAAGCTATTCCAAGTGTTTTGATGATTGTGATTCCATTTGAGGTGTCACACTTGGGGCACTAGGCACTCAAGCTTCATGAAGACTTTCTACATCAAGAGGTATGTATTCTATCTTGTTACATTCATTGTTTTGTATGCTAGATTAGGATAATACCTTGGAAGTTCTTATTTGCATGTATAATAGAGAAAACATAGATCCAAGGTATTTAGGGTTGCATGTACACTTAGGAGTGTTAGAATGCTCAAAACCCATCAGATACCCAGTTAGCTAAAGGACGAGTTCCTGAAAGCACTCTCACAGGTCCGGAAATCATATGGGAAACGACGGAGAAGATCGTTTAGATCCGTGAACGATTGAAAGCCTCCAGAGACCGACAGAAAAGCTACGCTGATAAACGTAGGAAACCGTTGGAATTCCAGGTGGGTGACCGTGTTCTATTGAAGGTCTCACCCTGGAAGGGCTTGATACGCTTCTGAAAGCATGGAAAGCTAAATCCAAGGTACATTGGGCCTTTGGTGATTCTCACAAGAATCGGCCCAGTAGCTTACAAACTTAACTTACCGCGCGAACTCAGTAACGTACATTCTACCTTCCACGTATCGAACTTGAAAAAGTGTCTGTCCGATGAGACTTTTGTTATTCCACTCGATGAGATCGAGATCAACGAGAGCCTGAACTTCGTGGGGGAACCAGTAGAGATCATGGACCGAGAGGTCAAGCAAACGAAACAAAGTCGTATCCCAATTGTGAAGGTTCGCTGGAACGCCAAGCGGGGACAAGAATTCACTTGGGAGCGTGAGGATCGGATGAAACTGAAATATCCTCATCTTTTTACTTAGTTATGTGTAACTACTTTATTTACTTAGACTTTAATTTCGGGACGAAATTCCCTTTAACGGGGGGATGATGTGACAACCCGAAATTTTCGTTCGAGATAACCCTAAAAGTCAATCACTTCATATTATAAGTCAATTTCATTTTTATTTGTTTTTAATAAATTTAAAGTTCGTTTGACTATTATAATAATTATTCTTTAAATGAACGGGTGGAAGATTGTGTCGTCTCGGGTCTTGAAATTTCAAAACCATGAATACCACGTAGCTTAGAAGTTCACGACCAAACTTTTATGTTTGGGCCGTAAACTACCCCAAAAACCGTAAACTCATGCTTAAGCATGAGTTTACTCCTCAAATCACATCACTTCTCATTTTCAACCTAAAGAGTAAACTCCAAACACTCTCAACTATCATCCCGGTATTCACCCGATTTCCCGAAAATATAAGTACTTCTTGGCTTGATTTGTTGTTATATCACAACTTCTAGTGATTATACATCTTTTAATCCATCAAATTTCATGTTTTGATTAGATTTCCAAAACACCAAGAACACACACAAGAGTTCTTGGACTTTTAGTTCATTTCAAGCTTCCACAAAGTAAGTACTTCTATCCTAGAGTCCTTTAGAGCTTGCTATACATCTTAATATCAAGGAAATGTACCAAGAACACCAAGAACAAGGTGTTCATGGTTTTGGGAGGCTCCCAAAACCGTAAATACCAAGTAAGGTGCAAAAGGGTGGCTAAGGGTGCCTAGATGCTTCACAATGCCTTAGGGACTTGTCTAGATCATTCCTTGATGAGTTTATCACACAAAAAGCACAAAAATATCATATTTATATGTGCTTATGTTTTGGGGATATCCCAAAACCATAAGCACCCCAAAAGGTGTATAAATGTCCCATATTTATTCCTTATGCCTGGAATCTAACCTAGGCTATTACCTTGAAGTGTTTACGACTTGAAAACATCATAAAACCATGTTCCATAGGAGTTTACGGTAGTAAACTCATGGAGAAATGGTACATGGACCGTAAACTCCATTTTAGGAGTGTATTGATGCCACACAACACTTCCTAAGGCTTAAAATTGAAGTAGGAATGCTTGGATTGACTTAGAAAGCTTCAATCAACAAATGGTCACAAAGGGGGTGAGCTTACAACCGTAAACCCAAGGGTTTACGACCATAAACCCTTTTGGTTATGACAACAAAACCGTAAACTCCCTAATGCAGTTCTCCTTGAACCCCAAACACAATAGCCCTTCCCTACAACACTTAGACGCAATCCTTGAGACTTATAACACTTGTATAAGGTGTTTAGCATGTCCTAGGGTGTCTTGACTTGTTTATTAGTTGTTTAAGGACTAATTGGATACATATATGTGATATTATATGTTAACTAGGATCATAGATTGTGTTCAAGACTTCACTTGACACCTAGCAATCCTACATCTTCAGTTCATCCGTACCACTCACTACAAGTGAGTTCATACCCATTAATCAATGGTTTAAATGTTTTTAAATGCTTTATGGGGGGAATACAAGTTAAATACTTATAGTTATTACATCAATCACATGTGATTAATAACTACAAATCAAGTGGTTTTTCTTACTGTTCAAACTGTTTATCAAACTGTTTTAGAAGCTATTTTACTTATCAAATACTTCTACTTAAGCTATTATATACTTATTATCAAATGCATGCCTATGTATGTATAGTTATATAAGCCATGTTTGAAAGGCCTAGGAAGGCCAGCTCGCTTTATTTCCTTTTCCCCGTTGGGATGTGGTCTGGTAAGGTATCGTGTATCCGTCCGAAGGTCGTTTAAATATTAATTATATATCATGTGTACATATATAGTCATAAAGGTTCTTCCAGTCCATTCAATACCCTTCGGTAGCAAGGGTATACTTCCATGTTCATACGTACCAGTTACATCACTAGTAAGTTACCATAGGGTAGCACAGGAGGATACAAATACTATTACTAGAACAATGAAACATACAACGAGTCAGTTCATTCATGAGTCAGTACATTACTATACATGCTAGATAGGGAGAGAACATATATTATAGCTAGTACACGCAGAACATTACAGTACATATAGGCTAGACAGAGAAAGAGTACACTTTCAATTAGCACATTCATTACATATACATTTATGCAATTATGTGAACCATTGAGCGGGTCATGGAACTTCCTGCCATGACTGCTTTTGAATCCTGAATCTCCGTAATTGGGGAGCATATGAGTTTGCGTATAGATCTATATTGGATTGAGTATCGTACACCTTGCTGCTCACTACAGTGGGACTTGCAAGTCTATGGGTGCCAAATGTCGTTTCTTATGGCGTGTTACATCGTCGTGTTACTAGAGTCGGTAGCAGGATACAGGTCGATCACATGTTACTTTGAACAACTTTTGTTTTAAGGTAGTTATTACAATGGTAGTCACTTATTACAAATACTACGGTACTATAATATTTTCCCATTACATTCACTTCGTGAATATTCACACGATGCACGGTAATGTAAAAACTATATTTTTGGTTAATGATAGTCAGAATTGGGAAAACACACACTCTAACAAGAGACATACACACAGACACTAGAGGCCTTGGTAGAAGGCTACAGTTAGTAAGAAACATAGGGTTTTCTAGGAGAGTTCAAACATTTTAAAAAACATTGTACAAAACATCTTACGGAACATCTTACAAATGCTTGCATACAAACACAGACATTAATATACTTATGATCTCACCAACTTTAAGCTGATACTCTCTTTCAAAATAACTTGTATTCTCAGGTCACTAATAGACAGGTTCAGGTGCCAGGCATTTGAGAAGATGGAGTTTGTTCAAGACTCGTCTTTTATTTTGATATGTATATTTTTGGTGTCTATAACTTTGACATAACACACATGTATGAAATTATTTTATTAATGCAATGGATGATGTTGTTGCTTGTTTACTACTATTCATTGTTGTGATACTGTACATGACGTCCTCCGCCCCAGAACGTTTCCGCCGTTCATGGTTTTGGGGTGTGACACTCAGGCCCTGTTGGCCTTTTACCCGATGATCTGAAGTCATGGATCTCTTCCTGGGACCCTCTACTATATGCACCTGGCACACACCTCTCTTTCCAGGGTGCTCCTAAATCGAACCCGCATCTGCAACTCTTGGAAATCATATCCTTCAGGGTCTGACACCCTGTCGCGTTCAATAGCTCGCTTGCCAATGGCTAAGCTGCAACAACCGGAACATCCTCTGTCCCCAAACTGGGTCACAAACTCTTCCCTGAAGCTTCTTAGATTCTCCAAGACTCTCACTGATTCGAGTATAAATCCTGTGCTTTCAGTAGTACGGGCCCAATACTACCTTCCACACCTATCCATACTTTCCTCAGCAATCCTCCTGAATCCTCCAAGTCGCTTCCTCAAACTGGTACACCTAAGTCTCACTGAACCTCACTACTACTCACTGAAATATATCCTAGGCTTCCCTAGGTTCCCGAACTCTCCCAGTCCTCAGCTACTGAAAGATTACCAGTAATGTCAACTAGCCACCTCATGAATATAGCCTGTAACATCGTAAATTTTCAAAATAATTTCTCATTTTCAAAATCACATAATGTATCACATCACAAATCAAAATCCATAATCAATTCTGTTTTCAAAAACAAATCCCAAGATCTCTACATATAAAAATCTCCATCAGTGTGTGTGTACGTGTCAAGCCGTCGCCTTCCCATGGTCCTCGTTGGTACCTGAGACATCAAACATAACAACTGTAAGCATAAATGCTTAGTGAGTTCCCCAAAATACCACATACTACAAATACGCCACTCGAGGCTAACCCAACCCTCTGGTCCAGATGTCTCTGCGGGACCTTCCAGTCCTGCAGCACGTCGGACCCTCGGGTCCAGTCATAGCTCATTGGGCCCTCTGGCCCAATCTGAATCGTTGGACCCTCCGGTCCGGTCTATATAGTCATACAGCATACAAATAACACATAGCATACCATCTCATAAATAGCACATAATCTCATACATAGCACATAAGACCCTCTGGTCAACACATAATACCACTCAAGGTAACGTATAGTGAGAAGACTCACCTCGCGTGTCTCGGTAACTGGTAAAGCTCTCAACCACTAGTGCTCGATCTCCCGAGCTATCTTCCTCCTACAACACAGGTGTATTTTTACTTAATACTACTTGACTCTGGCTGACTAATACCACAAAGTCAAACTAGTCAACACTGGTCAACGGTTAACGGTCAACCCGACTCGTCGAGTCTAGCGTGGACTCGCCGAGTCCCTACAGGAACCCGATTCCCTATGAATCTCTTCCAACTCACCGAGTCACTCACCCGACTCGGTTACACAGTCCCTGGTCCGAAGTCTCTGAACAACCCGCACCAACTCGCCGAGTCTGGGATCGGACTCGGCGAGTGCACTCCATGCACAACCTCAAACGACCTTCTAAGGTCAGATCCACTCTAGTAACTCATAGATCTAGTCCCCTTAAGCTTATTGACCACGTAAAGTCCGAGTCTTGGTGCTCATTAAGCATCAAATAGCTCATTAATGGAGGTTTAGCCTCAAATATATAGATCCCAATCTAAAACCTCCATGGATGCACATAAAGCTTGGGCAAGGAGGTGCTCTGGACCTCTATGGGTCTTGATTCAGAGCCATAACTCGCCAAGGGACCACGATGATGCTAGATCTAGCCATAAAGGATTTGAATGGTACCTCAGATGTGATGTCCTGGACCATAGTTCTTCAAGAATCCACCCCTCTCTTGCTTCCTCTTGGCTAGATCTTCTCTTCCCTTGCTAGACAATAACTCCAAGAATCAACAGTGGCTCCTTCCCTCACTTGAATCACTCAAATGTTCTAGGGTTTCACTATGGAGACTAATGAGCGCAAATGACAACCATAAGGCCCTTTAAATAGGCCACAAACTCGAGAAATTAGGGTTTCATTAAACGACGCAGACTCGCCGAGTCCACTAAGGCGACTCGCCGAGTCCGAGCATCAATCTGGGTGAGAACCCGCGTCCTAACTCGGCGAGTCTACGCACCAACTTGCCGAGTCCCTTCTCAAAACTCAAAATAAAAAGATTAATTAGTATACCTGAAATCCCGGATGTTACAATTCTCCCCCATTAGAATCTGACTTCGCCCCCGAAGTCTCATTCCTGAAATAGCTCTGGATGCCGCTCCCGCATCTCCCGCTCCGAATCCCAGGTCAACTCGGATCCCTTCCGATGCTGCCTCTGAACCTGTACCAGAGGCACTTCCTTGTTCCTCAGAACCTTGATCTTTCGATCCACAATCGCAACTGGTCTCTCTGCGTAGTTCAAGCTCGCATCCACCTGAATATCCTCCAACGGCACTACTACCGACTCGTCGGCAATACATTTCCTCAACTGCGAGACATGAAAGGTATCATGGATCTGCCCCAACTCAACAGGTAGGTCCAACCGGTAGGCTACCCTGCCTACCCTAGCAATTACCCTGAAGGGTCCAATGTACCGGGGTCCCAACTTGCCCCTCTTCCTGAATCGTATCACTCCTTTCCAAGGAGAGACCTTTAGGAGCACAAGATCACCGACCTGAAACTCGAGCTCGGACCGACGTCTGTCCGCATAACTCTTCTGGCGACTCTGCGCGGTCAACAACCTCTGCCTGACCTGCTGAATCTGCTCGGTCGTCTGGAGTACAATCTCCGTGCTACCCATCACCCGTTGCCCCACCTCTCGCCAGCAGATGGGGTGCGACACCTCCGCCCATAAAACAGCTCAAAGGGTGGCATACCAATGCTCGAATGATGGCTGTTGTTATACAAAAACTCTGCAAAAGGTAGGTAGGTGTCCCAGCTCCCTCCAAAATCCAGAACACATGCTCGGAGCATATCCTGAAGCGTCTGAATCGTTTGCTCGCTCTGTCCGTCCGTCTGCGGGTGTTATGCGGTACTGAAATGCAATCTCGTACCCAACTCCTCATGAAACTTCTTCCAAAACCTGGAAGTAAAACGCACATCCTGGTCTGAAACAATCGACATCGGAACCCCGTGCCGCGATACCACCTCTCTCACATATAATTTCGCCAATTTCTCCGCAGAAAAGCTCTCGCTGATGGCTAGAAAATGAGCGCTCTTCGTCAATCTATCCACGATCACCCAAATCGCATCAACTCCTCTCGCAGTCCTTGGCAATTTGGTGATAAAATCTATGGTAATCAGTTCCCACTTCCACTCGGGAATCTCCAACGGTTGCAGCTTACCATGCGGACGCTGGTGCTCGGCCTTAACTTGGCGACAAGTTAGGCACCTCTCGACGAACCAAGCAACATCCCTCTTCATACAGGGCCACCAATACTCCTTCTTTAGGTCCAAATACATCTTGGTAGCCCCAGGATGGATCGAGAACTTCGATCGATGTGCCTCCTCCATCAAAATGGTACGCGTCCCGCCCACAAACGGTACCCAAATCCGACCCTAAAACGTCATAAGTCCCCGACCATCGGTAACGAATTCCGATACCTGACCAACCACCCGCTCCCTCTTTTGATTTTCCGATCTCGCAGCCTCAGCCTGATCCCCTCGGATGGTGTCCAAAATCGGAGTCGTCACCGTCAACCTCAAATAGATGTCTCGCAATGGGGCACTTTCTGCCCTACGACTCAGGGCGTCGGCTACCACATTAGCCTTGCCCGGGTGGTACAGGATCTCGCAATCATAATCCTTTACCACATCCAACCATCTCCTCTGCCGCATATTCAGATTTGGCTGATCCATCAGGTACTTCAAACTCTTGTGGTCCGTGTATATCGTACACCGAACCCCATACAGATAGTGACGCCAGATCTTGAGGGTGAACACCACAGCCCCCAACTCCAAATCGTGGGTGGGATATCTCATCTCATGAGGCTTTAACTGCCTCGATGCATACGCGATCACATGCCCTCTCTGCATCAACACCGCTCCCAACCCCGATATCGATGCGTCACAGTACACCACAAAATCCTCCATCCCTTCCGGCAATGCAAGCACGGGAGCTTCGCACAATCTCTGGAGAAGAGTCTCAAATGAGGTCTGCTGCTCCGGACCCCATGAGAAAGTAACACCCTTCCGGGTTAACTTGGTAAGTGGCACAACAATTTTGGAAAAGTCCCTGATAAATCTCCGATAGTAGCCTGCCAGCCCCAAGAAACTCCGGATCTCCACAGGTGACCTCAACACTTTCCAACTCATCATGGCCTCGATCTTGGCCGGGTCAACCAATATCCCATTCTGGTTAACGAGATGCCCTAAGAACTGGACCTCCCGTAACCAAAAATCGCACTTGGAGAATTTGGCGAATAGCCTCTCCGACCTCAGAACCCCGAGGAGCTCCCTCAAATGCTCCTCATGCTGCTCTCTGGTCCTCGAATACACCAGGATGTCATCAATGAATACAATGACTGAACGATCCAACATCGGCCTACACACCCTGTTCATGAGATCCATGAATGTCGCTGGTGCATTGGTGAGCCCAAATGGCATCACCACGAACTCGTAATGCCCGTAACGAGTCCTAAACGCCGTCTTCTGGATATCCTCATCCCGAACTCTCATCTGGTGATATCCCGATCTCAAGTCAATCTTGGAGAACCAAGACGCCTCCTGCAACTGATCGAATAGATCGTCGATCCTCGGCAATGGATAACGGTTCTTGACCATCAACTTGTTCAACTCCCGGTAATCAATGCACATCCGGTGTGAACCATCCTTTTTCTTGACAAAAAGGATCGGCGCTCCCCAGGAAGAGCTACTGGGACGGATGAACCCTTTCCCCAACAGCTCTTGCAGCTGTGAGGATAACTCCTGCATCTCTGGCGGTGCCAGCCGATATGGCGCCTTAGCGATAGGGGCAGCCCCGGGAATCAAATCGATACGAAACTCCACTTGCCTCTCGGGAGGTACGCCCGGCAACTCCTTGGGGAACACGTCCCGGAACTTACGCACTATCGGCACATCATCCACTGAACTTGGCCTCCCAACGTCCTCTCGTACATCCGTCACATAGGCCACGAATCCCTTGCAGCCCTGCTACAAACTCCGCCTCGCTCTGGTAGCCGAACAGAATACCGAACCACCACGAGTCCCCTCGCCATAAACTGTCAGCACTCCCCCACTAGGATCTCGGATCGTCACCAACTGACGCTCGCAATCTATGACAGCCCCGAAACGGCTCAACCAATCCATGCCTACTATGACACATACATCCCCCAGAGCAATCGGAATCAAATCAATCGGGAACTCCACCCTGAAGATCTCCAGCACGCATCCACGTATCACCTCAGTAGCACATACCTCACGCTCATCTGCTATGGAAACCCACAGAGGTCGACTCAACGCCTCTCTCGGAATACTAATGTGCCGACTAAAAGCTAAAGATATGAAAGACCGACTCGCACCCGAGTCGAATAAAACCAATGCAGGTACAGAACTCACAAGAAAAAGTACATATGCATAACATATAGCAATTACAATAGCATAAACTCAACATAAAATAGATAAATATTACATACCCGCCACGACGTCAGGTGCTGCGCGGACCTCCTCCGCAGTCAGCTGGAAGGCTCTTCCCCTAGCCTTCGGTCCTTCGGCCTTCACTGGCCGGGTCTTGGTAGCTCGAACCACAGGTGCAGATCCCTGCGCTGTGGAAGCAAACCGAGAACCCCTTCGGACAGTCCCTCGCAAAATGTCCTTCCTTCCCGCATTTGTAGCATACCCCAGTCTTGCACGGCCCGTCATGGCTCTTGCCGCACTTCCTACAAGTGCGGCCCCTTGAATTTCCTGTCCTTGAATCAGCGGGCTTTGCCCGCTTGGCGGCCGGCTGTGACTGTGCCGGTCGCCGATCACCCCTCTGCAACTTGGTCTCCTCCCTCGCCTGTGTCTCAAGCTCGATATCCCTCTTCCTGGCATTTGCCTGGAGCTCGGCAAATGTCTGATAAGTCGAGTTTGCCACGAACTCACGGATGTCCCTCCTCAAGATGCTCAGATAACAGCTCATGCGAGCCTGCTCAGTGGACACCAACTCCGAGCAAAACAGCGCCCGCTCATGAAACATCCTCGTAACCACTGTCACTGACTCGGTCCCCTGCTTGAGGGTCAGAAACTCCTGAGCTAAACGTTCCCTCTCCACCTGGGGAACATACTCGTCACGAAACATTGCAGTAAACCTCTCCCAGGTCACTGCAGTCAGCTCAGCTGTAGAATAGCTCGCGGTCACGAATTTCCACCAGTCCTTCGCCCCCAAGCGAAGCTGGTTGAGTGTGAATCGCACCCTCAAGTGCTCCGGACACGAGCACGTATAGAAACACCCCTCCATGTCTAAGATCCACCTCATAGCAGCGATCGGATCCTGTGTACCATCAAACTTCGGTGGTTTCGTGTTGCTGAACTCTCGGTACAGCAACGAATCACCACCCTGGGGTCTCGCAGCAGCAAATGCTGTGGTGGCTGCAGCAACAGCAGCATCAGTCAAAGCAGCGTAACGCTCGTCAAACGTCTTGATCAGTGTGGTCTTAATAGACCCAAACATCTCCGGAATCTCGGCTTTGATGGCAGCGGCCACCTCCTCATGGATGATCCGACGGATCTCCTCATCACTCACCCCACTGCTCTCGGGGTTATGGCGTGTCCCAACCATGATCAACCTCTGAAATACAACATCAGAAATATCAGGAATACTCTCGAGTATACTCACACTCGATAACTCAAACATCCTCTCTCCTGGTACCCCCAAGGATTCTTACTTGGAATGCGCACCAATCCGGTGTCTTCGACAGTACGGGCCCAATACTATCGTCCACACCGAATCGATATACAACCCAAGTCCTCCTCCTAGGATCCCAAATCGTAAACACTCTACTCTCGCTATGCACTGGCTACTCTCAATAGCCCTCCCCTGAGCTCTTCACTGCTACCTACTCACTCTCTCAAAGTGTCTCCTAGCAGCAGCGATCTCCTAAGCTAAGGCATCACAAATCAGGCCCACTCTAGTCCTAATAGGAATACCTAGCCTCTCTAACATGCACCACATAATATCTCATAACTCATAACATATAATGTAAAGGTATTTTGGGGATTCACCGTTCGGGCGCTGGCTGACCGTACACACCTTCCACTCTGCTCGTTTCCCAAAACCTCTTTTTCTTTTTAGAAAAATTTAGTTTTATTTGAAAATTTCTCAAATCCTCGGTTTGAGTTCAAATACGCCCGAAGGTGCATCCGAATCCCTCAAACCAAGGCTCTGATACCAACTTGTAACACCGTAAATTTTCAAAATAATTTTTCATTTACAAAATCACATAATGTATCACATCACAAATCAAAATCCATAATCAATTCTGTTTTCAAAAACAAATCCCAAGATCTCTACATATAAAAATCTCCATCAGTGTGTGTGTACGTGTCAAGCCGTCGCCTTCCCACGGTCCTCGCTGGTACCTGAGACATCAAACATAACAACTGTAAGCATAAATGATTAGTGAGTTCCCCAAAATACCACATACTACAAATACACCGCTCGAGGCTAACCTGACCCTCTAGTCAAGATGTCTCAGCGGGACCTTCCAGTCCCGCAGCTTGTCAGACCCTCTGGTCCAGTCATAGCTCATTGGGCCCTCTGGCCCGATCTGAATCATTGGAACCTCCGGTCCGGTCTATATAGTCATACATCATACAAATAACACATAGCATACAATCTCATAAATAGCACATAATCTCATACATAGCACATAAGACCCTCTGGTCAACTCATAATACCACTCAAGGTAACGTATAGTGAGAAGACTCACCTCGCGTGTCTCGGTAACTGGTAAAGCTCTCAACCACTAGTGCTCGATCTCCCGAGCTATCGTCCTCCTACAACATAGGTGTATTTTTACTTAATACTACTTAACTCTGACTGACTAATACCACGAAGTCAAACCAGTCAACACTGGTCAACGGTCAACGGTCAACCCGACTCGTCGAGTCTGGCGTGGACTCGCCGAGTCCCTACAGGAACCCGATTCCCTCTGAATCTCTTCCAACTCACCGAGTCACTCACCCGACTCGGTTACACAGTCCCTGGTCCGAAGTCTCTGAACAACCCGCACCAACTCGCCGAGTCTGGGATTGGACTCGGCGAGTGCACTCGATGCACAACCTCAAACGACCTTCTAAGGTCAGATCCACTCTAGTAACTCATAGATCCAATCCCCTTAAGCTTATTGACCACGTAAATTCCGAGTCTTAGTGCTCATTAAGCATCAAATAGCTCATTAATGGAGGTTTAGCCTCAAATATATAGATCCCAATCTAAAACCTCCATGGATGCACATAAAGCTTGGGCAAGGAGGTGCTCTGGACCTCTATGGGTCTAGATTCAGAGCCATAACTCGCCAAGGGACCATGATGATGCTAGATCTAGCCACAAATGGGTTCAAAAACCCTAAATCTATATGAACATCACAATAACAAAGAAGGATTCGAATGGTACCTCAGATGTGATGTCTTGGACCTTAGTTCTTCAAGAATCCACCCCCTCTTGCTTCCTCTTGGCTAGATCTTGTCTTCCCTTGCTAGACAATAACTCCAAGAATCAACAATGGCTCCTTCCCTCACTTGAAATCACTCAAATGTTCTAGGGTTTCACTCCGGGGACTAATGAGCGCAAATGACGGCCATAAGGCCCTTTAAATAGGCCATAAACCCGAGAAATTAGGGTTTCATTAAACGACGCAGACTCGCCGAGTCCACTAAGGCGACTCGCCGAGTCCGAGCATCAATCCGGATGAGAACCCGCGTCTTAACTCGGCGAGTCTACGCACCAACTCGCTGAGTCCCTTCTCAAAACTCAAAATAAAAAGATTAATTAATATACCTGAAATCCCGGATGTTACATAGCCACATGCAACAGAGATCAGATAATCCTTCAAGTAACAGACTCATCCCTATAACGGTAAGAATCAAACGAGAGCTGCGCAATAGGGTCAAATTTATCACTCTGAGATTATCTAGCCTGTTCCACATGTGACTTAGCATATTCACGTAATAGTTAGATCACATTACTAAAAGTCCCACAAAGCACAAAGCAAGCAACATTAAGACAATGGAAACTCTAACAATCATGTTCCAATCAAATCATTATATCCTCTAATTAGGAATTTGTACATGCAATTCAACGGTTCATACAATCAGGCATAACCTAAACAGGCTATCCTATCACCGACTGATCAGTACTAGCATGCAAGTCTACAAACACATATAATAGGCATATAAGGCATCCTCCTAGATCCTTAGCCCTAATCTAGCATCCAGTTCTCATAATCATATCATATCATAACATCACACACTTTGTTCTTCTCAAAGTTCTTTTTCTCTTTTCAGATTCTTTTCAAACTCCTTTTTATAAAATGGTTTTTCTTTTGAAAATTTTCATACCAAGCCCTTAGTTTGAGTTCAGACACACCCGAGAGTATGTCTGAATCCCTCAAACCAAGGCTCTGATACCAACTTGAAACATTCCAAAAATACAAGCAAAAAATTTCATTTTTAATTATGTCATTATAAAACCAACAGTGTAATAAAACATCTGTAATATTACATCATGTCAAAAGCAAAGTACAAATAATCAAACACGTTATGATAAAACAATATCAGAGTGTAATCCCAAAAATATCATGTGCGGAAAACCATATTGTGAGGCGCTGCGATCAAGCCGACTCCTTTCCTTTAAACACGAAGTACCTAAAATCAATACTGAAAACCATAAGCACGAAGCTTAGTGAGTTCCCCCATCATAACACATACCGTATAAACACATAATGCCTAGCATATCTGGGTGCTGGCCTCCCCTTCGGTATCTTTCAACCGCTAACTGCCTAGCATACCTGGGTGCTGGCCTCCCCTTCGGTCTTCTTCAACCGGATAACTACCTAGCATATCTAGGTGCTGGCCTCCCTTTCGGTCTCTTTCAACCAGATAACTGCCTAGCATATTTGGGTGCTGGCCTCCGCTTTGGTCTCTTTCAACCGGATAACTGCCTAGCATATCTGGGTGTTGGCCTCCCCATCGGTCACTTTCAACCGGATAACGGCCTAGCATATCTAGGTGCTGGCCTCCCCTTCGGTATCTTTCAACCGGTAATCAGGGACTACTTCACCCCTACCTCTACAACATAATAACATAGCATAACATACATGAATATAGTGTTAGGCATATCTGGGTGCCCGACCTACCCCTTCGGTATCTTTCAACCGGTATCCATGGACTATTTCACCCCCTACTACTACCACATAATATCATATCACATGTATCATAATCTACCTAGCACATAAACATAACAGGTAGTAGCAAACATAGACAATTATCACAAAGACAATCATCTAACAACTCCTACTGGTGGGCCAGCATTGTGGCCGTATACCCACCCCTACTGGAAGGTAACTCACCTCACACTACTGAAGTCCCGAAGACACAATCCCACACTGGCTGAAGTCCCGCAGACTTGACCCCAGCTGTTGGCTGATAGATTCCCGAACTGTCAACACCAAAATAACGCCCAATTAATAATTTGGTCCCGATACATAACCATAAGTACATTCTTTGGGTAATTACTACATTACCCCTATCTTGGCTTATTCAAGCCCAAGGCCCAAACCATAGTCCCAAAGTCAATTAGGAATCAAAGCTCATCATATGGCCCAATTTTCCAAATTGGGCCCAAGCCTATACATAACCTTATTCTAAGGCCCAACATCATATGCAATCATTAAGGCCCAGACTATGGCCCATCTATGGCCCAATTTTCCAAATTGGGCCTAACTCCTCAAAGCCCATTAATTATTCTAGTCCAATTGCTTGACTTTGGATGGCCCAATAATAATCCAATCATCAAGGCCCAATATAAAGGCCCAACAATAAACCCAGGTGAAATTAAGGTTTCACATAAAATGATGATTAGGGTTAAGTGTTTCTCACTTAACCCATTACGGACTTAATCCACTAAGGACTTAATCCATTACCATAAGGTGGTGGTTTTCAATTTCCTTTCATTATTACATTTTACAATACACTTATCAATTCTTAAAACGAACCACCAACCAACAACCTTTGCTCAGAAAACGAACCCAACACCCACCTATGGTGGGTGGCAACGACGGCAACACCCTAACGGCAGTAGTGGCGTGATATCGATGGTGATAGGCAGCATTTGCGATAACAGCCACCACTTCACGGTGGTGGCGAGTCTCCCTGATTCCTGCCCAACAGCTTGTGTCCATAAATCACCAAGTCGTCGCAAGCTCGACTTGTTACGTATTCCGGTCACAGGCACTTCTCGTGGTGGTGTAAGGTAGTCGGGAAATAGCACCAGCCACAATAGAATAATGCCCAACGAGGAGATGGTCTTCAACAAGAACGACAGCGGCTCGACTTCAGAAAATGGAACATCGTCGTGGTGAGGCTTCGGTGGTCGGAGAAAAGGTAGGAGAAGAATGGCGAACACAATAAGGAACGAACCACCGGCATCCGACGTTCCTCACCCATGCATCCGCGTCCAAGGCTCCAACTCCAGTGGTACTCTTCTAGCTGTTCACGATGTTCGATGGTGGCGGTACGATAACTGGCGGCCTCTGAGGTGGAAAGGGGGTATAAGGGTGGCGGCTGTTAAAAGAGTTAGGGTTAGGGTTTAGGTAACCAATACTTAGCTTATATACCCGCTATCATGTAATCTTATTGCCATAATGGCAAAAATAGTCGCCCTCTATAAAATTATTTCCATCTATGATCCAAAATTTACCATTTGACCCCTGCCACTTAAATCCTTTGCAATTGAAGTCCGAATTTTACCCTTTTAGCCCTCAGCATTATAATTTTTTACAAATTAGGTTTAATATTCAATAAAAACCCCTTAGCCCCCAAAATCTTCTCATATGAAGTCCCAGAAATTACCACTTAGTCCTTGCCTTCATAAATATCTACGAATCCGATCTAAAACATACACTTTCAGCCCCCGACTTCTAAAATTATGACAATTAGCTCCTCAGAATCATCCTTTTATATATATTTATTTATCTTAGGGCTACCATTCGTTCATTATTTTGTTTATTTATTTAATAAATAAATCGGGTGTTAAAACTACAAAGTTCTCTGATCCCTCTGGTAAGGCCAGAATTGGTGCATTGCATAGTTTGTTTTTCAGGATTTTGAAAGCTTCTTCGTTTTTCTCTTCCCAGATAAATTTTCTGTCCTTATGGGTCAAAGATGTTAATGGTTGAGCAATCTTGGAGAAATTCTCAATGAAGCGTCTATAGTACCCAGCTAATCCTAGAAACTATCGTATTTCTGTCGGGGTTTTGGGGGCTTCCCACTTCTTGATTGCCTCGATGTTAGCTGGATCTACATGAATTCCTCTTTCACCGACCACATGACCAAGGAAATGTACTTCCCGAATCCAAAGTTCACACTTAGTGAACTTGGCATAGAATTTCTGCTCCTTCAATAGCTCCAACATTAGCTTCAGATGTCTCTCATGATCTTCCTTTGTTGGTGAGTAAATAAGTATGTCATCGATGAATACGATTACAAACTTGTCTAGGTATGGTCTATAGACCCTGTTCATCAAATCCATGAAAACAGTTGGCGCGTCCGTTAGTCCAAAATGCATGACTAAGAACTCATAATGTCCATAACGGGTTCTAAATGTTGTTTTATGAATATCTCCTTCGTGAACTCTTAGTTGATGATATCCTGATTAGAGTTCGATCTTTGAGAAGTATGAAGCGCCTTGTAGTTGATCGAACTATTCATCAATTAGAGGAAGAGGATATCGATTCTTGATTGTCAACTTGTTCAGTTCTCTGTAATCAATACGCATTCGGAATGACCCATCTTTCTTTTTGACAAATAACACGGGGTCTCCCCAAGGTGAAGAACTTGGTTGTATAAACCCCTTGTCTAGAAGATCTTGAAGTTGTCCGGACAGTTCTTGCATCTCGGATGGTGTGAGGCGATATGGTGCTTTTGCTACTGGTGCCACTCCAGGAATTAAGTCGATCCGAAATTCGACCTGCCTGTGAGGGGGTAGACTGGGTAATTCCTCCGGAAACACTTCGGGATAGTCTTGAACCACCGGGATCTCTTTGAGTTGCTTAGATTCAGGTTCTCTTTCTACTACATGGGCCATGAATGCAATACAATCCTTCTTCAGGTACTTGTGAATCTTCATGCTTGACACAATGTTTATATTTCTTCTTGGCTTCTCACCGTGTAAGATAAGGGTTTCGTCATTGGGGAGAGGTACCCTAATGACTTTCTCATAACAACCAATGTCCGCTCTATTCTTGGATAACCAATCTATTCCTACTATTACATCAAAACTACCTAGCTCTATGGGAATTAGGTCAATGTTAAAGAGTTTATCAGCTAAGTTCAAAGTACAACCTGGAATTATTTCAATAGCCCTAATTTCATACCCATCAACAACTTCAATAGCATAAGTATTCCTCATCTTTCTTGATTTCAACTTGATTAATGGTCTAAATGCTAAAGAAACGAAACTCCTATCTGCTCCCGCATCGAATGCTACTGATGCAAAATGATTGTTCAGGAGAAACGTACCTGTTATCACTTCAGGGTTCTGACGAGCTTCTTCTGCACCAATCAAAAAGGCTACACCTCTTGACCGCCCACCTTGATTTCCTTGGAAATTTTGCCTAGCTTGGCCTTGCCCACTGCTACTAGGCCCCATGTTTATTTTGGGACAAGCGTTACGAAGGTACTTAGTACTCCCACACTCGTAACATGCCCTTTTTCCATCCTTATTCAGCTTACAATACTTCGGGTAATAGCATGTCTGATTACAGTTTTGGCACACAGGGCAAGCTCCCTTGTGATGGAAGTTACACTTATTGCACTTCGGGTGTGGTCCTGTGTTATGCTTTCGCTCCTGCATTTCCATGACTTTCTGTTCCTGAGTTTTCACTAGTTCTTGCTCCTGGGCTCTTACCATAAACTTTCTTGAGACTTTCTGCTTCCTCCCTGACTTGCCTCCATACTTCTTCTCTCCTTGATCTATTGGCTTCCTCTTGCTACCAGAGTTTTCCTTTGTCGATGCTCCCGTTCTTATCACATCATTGGTTAGTCGATTTGCTAGACTTACTGCACTTTGAATGCTATTTGGGTTTGCTGAATTAACCATTCCCTGAATGTCTGGTGCCAGACCCTAGATGTAACGATCTATCCGTTTCTCCTCAGGAGTAACCATGTGAGGTACCAGTTTTGCTAGTTCATGAAATTGGACTGTGTACTTCTCTATTTACGTTCTAACCATAGAATGGTTCCAAAACTCATATTCAAGCTTCTGAATTTCATCCTTTGGGCAATACTCCTCTATCAGCAGCTTCTTTAGGTCTTCCCAAGTTAGCTGATATGTCGTTGCACGGCCTCGGGTTTGCACTAGAGTATTCCACCAGGTCAATGCCCTATCGTAGAGTACACAAGTTGCATACTCAACTTTGTTGCGCTCGAGGCATTTGCTAATGTGAAGGAACGACTCCATGCTGTTAATCCATTTCAGCAACCTGACCGCAACTTCCTTTCCATGGAATTCCTTAGGTTTACAGGCCATAAAGGACTTGTAGTTGCATTATCTTTCATTGTTTCCCAGGTTTCCTCCACTACTTCCTTGGTTAGCATTAAGTCTCGCAGTTACTTGAGTAACAATGTTTGGGATTACTGCCATGAGTTGTTGTGCTACAATTTGAGCAACATCGGGTGTTTCGTTTTGTGGGCGCCCGTGCTTAGGCCTTCCTGACATGGTTCTAAGACACAAGAGAAGAAATATGTATAAATATATATAATAATGTATAATATTTAGTTCACTACTAATTTTTAAAACCATAAGTGTTGTCAAATTAATGGTTTGCATTAATACTATGCATATATATTTGAGAAAGGAAAGAAAAAGAAAAATCTTTTTATTCAATCATTGACTGAGTAAATTCTAGGGTTTGACCTCATAGTAAAAGTTTTCGAACATAAAAATATCTTTTTTTTTCATTACCATACAAAGTAGTTTTAATACCAAGACGATACATCAATCCCAAAATAATGTTTTAAATGTTTTTCCCAAAAAGAGACCCTACATGGGTTTTCAATACATGATAAGATAAAATACTAAAATCAGAACCAAATATGAATCGCTATCCCAACAAGAAACATCCACAGCACAATTAGTAACAGCCCTCCAAACACATAATATGTCGTCATCGCATGACCTGCCACTCGTCTAGCAGCACTAGCAGTATCAGTAGCCTCCATCGAATGCTGAAGCAGGATTTACATCCCTGTCATCACATCATCCAAAACCTCCTGATGCCCAGCTATCACAGTGAGACTGTGACGTAGGTCTGCTGCCATCCACTGCATTATTCGGGATTCTCCCGAGGTCATACGTGACTGCCTGACAGGTATCCCATTGACTCGCTATGGTGGGGGTGCTCTCGGTCCTGAAATGCTGGGTCCTACCCTACTGGGTCTTGCCGTGCCAAGTCATGTTGTACTGGTTTCTATCCTTGTCGGGATAGGAACACTCTTCCTTTCCGTCTTACGAATACAAAGCCCATAAAGTGGTGGTTGTGGCAACATCGATGCAGGCGATGCCTCGCGTTACTGAATCGCGGCGTTGTCGTTGCTAATCTCCACCGAGCCTCCCGTTTCTTCCGAGGTGTCTTCTTCCACTGAGGCAGGGGGGGGTCACATCGAGGGATAACAGTGACATAGCCGGACTCATCAGCTAAGGCGGTAGCGCGAGAGGATGACGATGTCGAAATAGTGGACTGAGACATAGTTTCAATGAGATTTGAATTAAATGCCAATGCATGCCTATAATATGCAATGCTTTCACACACCAAAATTAACCTTTTTGAATTTTCGAAATAACGTTTTCTCAAAATTTTGGTTGAACATATTCCCATTATAATTAGCTCAAGCTTTGTATAAATCTTTCCTTAATTAAACACATGTGATCAGGCTATGTTTAATTGAGGTCCAACAATAAAATTCCCGACCTAATTATATTAGTAATATGTTTGATGTAAAAAGAATATTTATAAGTTTTGGTTATAGGTTGTGTTTTCTTAGATGAAAACTGATGTTCTCTATAAGTTTAGCTCTGATACCATTTTTGTCACACCCCGCTAAAGCGGAAACGCAAGATATGACAGCGATAAAGGTTTCATTGCCAAAGATAAAAGTACATCACCATAGCAATATTTAAAAGTTTCCATCCCATAGTTTAAACAAAAACAAAGTACAAGTTTTCCAAAATGACATTGTTCAAAATATAACTTCATAAAATAACTTCCACACGATGCAGTATGCTCTATGATGATGGATCTTTATATCCACTTACTAATTATTTCCTGGAAAAGCATATAAAATGAGTGTCAACTATGAAAATAGTTGGTGAGTTCACAAGTTTATAAAATCAAGATTTGGTATAAGACATTCCATCAATACAAGTACATTTCTTTAATGAGAAACCAAGTTCATTGCTATAATGAGAAACAAAGTTGATTGCTAGAATTGATAAACGAGTTTATTGCCATAATAAATAACAAGTTTGTATGTGTATGAGCAAACAATGAGTTCTCAACCAAGCCTATGACTGAAGCCCTATCAAGATCTATGTTTATCGTTCCATAGATTATATGGTATCATGCACTCCAGCAATCGGGCAAGTGAGGAGTTATGAATTCCTAATAGCGCTATCCACAATGACCATTGGCTCAAAGAGTTAATGGTTAGAGAAAAGTATAAGGGAAGGGCCTTAAGACAATAAGTTATCATGTTCCGTGTTGCATAGACATACATAGAGAGATATAGCAATTAAATAGCACTCATGTTTGATACAAATCAATTTAAATACAACGAACAAATAATAGTTTTCCGGGACATGCTTTTCCACCCCAAAACATAAAAGTTGGAAAAAGAAGGGGAGTGCGTGAATACTAACAATGTTTCAAGTAGGTACAAGTGGTGCCTCGGAATACACCAATGCCTTCCTACCGGGATCCTGCGACATCAAACACACACTAGTGAGTTTCCATGTCGAAATCTAATGCTAATATACTAAACTCTACATATAGAGAAATGTCAAAATTTTTTGTTCTAATATTGGTTTTATATTAACTGGTTACAATTTTTCTGAAATTATGAAATTTTATAACTCATGTGGTTAAGAAAATTTTGGATATTAATTTTCCATATTTTTTTGTAATTTTAATTGAGGGTATTTCAACACATTTTAAGGTGTTTTAAACTCCTAAAAATGTAAAATACTATAAAAAAAAAGTTTCCTAAAACTGTCGACTCTTGTATTTTCATTCTAAATACAGTAGATGTTCTCCAAAAAATTTCCCTTGAATTTTTGATCTGATTAACTATTTCTCCAAATTTTTAAGCCTTCATAACAATATAAATTCATGAAAAATAGTATCCAAGGGATACAAATTCCCAAAAATTTTATAATACTTCCACTAGACATACTTAAGCTAGGAAAAATATAAAAATGGATTTCTAAACTGTTTAACCCAATTTTATGATTTTTGTGCATTTATTATATTAAAAAATGAAATAAATAGAAAAAACTTTCCAAAACTACCCAAACTTTTTATATTACTGTTATGATGTAACATCCAAAATTTCAAAACAACTAAAACTTTTCAAAATCACCCATTTTATTAACATTGTTACAAAAAGGTTTTCAATACATTATTAAACAGAGTAATTTCCCAGGTTCATATCATAAAACACCAACGCGAGGAACGGTACGATCACGCCTTTGCCTTGCCACAGACTCTTGAGAACCTGAAACATAAAACCACAACTGTAAGCCCGAAAGCTTAGTGAGATACCCCCAAAATACCATCCGCATATATGCCTTTCCAGGCCCTGACCTTCCGGTCCATGTGTCTCAGGGGACTTCCGTCCCTGCTGGGTAAACCTTCCGGTCCTACCCACGCCGACCTTCCGGTCCATCACACAACATATTGCCTTCCGGCCCATAACATATTGCCTTCCGGCCCATAACATAGTGCCTTCCGGCCCATAAGCATAAAAGGCATATATAACATAACAATTAATCATATAGCAGTTCATAGACAACAATCGATCAACAGATCACATATCATAGCATTACTCTAACAAGATACCGGTCTAGCCGGTCACTATCATAACATTACCCTATGAATCAGTCAGCATACTAAATGCATACATACGCCTTTCCAGGCCATGACCTTCCGGTCCACATAGCAAAGCCTTTCGGCCCATAACATGTAATGCCTTCCGGCCTATATCATAACAATGACAACTACCCGGATTTCCATCCGATAAAAAGGGTCGGCCTTGGTGCCATAAACCCTAGCGATATAGTGAGGATAACTCACCTCGAAACTGCCGACTGAACAGATAGCTCAAGCTGCTCCGGTCACTGATACGATCTCCACCTCTGGACAGTCACCAATGCACTGAACTCAAACAATAAACAACAATTACCAAAATACCCCTGGAACCACTGGTCAATCCTTGGTCAAAGACAAGGTCAAAGTCAACCCCTGACTGACCCTACTCGCCGAGTCAACCCTATGACTCGCCGAGTACCCATACTCAGAACTTCACTAAACCCGCGACCAAACTCGCCGAGTCACCCCAAGACTCGCCGAGTTCAACGACTCTGAGTCCACTCGCCCTCAACTCACCGATTCTTTAAGATTCCCTTTTTACACGTCGAGTATCCCCCTTGACTCGACGAGTTCCTCCTGGAAGAATCGTGGGGCCACCCCGACTCAACTCGCCGAGTCTGAAGAACAACTCGACGAGTCCCAGTTAATCTTCAAGCTACTCGCCGAGTCTGTTCATCGGACTCGGCGAGTCCATGCCATGCAACCGCTCAAACTGCCTTCTAAGGTCAGAACTGCTCCAACCATTCATAGGTCTAGCCTTCCTAAACTGATTCATCACGTAAGGTCCTCATTTTGGTGCTCATAATACACCCCATGATTCATAATTTACATTTTGACCTAAGGCATAAGGATTCCAATCCAAAACCTTCATCAATTCCCTAAATGTACAGACATGGGACATTCTGGACCTCCAAAGGTCCCAATACAGGGTTACAATCGATTAGGGGACTAGGGTAACATTCAATATATTCACAAAAGGGTTCCATAAACCCTAATTCCATAATCACATCAACATAGCAGAGTATACTCGAATTCTTACCTGGATGATGTATTCTCTGTGTCCCCAATCCTCAGAATGTGACTCCCTTGCTGTTCCTTTAGCCAATCCCTTCTCTTCCTTGCACAACCACTCTTCTATAATCAACAATGGCCTATAATCCTTGCTCCAGATGCACACAATCGATTTAGGGTTCTTCTCAGAAGGCTAAAATGAACAATGACGGCCAATGAGTCCTTTTTATACGTCCCAAACCTGAACGGTTAGGGTTTTCGCTAAACAGCGTAGACTCGCCGAGTCCATATCCGGAATCGTCGAGTCCAGTCGCGAACCCGCGACCAGATCTGCGATCTTACTCGGCGAGTCTAGACTCCAACTCGCCGAGTCCCCTCTTAAAACACCCAAAACATAATTATAACAAAACCTGGGATTCCGGGCTGTTACAATTCTCCCCCACTAGGACTAGACTTCGCCCTCGAAGTCTCACTCTGAAAATAGTTCCGGATGCTGCTCCCACATCTCACGTTCCAGCTCACAGGTCATTTCCGATCCCCTCCGATGCTGCCACTGAACTAACACCAGAGGTATCTCCTTATACCTCAGAACCTCGATCTTCTGATTTCTGATGACCACTGATCTCTTGGCATAATTCAGGCTCGCATCCACCTAAATGTCTTCTAACGGGACCACTGCCGACTCATCGGCTATATACTTTCTCAATTGCGACACATGAAAAATGTCGTGGATTTGTCTCAAATCCGTGGGCAACTCCAACGGTAGGCCACCCGGCCTACCCCCGCAATCACATGAAAAGGCCCAATATACTGGGGCCCCAACTTGCCCCTCTTCCTGAATCGAATCACTCCTCTCCAAGGAGAGGCCTTCAGGAGTATGAAGTCGCCGACCTGAAACTCAAGCTCGGACCGGCGTCTGTCTGCATAACTTTTCCTGTCGGCTCTGGGCGGTCAATAACCTCTGTCTCATCTGTTGAATCTCCTTTGTCGACTGAAGCACGATCTCTGTACTACCATCACTTTCTGTAACCGAGAATTACCCAAGATGCAGCTCTGCTCTAAATCTCAACAATCACTCGACCCACAAGGGTTAGGAAACCAGAAACCACCGGATCCCCGATCCAAAGCCCACTTTGTCCATACCGGACTGACTGAGAGACCCATTCTCACTCTCAGAGCAACTCTCACGAGTTCTCCTCTTGCAATCACATACCCATGCTGAACTAGCCCCAACACCCGCAGGTTGGAAGACCCGATACACTAATGATATCCTCGAACATCTCCTAGGATGAACCACTAATATCCACCCTATACCCTGATTAGACTCACACTGAGAATTCAAGATTCTCTCTCCCCCTGCATCTCTTCTGAGCCTCAACAGACATCCCAAACCGGATGGGTTCCTACTTCACTGCCGCGCACACGATGCTCAAAACCATACTTGAATACTCTAACCATAACTCTGCTCTGCAGCTTTCACTTTCGTGAACTTGCACTCCCCTTCGGAGTTACACACCTTTCTCTTTTCCTTTTCCAAGGAACCCTCTTGGCCATAATGCTACTCCAACCAGTGCCACGGTGCTCGCCCCAAGCGACACCACCCTTTTTGCGTAACCGCTATCCACATACTCTGGCTCTCATTGCAGGGGCTCTCAAGCCCATGCACTCTCTCCACTCCACAGAATCACTACCTCAACTAAACAAAATCACTAACCCGGGGCCAGACCTTCCAATGTAATCACACTGCAACATACAAAATCCGAAATCTCAACCTGATCCAACAATACCATCAGAGTCCCCAGCATGACTGGACCGACTCTCATAACACACACTAGCCACTCGAGGCTATATCTCTGTGGGTCCGTACACCCAAACTCTGTGAACCCTCAGGTTCTAACTCTGGGAACCTTCCGGTTCCAACTCTAGAAACATGCACAACATAAATCCCGTGGGATTAATACAGTACGACCCATCACGTACATCAAGCATACAAATACTCTGATCACATAACCCCGGTTACTTACTCAAACTTGATCCCGGCCTGCTCCCAGGCCTCCACAATCAAATACCCTAGGTCTGTATCCTGCCCCACATACCCGACACTCGCTCTTGTCAGCCTATACTTTGAGCTGACAGAACACTGCTGAATCCCAACAGCTAAGCACTCTCACATACTCATCGATCTCCCGGAGAATTCTCCAATTCTCCCCCACTGAAAGCACTGACTAACAGCCACCGATCGCCATTAACGACCTTTCAGAACGATCCTGCACAAAGAGAACATTTACACACTGACTGCTTCCCACAAGCATAAGCAACCCTCAGCAAAACACATCTCTTCCCTGATCAATCCGCTCAAAAGAATCCGGTCTTTCAATTATCCACTCCACGACTGCAGATGCTACCCGACATTCAACCCAGTGCCGCATCTCCACTATCAACCCTCACGAACGATAACCAACCGAATTCCCAACAATAACTCATAACCAAACCCACAACCTGCGAAAGGATGAATACCGCATCGAAAACCGCACAAGGCTACCGGCACCAAAACACCAAACTATAACCATACCAAACCATTAGGGAACAACGAATGCCAAAGCGAAAACCTGAAACACCAATCCATAACCATGCCAAACCCACGAAACAACGAATACCACATCGAAATCCACACAAGATACCAGCACAAATAATACGCCACAATCAACGCAAGACAATCAAAACATCAAGAAAGCATCATACCCGCAGCTGCCTCCGGCACCGCTCCGTCTCCCTCTGCCGCAAGCCGATAAGCATGACCCTGAGCCCTTGGGCTCCGCTCCATCCTGTCCTCCTCCTGAACTCCTCAAGGTGGCCGGTGCTAGAGCCTGCACCGGTCCTGCAGAAAGCTGTGGACAGTTGACCCTCAAATGTCCAACCTACCGACAATGATAACAAATCCTCAATTCCCGAATCGGCACTGACTGCCGACAATCCCGCGCATAGTGCCCCTCCTTTCCGCACTTGCGGCATGCACCACCGGACCAGCAAACTCCGGTGTAACCCCTCCCACACTTCCCACAAGTGTGGCCGCTCCGATCCCCCATTCTAACATCAACGGTACTGGACCGTTTCGGCGCTGGCTGCGACTGCATCGGAGCCTACCTCAGCTCACGCAACTGCAACTCAACCTCTAACTCACGCCGCATGGTGGCCTCCTGCAACACCAACAAGGTCTCGCTCCTCTGCACAGACACGAACTGTATGATATCCCCCTTGAGCATACTCAGATATCGGGACATCTGAGCCTGCTCCGAAGCGAACTCAAGGCAAAACATCGCCCTCTCAATAAACATCCTGGTGATCTCAGTCACCGACTCCGAATCCTGCTTCAGCTCAAGGAACTCCCGAGCCAATCTCTCCCTCTCATCTCGCGGAACATAGCGAGTACTGAACATCTCTCTGAACTGATCCCCTGAAACCGCAGCCCTCTGCGCGTCGGAAAATGACCTCGCAGTCAATCTCCACCAATCCTTCGCTCCGAGCCTCAATAGGTTCAGAGCACCCCTCACCTCTCTGATCAGTAGGGCATAAACTCGTGGAGAAACACCCCTCCACGTCTGATAACCATCTCATAGCAACAATCGGGTCCTGAACTCCATCGAATGTGGGAGGCTTCGTATAATAGAAGTCCCGATACTGAAAACTCCGACTAGCTCCTCCCCTTGCCGCTGCTACAGCCGCTGTAGCCACCGCGGCAGCCGTTTCTGCGAGAGCCGCATATCGCTCATCAAAATACTCCATCATGGCGGTCTTGATCGACCCTAAACAATTCCGGCAACTCAGCCCGAAACAATGCAGCAACCCCATTACGCAGGATCTTGCGAATCCTCGCATCCAACTCACTTGTGCTCGTCTGATTGATAACCTCCGACAGCACCGATCCACCCGGGACTCGCTCTCCAGCTCCCGATCCTGATCCGGATCCACTATCATCATGCCTCGAAATCTCCATACCGAGGACACCATACCAATCTCAGACACTTCCCACAATCCTGGGATCCACCTCTCGCAACCCTACCCTAGAGACCATGGTTTCCCTGATACGCGTATGGGTCCTGTGCTTTCATTAGTACCGGCCCATACTACCTTCCACACCTACCCATATTTGTATGAAGTACTACCACAATACCCTAGGGAACATGCATAACAACTATCAACCCTCACCACTAGAGGAACACTGAGAACATCCCATAAGGGACCCTAGGCTACAGGCATCACAAATCAGGCAACATTATCATGAATTCCTGAAGATCCCTAGCCTAACTCTAGCATGCTGTTCTATCAAGCTCAATAAAACAAATATCATGTATGGTATCTTGGGGTTACTTACCGGCTCCAGCTGATCGTACCTCTGCGTTCTCCTTTTACTAAATTTGAAAACCATTTTAAATTTCTCTTTTTTTTTTTTTTAAAAATCCTCCTCGATTTGAGACTGGAGTCACACGAATGTTTCCCCCAATTCACTCAAACCAAGGCTCTGATACCAACTTGTAACATCCAAAATTTCAAAACAATTAAAACTTTTCAAAATCACCCATTTTATTAACGTTGTTACAAAAAGGTTTTCAATACATTATTAAACAGAGTAATTTCCCAGGTTCATATCATAAAACACCAACGCTAGGAACGGTACGATCACGCATTTTCCTTGCCACAGACTCTTGAGAACCTGAAACATAAAACCACAACTGTAAGCCCGAAAGCTTAGTGAGATACCCCCAAAATACCATCCGCATATACGCCTTTCCAGGCCCTGACCTTCCGGTCCATGTGTCTCAGGGGACTTCCGTCCCTGCTGGGTAAACCTTCCGGTCCTACCCACGCCGACCTTCCGGTCCATCACACAACATATTGCCTTCCGGCCCATAACATATTGCCTTCCTGCCCATAACATATTGCCTTCCAGCCCATAAGCATAAAAGGCATATATAACATAACAATTAATCATATAGCAGTTCATAGACAACAATCGATCAACAGATCACATATCATAGCATTACTCTAACAAGATACCGGTCTAGCCGGTCACTATCATAACATTACCCTATGAATCAGTCAGCATACTAAATGCATACACACGCCTTTCCAGGCCATGACCTTCCGGTCAACATAACAAAGCCTTCCGGCCCATAACATGTAATGCCTTCCGGCCTATATCATAACAATGACAACTACCCGGATTTCCATCCGATAAAAAGGGTCGGCCTTGGTGCCATAAACCCTAGCGATATAGTGAGGATAACTCACCTCGAAACTGCCGACTGAACAGATAGCTCAAGCTGCTCCGGTCACTGATACGATCTCCACCTCTGGACAGTCACCAATGCACTGAACTCAAACAATAAACAACAATTACCAAAATACCCCTGGAACCACTGGTCAATCCTTGGTCAAAGACAAGGTCAAAGTCAACCCCTGACTGACCCTACTCGCCGAGTCAACCCTATGACTCGCCGAGTCCCCATACTCAGAAATTCACTCAACCCGCGACCTAACTCGCCGAGTCACCCCAAGACTCGCCGAGTTCAACGACTCTGAGTCCACTCGCCCTCAACTCACCGATTCTTTAAGATTCCCTTTTTACACGTCGAGTATCCCCCTTGACTCGACGAGTTCCTCCTGGAAGAATCACGGGGCCACCCCGACTCAACTCGCCGAGTTTGAAGAACAACTCGACGAGTCCCAGTTAATCTTCAAGCTACTCGCCGAGTCTGTTCATCGGACTCGGCGAGTCCATGCCATGCAACCGCTCAAACTGCCTTCTAAGGTCAGAACTGCTCCAACCATTCATAGGTCTGGCCTTCCTAAACTGATTCATCACGTAAGGTCCTCATTTTGGTGCTCATAATACACCCCATGATTCATAATTTACATTTTGACCTAAGGCATAAGGATTCCAATCCAAAACCTTCATCAATTCCCGAAATGTATAGACATGGGACATTCTGGACCTCCAAAGGTCCCAATACAGGGTTACAATCGATTAGGGGACTAGGGTAACATTCAATCTATTCACAAAAGGGTTCCATAAACCCTAATTCCATAATCACATCAACATAGCAGAGTATACTCGAATTCTTACCTGGATGATGTATTCTCTGTGTCCCCAATCCTCAGAATGTGACTCCCTTGCTGTTCCTTTAGCCAATCCCTTCTCTTCCTTGCACAACCACTC
The DNA here is from genome assembly GCF_002870075.4 of Lactuca sativa. NCBI lineage: Eukaryota > Viridiplantae > Streptophyta > Magnoliopsida > Asterales > Asteraceae > Lactuca > Lactuca sativa. The sequence continues at coordinate 55,299,310 of NC_056624.2, forward strand.
TTTTATAATCAACAATGGCCTATAATCCTTGCTCCAGATGCACACAATCGATTTAGGGTTCTTCTCAGAAGGCTAAAATGAACAATGACGGCCAATGAGTCCTTTTTATACGTCCCAAACCTGAACGGTTAGGGTTTTCGCTAAACAGCGTAGACTCGCTGAGTCCATATCCGGACTCGTCGAGTCCAGTCGCGAACCCGCGACCAGATCTGCGATCTTACTCGGCGAGTCTAGACTCCAACTCGTCGAGTCCCCTCTTAAAACACCCAAAACATAAGTATAACAAAACCTGGGATTCCGGGCTGTTACATATGAAACATTATTAAGCTGGAAAAAATATAAAAATGGATTTCTAAGCTTTTTAACTCAGTTTTATGATTTTTGTGCATTTATTATAATAAAAAAGAAATAAATAGCAAACAGTTTCCAAATTTACCCAAACTTTTTATATTACTTGTATTAAGAATTATTAAGCTAGGAAAATATAAAAATGGATTTCTAAACTGTTTAACCCTATTTAATGATTTTTGTGCAATTATTATAATAAGAAATGGGTTTAAGTGTATTTAATCTTGGAACAATAGGAAACAAATAGCATACAGTATCGAAAAATCATAAAAAATTTTATGTAGCATATTATGTATTATAAGGTGTTTTGGTAAATGTTCGTGAATTTTAGATGAGCAGAACTATTTTATTTGTTTTTGGTTCATTATAAATGCAAAAATCGAAGACAAATAGGAATGCTTTATGAAAAATTCTCAAAATACTATTATGGCTCTTGTACCTCTAGTAGAATCTACAAAAATTATCACATATAATTTTCACATTTTCTAATGTGGTTTTATAATTTATTGGGGATATACAAAAAGAAAATCAAAAGTCATACTAAACTGCAACAAAAATCGATGAAACATAATGAGGTGGCATCATTTACTTTAGGGGTCATCCACGAATTTATCTAGGATTTATAGACCTCAGAAAGTATTTTATATGATTTAAGCCCTTGTTTTCTTGTAACAATTTTAATAAATTAAGGAAATGATAAAGACTCTTGGAATTTTCCAGATATTCATATCATCTTACTGTGAATCTGGTGAAATTTTATTTTGAACTGAAAAGGATTCTTAGATTTTTATATAAATAAAATCATTTACATGCACTATTAACAATGTACATTGATCATCAAGCTCTTTAGCTTAGTGTTCATCACATGCATCACGGTTTGAAGACCATGCATGGACATATGTTGGTCATAGTGATGTTTTCAAAGGAAATACTTGATTACATAAGGTATATGAACCTTTAAAACTTGTAAAAATTCGTATTTTAGGGTTTGACATAGGTTTTGGTCCTTGGATTTCACCATTAAACAACATGCATGTTGTTTTTGGGTGAAAACCTACCACCATCATCATCAAGCTCGACATTCATGGATATGTTCATGAATGTTCATAAAGAATGGTTGGAAGAATGAGAAGTACAAGAAAAACCTTTAAAATAACAAAAGAAAAGTGAGGGAAGATGAAGGATTTTCGTGATTACCTTGAAGAACAAACTTAGAAGATGAAGATTTGAAGGTTGAGAGGTGTTCTTGGCTGGAGAATTTTGTGGGTTTGGAGAGAGAAAGAGAGAATTAGAGTGTTGTAAAATGAGGAGTGAGAGAGAGAGAGAGAGAGAGAGAGAATGAAGGGGAAGTTGAAGTGTAAGAATAAGTTTAATGATTAAAGATTTTGGGAAGAGAGAGCATGGGAGAGAGGGTGATGGATTTTATGAGTATAAGAGAGGCCCTCTCTCTCCTAATTCAAATTAAATAAATTTCCCTTCAAATTTTATGAAACCTAAATTTTTATAAAAATGTTTCTTTAAGTAATTCTTGATTTATTTAAGAATTTTTGTTTTTAGCTCATAAAATATGATTTGTGTTTGATAATTAAATCTTTATATCTTTTATTATATCCCATAACTTAATTATTTAAATTTAAATATAATTACTTTCACAACAAATCTTATAGAGTTTTTAGGTTTTAAATTTTATAAATTCGGATATTTGGGCTCTTTAGGATTTTTGGAAATTTTTGTTAGATATTCACCATCACAATGAAATGAAATTAGAAGATTTTAATTTTTTTTTAAGGTTTTATACTCTTTTTCAATTGTAACAAATATTTGGAGTTTATTCTAATTCGGGTATTGGCATTTCCTACAGCAGCTAGACAACTTACTAGAATCGTAAGAGTCAAGTATATTAGTCCAAGATTTTAGTTGGATCCTAGTTTATGCAAGATTTTGACCTAGTTTATACTACTAGGCTATGGAATATTGTGCATATATGGTTTTTATAAAAAGATGCATGAGTCCGAGAATGACCTGAATTTGACAGTTGTTACAAGAATACACTTACAGGATGAATTGTGAAAAGGTCTCTTAATCATTAAGATGATCATATAACATGATACTAAAGTACTCTCCCATCTTTTCAGATTTGAGAAAGTTTTATCCTTCTGCCTAATTTGATTATTCTCATTCGTTCTGCCATACATCGAAAATTTTCCAATGTATCCGAATTACACTTAAACTTGTAAGTGTAACCATATTTACTAAACTTTAGTAATTCATGACGAATAGTCTTATCAATCTTTTACGGTTGACTTGACCAGTGCACAAGAATGTGTACTCGATCCCTTAGCCCTTCACTTGACTCACATATACATGTGAACAAGGAACTAGTCTTAATTTTCAAAGCTGGAAGTTCTCATTCAACATACTGTACAACTTGTATGATTTCCAAGTTTATATCCAACTGAAACCTTAGGTGATGAGAATCTTTCCTTATTTGGTAAATTTAGACACTACCACAAACGAAAGAATCAAATTAACATTTCCATTATTGCTAGAAACATATAAAGATCAATTTTCAATAAAAGTCATTGCAAGGAGATATAAACTAAAATAAAATCAATTTTTTATTTATTTATAAAATGCAGAAAAAACTTTTCCTTACAATGCAACTTTAAATGAAAACTATGCTATTACATGTTTCTTAGCAATCTATCATAACTCCTAAGAGTAGCTCAAGAATCTGATCTTCAATCAAGCGATAGAAATCCATCTTTGCGATCAGATTCAACATACTATTTTTTTAAGTTTCCTTCACTTTTCCTTTTTGATTCCTAAAACATCAACATGTAACCCAGTCGCATCATGTAATGAGAACCTCAGAATAGAAAATTAATCGAGTTAGATCGAGGACTTTACCTAAAGTAGAGTCAAACTTATTGAATTTACTAGCCTTATGATCTTTCAGGTAAATTTGGTAGCTTCGCAACCAATTCCCTTTCCTTTTGGCAATAGAACCATATGGACCCTTTGGGAATGGCACATGGAACAATCTCCGACTTAGCCTTTCTCTTTACCATTTGGTCAACTGAGTTGACTATGTCCAATCCTTTTCAATTGGGAAGAGAAAGCTTTTACTGGGTATCCAATGCAACCATTGTCAACGTCCATTAAAGGTTTGGGAAGTTGATCTACTAATCAAATTTTCTTTACCAAAGCTCCAAATCATTGCTGATTCAGCAGTACCAAACAAATAGATAAGATAATTAAGGGTCATGTCATAGTCTATTTCATAGTAGTCCCAAAGGTAACTTGCTATGTGACTTACAAAGTGTATGAACATCCAACTTTCTTAAGACTTTGACACCCAACTCTCCCGGCTTGTCAATATGTGCCTTCATCTCCAAGATGCGATCACGCATAGACCTTGGTTGCCAATAGGGCTTGAGTGCCCTTGAACTTGTGGGTTAGGGAGGATAATTGGAGGAGGTGGAGGAAGTGAAGTTCTAAGAGATTTGGGAAGATCATAGATGTCTGAACTAGACATCTTTTGGGAGATATTCAAGATAGTTGATTTAAATTCCTTAATATAACACCCAATATGAAATATTAAGGCTAGGACCCAACACAATACTTTTATAACTTGGAAGAGGGATGTCGTAATCCAAGCTATAAAATATTTGAAGGTAGGTGAATGACGATTCACCAATTTCCACCATGAAACGAAATAATTTATTTAGGTTTTACTTGGATTTGAAACTCCTAGATCTTTTGAGATTCATTCAACTGTTCAATGACATGTTTCAATCTCAAGTGTGCCCTTCAGGTTTTGTGACTGGGATGCCGAGGATTAAAAAACAAGGTGTGAAGTAACCATGCAAATTACTTGGTACTCTTAAGTGTTTACCCCTCAATCAATGTGTCGGTTAACCACACACGCTCCATCGATACTATGATAAACATTAAGTTATCCTTTGCCTACCTTGTTAAATACGAGTTAGTGTGTCGGTTAACCACACACGCTCCACTAACCAACTTAAATAAAGTGCAAAGCGTAATTTCATGGATTAACAGCTTATTCACATTTTCCTAAAGTAACTAAGATTGGGAATTATAAAAAGAACATTTAGTTACTTTATATTTATCATTAATACTTTTAATGAAGGGAGAATTATAGTCCTTGTCCTACCCATTCGACTAATGTCCCTGTACCAGTCAAGGAAGCGGTGGGTGAGACACCCATTAAACTGTCATTTTATAGGCAGTAACCTTATACCCCCCTTATAGACCGGCTTCGTGAATAAGGCCTACTAATGGTAAGACGACTTGCTCTTATACATATATATAAATATTATTAACTTATAATATTATAAAGTATAAGGATTGAATTTTAACTTTTAAAATTCTAAGGGCTTAACTTGGAATTAAAGTATTCACAAGCGAAAAACTTTTCAAATTCCAAAACTTGAGGGCAAGTTTTGAAACTATTCAAAAGTATTGAATTTTCATAATTTATGAGTTTAATTAAAGTTTTAAAAAAACTTTTAATGAAGAGACTCTTGGACATCCATAACTTGAGCACAAGTTATAGAGCCATAAAAAACTATTTATAAGAAAAGACTCTTCATTTTTTGTAACCTAAGGAACTTTTATAAGTTTTAAGATTCATAAATGTGACTTTTCATATAACTTGAGGACAAGCTACAAAAACACATTTTGTGAACTACCTATAGATTAATTAGGATTGAAAACAACTAAAACACAAATTTTTCCCATTAATCTAAACTAACTCATAAATCAAGGAAACATAAAAAAAAAACCTTTGGTAATCCATAAATTGACCACAAATTATGGACTCCATTAAAATACATTTAGATCAAGAATCAACTCGTCGAGTGCATGAACCAACTTGGTGAGTTGGATGAGTTTTGTCTTGGACTCGTTGAGTCCCCTGCCCAGACAGCACAAATCTTTGATTTTTTCAGCAATTGAAGCAAGTATAACAAGAAAACAAAACCAGGATCTCATACCACTGTTAGAATTTGAGCATTCTATCACTCCTAAGTGTACCTAAAACCGTAAATACCTTGGATCTATGTTTTCTCTATTATACATCCAAATATGAACTTTCCAAGGTATTACCCTATCTAGCATACAATCTTTGATACTTGGGTAATAATATAGATAAAATACATACCTTTTTTATGTAACTTGTCTTCATGAAGCTTGAGTGTCAAGTGCCCCAAGTGTGACACCTCAAATGGTTCACACAACACCATGAACACTTGGAATAACCTTGAGAATAAGGATACTTTGGTTCTCTCTAGTGAAATTGGCCTTGCCCTTTTGTGTACACACTAGTGCCCCTTTCACCAACCAAGGACATCTTTATATAGTGTTGAGACTATGGTTAAACCCATGACCCTTCATTTCATATGATCCATGGGTTAAACACTCCATGGACTATACATGAAAGCTTATCCCAACCTAAATGAACTTGGCCCATCACACATATATATCTAAGAGTCCATATTTAATTAGTTCCTTTTGATCACTTAATTAATTATAAATTAATTCTTGATCAATACTAATTAAATAATATGATTATATATTAATATATTAGAAATTATAATATATTAATATAAATCACTAGTATCCTTTTTCCTCATCTTGTCTATCTAATTGTCCCAATGACATGCAACCCAAATGGACCATGTTGGGTCGGGTCAAGTCTTACCCATTATAGTTATGGACTTAGTCATTAATCCAACAGAAGGGAATTGGAAAATTCGGCCCTAGCCTCTCTTGGAGTGCCCTTAGACGAAATCCAACCCTATAAGGGTTTATATAGGTGATAAGGAAGGTTTAGGATAAGGCAGGTGTATCTTAGATAGCTCTAATCCCTTAACTTCCTCCCTAAGGATTCCAAGGCACCCTTAGAGCCAAGGAAACCCTAGGACACTCTAGATTTCGTTCCATCCTCTAAGGGAGGTTCTAGAATGCGCAATGATAAACTTTTGAACATTGTCACCTTTAGTCCATGTAGTTTCAATTAATTCCTTTACTCCCAAAGTAAATTCTAAATTAATTTCTAATTAAATATTAATTAAACAATATGATTTCTAATTAATATATTATATCCATAATACATTACTAAATTAATTTATTAACCAAGTAATAAATTAATAAATCATTCTTCTCTCTCCAACAATAATCCTATTCAATTGCCAGGTTTGAAGGCAACCCAAAAGGACATTGCTACTATCAATTCAAGTACATACCAATTATATTTATGGACTTAGACACCTAATCCAACAGTCTCCCATTTGGATAAGTTTAATAACTACAGTTGTAAGTATAACTTCAAAATTGACTAGCAAATTTTAGCTACCAAAAGCCGTTGTCGAACTCTAATCTTATCAGTGAGGTGTCCTTAAGATAAGGGGTCATATATTCCTCCATTCTAGATATCGTATAGACTAAGACATGGATTTTAGTCATTTTCTCTTTCTATTTGTTGTTTCCCGATTTCCGATCTATGACAACTAACAACAAACTACAATTCAACATATCAACTTAGTCCCGGCTTGGCCAAACGCTTAGGGTGTCATCACTAAATCATCAAGGGGCCCACATATATCACTTTTATCCACTTTGGGTAAAAGGATTGGATGAAGTTCGATTCCAATGCTCGCTTGTATCTACTCATCAAATCACGCACAACAATATGTTTTATAACACCAAGTTACTATTGCGTTTACATATTATCAATGTGCAACTGACTTGCAGAATACAACTCACACGTCTCATTTTCAAGAATATAAGACATTATCGTCTCACTAATCACTCGTGATAAAATCCATGAAGCGATCTAAGCGAGCATGGGTTTAATCCAATACTCTAATCTTATAACAGCACTCATGAACTCTACAGCAAACTTGTGTTATGTCTAAACACTTTAGACAATTTATAGACGGATTCATGATAGTCTTCATTCATAGCTAGTTCCAAAGTACGAGCGACTGTGGAGGATTTGAATAATCTTATTGTTCGGGAAATCAAAACATGCAAAGTGAAATAAAATATTTTTTATTTAATCACCATATTGATTACACATTATTTGTTGTTACGGGTAATCAACTTCTTACTTAAATTGTAGCAACAGTTGTCCCATGCACTAAGCATGCACACTATGTTCACCTATGGTCCTTACTTCGTGAAATAGATCAAATGAACACATTTCCAATGATGCTCATTTCACAATTCCAAATCCTAATCATTAGTATAAGAATACAAAGTTCTCACCACTACTAGAATATGTTAGGTTCAAGCATTTTATGCAACAGTCCTTTCGTAATTTCACGACACAAAAGTTACCAAGATTGGGCCAATGAAATTACAATGGGCTCTATTGGAGATTTTTACACGACAATCCCACAGATGTAAAGTCTCACATTCAAAGTACATTCCTTTGAACATCCTTCTTTCATAAAAGTTTCTAATCTAGACATAAATTCTTAACATCCAACTCCCAATATGGAAACGTTTCCATATTTTCCATATTACAACTCATTCTAAATAGAGTCTTATCTATTCATAATAATTTCAATATGGTCCATCCATTACTATACTTCCAACTGCTCACAAGCGACCAATCCTTGGTGAACCTTAGATTGTCCTTGATCGTTGTTTAAATAGTTTAGTGAAATTCGGTTCTAATCCTTTTTCCCTCTTAATGCCCTAGGCATTTGGAAATTTTTAGAACGGTCAAATATTATTGCAAATGCAATCGATCATACACCCAAAGCGTATGGGACACGATGCATAATGAAAAACACGATACTTTACCAGTTTCTTGCTATAATATTTCCATATATAGAATTCCTTTATGTTGAATATTTTCAACATAACATCCATATATGTCCTTTGACTAAATTCAATTAAAATTTCTCGATCTAAGCTTTTAGATTTCGAAACGAAGTATAATATTCTCTCCCTTAACTATAACAAAACAACATTTTAACCCCTGCAACTTTGCAAAGTGAAACTTTTGTTTTGTATAATTAATATTGCTAACTAGCGACACTTAACACGTATTCAGAAAACAATTGGACTTCTAGAAAGCAATACTTATTGACTTCCAAAGTTCATCTTTTCTAATACTATATGCTTCGATAAGCCTTTATCTAAGCTTCTCAAACTCATACACCTTTCCTTAGATAGCTCACATGTATGTCCAAACTAATTTAGAACTTATATTACTAAGTCCCAAACATTCAGACTAATCGCCAAATCGCACATTTCAAACTATGAAGATGGATGTCGTAATCATAATCAAATTTAAGAATGCAATTTACATAATCGTTATCTCCTTAAAATTCTCTCTTAGTGAAAGTGTTTCCTCACAATCATTTTCATGAAGGATAGAAACCTTATGACACTTAGATTTTATGGTGTATGTGTTCCTATCCATGTGAATTTGTCATAACCATTATTGTAAGATATTGTTCTTGAAAAATCCAAACTAATATGGACAGAACTTGTTCATACTTGATTTCTTACCATCAAGGGTCCCACCATTGCTTCCAAGTTATTTAGGAGTTCACCTATACTTGTCAATGTTCTTTCATTGAACAAGGTGATTGCCTTTATGAAGTCTATTGAGAACTTGTAGAACTTATATGCATAGTTTACTAAACTGGAATGGCACATAAACAAGGATATGTCAACACGATACGTTACAAACCTCATGTCGTGTGCTAGTTTTTAATAATATGTTTACTCTTGATTAGTTCTTGAAACTTTTCAATATCATTTAGACTCCCACTCACCTATTGACATATTAGTTTCTCCTATCAAGAAACATTTCTTGACAAACAAATATTCAATAGTTAGTGTGGATTCTTATCAAGACAAACACTACAAACAATTGGTATTAATTGGTCTTTGTCTTATCCAAGGCATTACAGTTTACCAATTTCATGTTGGATATAGTGTCTAAGTCCATAACTATATTTGATATGTACTTGACCTGACCCGGCATGGTCCATTTGGGTTGCACTTCACTCGAACAATTTATGGATAATCTTTTGTGAATAGTATAAGTTATGATTTATTAATATATTATAAGTTCTAATATATTAATATAAAATCATATTATTTAATTAGTGTTGGTCTATAATTAATCTAGGATTAATTTAGAGATCAAAAGTATGACTAATTAAATATGGGCTCTTGTATTTACATAGCGTGGGCTAATGCTTATTTGGAATGGGCTAGGCTTGCATGGAAAGTCCATGGATACTCCACGAAGCTTTAACCCATGGATCTCATGGAAATGAAAAGACATGGGTATTAGGGTTTACATGGATGTAACCCTAATCCACCACACCATATAAAGGAAGCTTTGGTTCTTGAAATCACACTGGTTGTAGTGAGTATACTAAGAGGGACGATTTCAAGAAGGTTGTTACTATTCTCTCAAAGTTACAAAGTTTGTGGTGATTTGTGATTTCCATTTGAGGCATCCACACTATTGGTGCGAGGCTCTAAAACTCTAAGCAATCAACTACAACTACAACGTAAGTAATTCTACTGGCTTTATTTGATTCAAGTTCCCCATGCCATGCTAGATAGGATAAGAACCTTGGAAAAATTAATATTTGCATGTATCTTTGTCAAACATAGATCCAAGGTTTGTAGGGTTGCATGTACACCATAGGAGTGTTAGAAGGCTCAAAATCCATCAGTGGTATCAGAGACTGGTTCCGATCCAGTGACCTGTACACCATATAGTTATGGACTTAGACACTATATCCAACAGTAAAGTCAGCTAAGTCTAAATTTGATTTTTTAAGCTATTTGCATCAAGTATCAAGTAAACAAGCCTAGGATCTGATACCACTGATGCAAATATTATTCTAAATCGTTTTGGTGTTATAAAACTTGTTTTACATGGTGTAATGCTTATGCTAATCCATATTCAATGGCTATTATCAAAAATTAAAAGTTTTATAGGTAATTTATGATTCTTGAAATGTTCATATTCATGTTCTTGAACTTATAAAGATTAAATAATCATAGGAATTGTTTGTAACCTACTTGGTACTTTAATTCTTGATCATTATGTGTTTTAATGGAGTCCATAACTTGTCCTCAAGTTATGCAAATCCAAAGGTCACACTTTAATAAAAACCATTAAAAGAACACAAGGGTTATAAAAATGAAGAGTCTTCATTTCAATACCCAATTAAATTCATTAGTTATAAGAAATGAAAAGATTTGAAAGTTTACAAAACATGCCCTCAAGTTTTGGAACAAGTAAAGTCATGATTAAAACTTTAGTTCCAACCCTAAGAATTTTAAAAGTTCAAATTTAACCCTTATACTTTATAATATTATAAGTTAATAATATATATATATATATATATATATATATATATATATATATATATATATATATATATAAGATCAAGTCGTCTTACCGCTAGTACGTCTCATTCACGAAGCCGGTATATAAGGGGGGTATAAGGTTGTTGCCTATAAAATGGCAACTTAACGGGTTTCCACTCTCACCCACCGCTTCCTTGATCGGTGGAGGGTTGTTAGCCGAACGGGTAGAACAATGACTTATAAATTCTCATTAAAACTATAATGATAATTATAAAGTAACTAAATGCTTTTATTAAATTCCCAATTTTAGTTACTTTAGGAAAATGTGAATAAGGCGCTAATCCATGAAATTACACTTTACACTTTGTTTAAGTTGTTAATAGAGCGTGTGTGGTTAATCGGCACACTAACTCGAACTTAACAAGGTAGGTAAAGGGTGACATAATGTTTATCATAGTATCGATGGAGCGTGTGTGGTTAACCAGCACATTGATTGAGGGGTAATATATTAATGGTACCAAGTAATTTGCATGGTTACTTCACACCTTGATTTGTGATCCTCGGCATCTCAGTCACAAAACTTGACGGGCACACTCGAGATTGAAACATGCCATTGAAGAAAGTTCAATGAATCTCAAAGAATCTAGGAGTTTCTAGACCAATTAAAACCTAAATTAAATATTTCATTTTTCATGGTGGAAATTGGTGAATCGTCATTCACCTACCTTCAAATATCTTATAGCCTAGATTAAGGCATCCCTCTTCTAAGTTATAAAATATTGTGTTGGGTCCTAGCCTTAATATTACATTTGGGTGTTTTATTAAGGACTATCCCTATATCTAATCTAAACTATTCCCTCTTCTTTTTCAAATGTCTTCCAATAACAATGCTTTTGGCTCAAACCCTACTAGCTCGTTCTCTCTCATGAATCTTTGTGGGAGAGTCATCTTTGATGGGTCCAATTTTACAGATTGGATCAGAAACATCAAGATGGTCACTCGGTATGAGAACAAAGAATATGTTCTGGACAAGGAGCTTAAGATACCCGAGCAAACTGCTACTCCTGAAGAGCTTGCTGAAGATGAGGTACATGAAAGAGATGCTACAAATGTGGCATGCATCATGATGGCCAGCATGACAGCCGAGCTCCAAAAGTCCTATGAGGACTATTATCCTTTTGAGATGCACCAGGACTTGATGGACCGCTACAATCAAAGTGCTCGTCAAGAGCGAAATGAAATAATCTCCTCCATGATAATAACCCGAATGAAGGATGGTGAACCCATCACGGGCCACATGCAGAAAATGCGAAGGTATGTGGACCGTTTACTGAAGTTGAATGTGAAATTCCCCGAGGAGTTAGTAATAGACATCATTTTGCACTCCATACCATCGTGTTATGATCAATTCCACATGACATATCACATGAACATGGAAGAAGTCACCCTCAGAAAACTTCAAGGACTCTTGAATACTGCCGAAAGTGGTCTAAAGGGTAAGTAGGTTGTTATTACACCTACTCCTACTCCAACTGCGGCCAATGTCTTGGCAATCGGGCATGACAAAGGGAAGAAGAGAAAGAAACCTTCTAAGGGTACCAAGGGCACGACCCTTGAAGGCTCCTCTTCAAGCAAAACCAAGAAAGGTTTTTTCACTCCTTCTGCTAACCCTAATGAGGCTGAATGCTTCTATTGCCATGAAAAGTCGCATTGGAAGCGAAACTGCGCAAAGTACCAGCAAGATTTGAAGGATCGGAAAGTAAAACCCAACCATGTAGGTATATACACTATATTGTCTAATAACTCACCTCATTCTAAGTATTGGGTCCTTGATACAGGTTGTGGTATTCACATATGTTGTGATTTGTAGGGACTAAGAAGAAGTGAGAATGTGGAGCAGGGAAAGATAAACTTGATCATGGGAAACAGGAAAGCTTCACCTGTCACCAAGATAGTAGTTTATTCCTTAGTGCTAAATAGTGGGTTTACATTAGATTTGAATAAATGTTATTATTCTCCAGAAATGGCAAGAAATGTTATTTCCTTTCATGCATTCTATAAACAAGGTTTTACCTTTTATTTTGATAATATTAATGGTAGTATTGATGCTTTCTTTAATAATGTTCTTTATTTTAAAGCATTACCTTGTGATGGTTTGTATGAAACTGTATCTGTTGTAGATAATCTAGGGAATAATGTATTGTGTATTGACTCTTCCACTAGCTTAGATAAAGCATCTTTATGGCATTGTCGTCTTGGACATGTAAGCAAGACACGCATAGGCCAACTCCAAAAGGATGGAGTCTTGGAGTCATTTGATCTAAAGTCAGATGATAGTTGTGAATCTTGTTTGCTTGGTAAAATGACAAAGTCACCTTTTACTGGCACTTGTGCTAGGGGTGAAGGTTTGTTGGACCTCATACACATGGATGTGTGTGGACCCCTCAGAACTACCACAAGAGATGCTAATCGGTTCTATGTGACTTTTACTGATGATTTTAGTAGATATGGATATGTCTACTTAATCAAGCATAAGTTAGAAACCTTTGAGAAATTCAAAGAGTTTAAACAGAAAGTGGAGAATCAGTTGGCCAGGAACATTAAGATGCTTCGATCCGATCGTGGTGGTGAGTATCTTAGTACTGAGTCCCTTGACTATCATAAGGAATGTGGGATTGTCTCACAATTGACACCTCCTAGGACACCACAGTTGAATAGTGTAGCTGAGAGGCGCAATCGGACCTTGTTAGACATGGTTCGTTCCATGATGAGTCGCGCTTCGCTACCAATCTCATTTTAAGTGTATGCCTTAGAGACTACCGCCCATATCCTTAATTTAGCCCCTACAAAGAAGGTTGCCAAAACACCTCATGAGGTGTGGACTGAAAAAGTTCCCAATCTAGACCACATCAAGATTTGGGGTTTTGAGACTTTCGTGAGACGCGAGACTCACGATAAGCTCGAACCCCGAAGCGAAAGGTGTATATTCATCGACCACCCACAAAAATCCTTTGGCTATCTACAGACCCACTGATAATGTGGTCTTTGTAGCAAGAAGAGGATTCTTTAGAGAGAGAGAGAGAATTCATAAGCCAAGGAGACAGTGGGAGGCAAATTAACCTTGAGGAAATTCAAGAGTCAAGTGGGGAAGTAACCTCAAACCCTAGCCCTCAACTTGAGGAGGAAACTCCTGTTGAGCCGACTAAAGAATCTATACCTCTGAGGCATTCCACCAGAGTTAGGAATGCACCTGAGCATTATTATGGTTTCCATATTACTACAGAAGGTGAAACACTTATCAGTGATAACACACTGGTAAATCTGGATGAACCTAACAGCTACACGGAAGCCATGACAGGCCCTGAGGCTGCTAATTGGAAAGAGGCTTTACAGCAAGATATAGTCCATGTATGACAATCAAGTTTGAAACTTGGTTAACAATGTACCTGATCGTAAGATAGTTGGGTGTAAATGGATCTTCAAGAAGAAGAAGGACACGGATGGTAATGTACACACTTATAAGGCACGACTAATTCTATTAGGGTTCTATTAGCCATTGTTGCATTTCATGATTATGAAATATCGCAAGTGGATGTCAAAACCGATTTCCTTAATAGAAAGTTGGCTGAAGATATTTACATGGTTCAGCTAGAGGGTTTTGTCAGTACAGAATACCCCAATAGAGTGTGTAAGCTTGATAAATCCATTTATGGATTGAAACAGGCACCTTGCAGATGGAATCTTTGCTTCAATGAGAAAGTCAAAGAATTTGGCTTTTCAAGGAGTGAAGATGAATCGTGTGTCTATATCAAGGCTAGTGGGAGTATAGTCAGCTTCTTGGTATTGTATGTGGATGACATACTACTCATACGAAATGACATCCCAACCCTGCAGGAAGTAAAGTCCTGGCTTGGGAAGTGTTTCGCTATGAAGGACCTTGGAGAAGCTGCCTATACCCTAGGGATAAGGATTTTGAGAAAAAGGAGTAAAAGACTAATTGGACATAGTCAAAGCACCTATGTGGACAAAGTGTTGAAAAGGTTCAACATGCATAACTCCAAGAAAGGTGAGTTACCTATCTAGTGTAATGCCAGACTGAGTAAAACTCAAAGCTCGAGTATAGAGGCTGAGATAGCTAATATGAGTCGAGTACCATACGCATTTGTTGTAGGATCGATCATGTATGCTATGACTTATACTTGCACTGATGTTGTCTTTCCTTTGAGCATGGTCAGCAGATATCAGCGAAATCCTGGCAAGGCTCACTGGACAGCGGTGAAGAATATTCTCAACTACCTGTGAAGGACTAAGGATTGGGTCCTTACTCTTGGTGGGAGTGATGACTTGAGCGTTGTAGAGTATAGAGATGCTAGATTTCAGATTGAGAGGGATAATTTCCGCTCTCAGTCGGGCTGGGTCTTTACCCTAAACGGAGGGGCAATTACTTGCAGAAGTTCCAAGCAGGAGACTGTGGCTGATTCTACTTGTGAATCAGAGTATATAGCAGTAAGCGAGGCAGCAAAGGAGGCTATATGGCTAAAGAACTTCATCGGAGACCTTGGAGTTGTACCAGCTATAAAGGAGCCAATGGAGATTTTCTGTGATACCAATAGTGTGGTTCCCTTAGCTAAGGAACCAAATGATCATGGGAGATCCAAACACATTGACAGAAAATATCACTTCATCAGACATCGAATAGAAGAAGGAATCCTCGTGGCAAAGAGGGTATCATCGGATGAGAACGCAGTAGATCCCCTTACGAAGGCACTGTCTCGGGTTAAGCATCTCCAGCATGCTCGGAGCATAGGGCTGAAGGATGATATTAGTTTTAGTAGTTAGATAATCTTGAAATTTGTAAAATGCAATTGACATTTTATGATAAATAAAAGTTGTTATTTATGAGTAAAGTGTTGCTATCTCTTGTCAATCGTTTACTATTATTTCCTTTTGCATGTTTTGACTTCCAGACTCTCCACAGTTGGTCATATGTTGGAAGTAGATATGAATCAAGACTGTCATGGGTTGGCTTGTAGAGGTCTAAGATGTTAGACAAAGCGGGCTACAACACTCATGAGTGCTCATAAGTTCTGAGTATTAGATTCAACCCACGCTCACTTGTATCACTTCATGGAATTTATCTCGAGTGATCGTGAGACGGTAATATCATATAAGTCTGTAAACCTAGAGATATGATTTGTTGCCTATGAGTTGGTTATGCATTGATTGTATGAAAACGCATTGGTAACTCGATGTTATAAACCGTGCTTTTGTGTGTAATTCAACAAGTAGTAGAGCAAACATATGAGTCGAATTTTATCTGTTCCTTCTAGGATTACAAGCGATATCTGGGCCCCTCGATGATTTTGTTTTGACCTATGTACCGGGCCCGGTCAAAACTAAATTGATGTGTTCAGTTATGTTATATGTCAAACAAATCGGAAATCAGGAAACAAATGTTGGACAGTAAGCAAGACCATGTTCCATGTATTTGTACGTCTGATATCTAGAACATAGTATTATATGATCACTTATCTAAAATGGCACTTCATAGTTCAACAGAATTTTAAGAGCTATAATTGTTGATCGGTTCCTGAAGTCATACTTGCAAGTATAGTTATTAGACTTATCCAAGTAGGAGACTGTTGGATATAGTGTCTAAGTCCATAACTATATTTGGTATGTACTTGACCCGACCCGGCATGGTCCATTTGGGTTGCACTTCACCCGAACAATTTATGGATA
This sequence comes from Lactuca sativa, assembly GCF_002870075.4. Lineage (NCBI taxonomy): Eukaryota > Viridiplantae > Streptophyta > Magnoliopsida > Asterales > Asteraceae > Lactuca > Lactuca sativa. The sequence continues at coordinate 55,315,783 of NC_056624.2, forward strand.
ATCTTTTGAGAATAGTATAAATTATGATTGATTAATATATTATAAGTTCTAATATATTAATATAAAATCATATTATTTAATTAGTGTTGATCTATAATTAATCTAGGATTAATTTAGAGATCAAAAGTATGACTAATTAAATATGAGCTCTTGTATCTATATAGTGTGGGTTAATGCTTATTTGGAATGGGATAGGCTTGCATGGAAATTCCATGGATACTCCATGGAGCTTTAACCCATGGATCTCATGGAAATGAAAAGACATGGGTATTAGCGTTTACATGGATGTAACCCTAATCCACCACACTATATAAAGAAGGCTTTGGTTCTTGAAATCACACTAGTTGTAGTGAGTATACTAAGAGGGTCGATTTCATGAAGGTTGTTACTATTCTCTCAAAGTTCCAAAGTTTGTGGTGATTTGTGATTTCCATTTGAGGAATCCACACTATTGGTGCTAGGCTTTAAAACTCCAAGCAATCAACTACAACTACAAGGTAAGTAATTCTACTAACTTTATTTCATTCAAGTTCCCCATGCCATGCTAGATAGGATAAGAACCTTGGAAAAATTAATATTTGCATGTATCTTAGTCAAACATTGATCCAAGGTTTCTAGGTTGCATGTACACCATAGGATTGTTAGAATGCTCAAAACCCATCACGTATAGGTTTCGTTCAATTTGTGAGGATTTTGATTGAGTGGGTGTTTGAATTTGTGACTTACGAAACTTCATTCAACACCACTATCAAATAAAATGCACATATAAGAGTTGTTGAGAGGAAACGTACCAGTCACCACTGTTGGATCTTGCACCGCCTCTCCTTGCCCCATGGTTAAAACTCTTCCTGTGTTCTGATTGTTGTTATTGGGGTAGTTTCGTTTAAAATGGCCAGTTTCCCGGCACCCGTAACAGGCATGGCTGACTCCGACGTTGTTGTCATTGGGCTGCTTGTTTTGTTGTGGGGGCATCTTGCAATACCGTACAATTTGTCCTTTTCAGTTGCAATTGGTGCATTGGAAATCCTTGCATGCCCCATAGTGGTGATAGTTACACTTGTCACATTTGGGATTGGAACCTACATACGACTTTGCTGGTGTTGTTGTGGTTGAGGTGAGGGCGGTTGGGGCTGGTGCAGCTGAGGCAGTAGCAGAATGGACTGCTACTGTCTGTGGTTTCTTGGATGGCCCTGAATTTTGTCGTCCCTTTCGCTTGTTCCTCTAGTTCTTCTTGCTTCCTCCATCTTGTTTTCTCTCTCCCTCGGTTGTTTTGGTACTTTTCTTATCACTGTGATCACAAAGTTTCTTGGCCAGGCACTTTGCACTGTCGTAGGTCTCTGGTATTGAGGAAATCATGTTGCCCTGAATAGGACGCGTCAATCCCCAGATGAATCGTTCAATTTTCTTTCCCTCAGACGTAATCATACCAGGACACAATAGCGCAAGTTCGTTAAACCTTGAGATATAAGAGTCAATGTCCGAGTTCTGCACCGTAAGGTTCCGCAGTTCTTGTTCAAGTTTTTGTACTTCCCCTCGGGGACAGTACTCAGGGATTAACATCTCTTTGAGTTCTTCCAAGGACATAGTGTTTGCAACAGGGAGTGTCATGGCCTCAATGTGACCGTTCCACCATGACAATGCCTGATCGATGAAGGTGCAGGCCGCGAACTTGACTCTACTCCCTTCCGGACATTCGCATATCTCAAATACCGACTCTACCTTCTCAATCCATCGTTTCAAGGCGATAACTCCTCCAGTCCTGTTGAAAGTGCGGGGACTTGCATTGGTAAAGTCCTTGTAGGTACAGGCCCTTACCAGTCCTTGACTCATCCTTTGATGGGAGCTTATTGTCCGTTGACCATTACCACCGTTGTTTCCGTTTTGAATGTGAGCTAACGCTGTTGTTACTGTTGCCGACACTACTGCTTGAAAGGACGCATAGGTCATCTCCATCGAGGGCAGCGATGGTGGTGTTGTGTTGTTGTTCCTTCTGATCGGTCTCCTCGGCATCTTTCTCTCACGGATCAGAAGGACAATGAGTCTCCATTGTATTTTGTTTCATGATTTGTCGATTATAGAATAGTATCGGTGATTCGGTGTATGCAAACAAGTGTGTGTATAAATTCAATCATGGAATAATAGCAATAGAGCACACAATAGGTAATACATATTCGTTTTTCATTGATAAAAATCTCTTGGGCACATGGAAAATTGCCTTCATAAGGCTTACAATGCTTGTAGTGAAATATATTCTAGCAAAATCACGACTACATGAATAGTGAGATCACTTAGTCATGTCATCGGTAATACATAGGAAAATACACAAAAGAAAGATCGATATGGTGGAAAATAGATAGCTACTAATCGCGACGAGTAGGTTCGGGTGGTGCTGACGATGAGGTAGAGGCGCTCTGGAGCTCGGCTAACCTGCGTTCAGCGATCCGCACACGCTCCTCCAAAGTGATGTGACGCTCCTGGTATTCTCTGACCTCCGCTTATGCAGTAGCAAGATCTTCTATGAGTCGTTCCATTTGATAGAAGTCTCGCTCGAGGTCTCGCGTGCGAGCATCCGTGATTTGCATAGCTGCCCGCATCTGCATCACCCGGTCGGCGGTCTCTTGAGTCTGGTTTCTGACGTCCCTAATACGTCTGACCACGACGGGGAGTGTGCAATCCGCTGGTCCTCCATGCTGGAGGTTGTAGTAATCTCGGTTCATCCCAAATGGTGGTTGCTCACCCTGGCATCGGCCCATCTCTCAATAGTGTTAGCCCAAGGAGGTGTAGGGCCATTATAGCCCATCCTATATGGTGGTACCCTTTCCATCTAGGGAGGGTTGATAACATCAGACTCAACGTCTGATTCCTCGTCCTCCTCAACCTCTTCTTCGCCATCTTCCCCGATATCTTCATCAATGTCTTCCTTCTCAAAATCTACCAGCTCTTTGGGATCCTCCATGGGTTCCTCGGGGTCTTCTTCTGGGTATTACTCAATCCAACCCCCATTCCCCTGATTGGGAAAGTATAGGTCTCCAAGGAGGTGAAAGCCTGCCATGTCGTATGTGCGAGAATATATGAGTACGAGAAAATAGATAGAATGCCGCAATACTCCTATAGTATTTTAATTATTTTAGGTTTGGTTCTTAAAACTTTTGGATAACGAGTTGGGAGACTTTAGGCTTTTTGCAACACTACTACCACTCCTAGACACATGTTGGTCATATTTCAAATAAATATAGTTGATTAGGCTATATTTATCCCATATATGATTACATAACTGCCCAGGTTTGACTGTAGTGTTCAACCTTTAAGTTATCTTGTTTGTTCTTGTTATGATATAATCCTAGCAAGTATGTATACTTTTAGCCAGAGTGTTTTAGTCCCATTGTATTTATAGTTGTATATCTTGTATGGCTTGATATCCTAGTTCACTATAAACAATGCTCTGATACCAATCTGTCACACCTCCGGACCAGAACGGCGGAAACGTCCGGAGGCAGGTGGCTTCATTGTGTAGTATCATAACAATTGCATATAAATGAAACATAGCAAATCCAAATAACATACATCAATATAACAAGATTACATTGTTTACATCGTGTTTATGTTCTCAAATTTTACACAAAAGAAACATCGCTAAGCAATTCCCAAAATACAGCAAAATAATCCTGAGTTCGCGATTCCATAACCTGCTTATTGGTTTCCTGAGAATACAAGACGTTTGAAAAGCGTCAACATAAAATATGTTGCCGAGTTCATAAGCATTTTCGTGTAAAATCTTCGATGATAGTTTAGAAATCTAGAAAATCCAATATTTTCCTATCAAAATAGTTGTAAGTCTTGTTTCAAATTGAGTGTAGTTGCATGTATGTCTTAGTTCGTCATTTTGAAATCATATAAAATCTTTTCCTCCAAAAAATCCTATATTTTCTGTTGTATAAAATAGTAGCTTTAACAAAACAATAACACTATTGTGAAAAAGGTCTCATTTGAGGAAATCAAAACAGAGTTGATTGTAAACCAAAGGTGAAATGTATATAAATACATTTCTGATATATTCTAGTGAGTCGTTATAACCATACTAATATGACGGAGTTCCTGTAATGACGTTCTTCAGGCGTCGGTTTTGTTCAAGACATTTCTCACTCTAGACTGGCCGGTCTAGCTGTAGCGAACAGCGAAGGTGCAGGATGTCAACCCCGTATAGATCTATACACAAATTCTTGTTCCCCCTCCAGGAGACTCTGGTTATAGCTCTTACAGGACTTAAAGCATACACTATTATATATGAATATATGTACTGCGAAGGTTTGTCTGACTAGAATACTAATAAATCTTTGAGCAAATCGTTGAAATCCCTTATCGACAAAAGAAATAATAATAGTTGTATTCCTTGACTAGATATTTCGTTTTGTTTCGTTTCGTTTGTGGGAATTAATCTATTTTGAATGCTTATGAGCCAATATTATCGAAGTCGGCAAACAGCCCCTTTTTCTTTCTAAAATACTATGTGTGACTCAATTTGTTGGAAAGTACCAAGTTATGATTTATATATAACTTTGACTTGTTTGAATGTATGACAAAAGCTTTATGACATGCAAAGTTTTCTGTCATAAAGGCTCCATTTGTGTATTTCCTTGGTGAAATTATTTATCAATATTTATAAATAATCCCTAATAGTTTGCAAATAGTCACAAAGTTCCCATTTTCGAAAATTACTAGAAATAGTGTCAACTTATCAAGGTCCCTTTTTATTTAGACATGAAAGCATAGATAAAGGGGTTAAGTTGGACACACCCAATAGTTAGGAGGCTCTTTTGTACACAAAGTATCCTCTGTTCTTTATGAAGTTGTGAAATCTTACGTTCGTGAGCATATTACTAATATAATAATTTAATAATATTTCACACACACATACAAACCTACGTATACATGCAATTATTCAAGTATTTAGGCAATATTTGACTTGTACTCTCCCCCAAAAATATTAAAACATTGAAAAAGGTGGGGTATGAAGCTCAACTTGATTAACTTGTTGGGTGATTTGAAGAGTGATGAATAAGTTTCCAAGCTTCAAAGTTGGGAAGATTCTTAAATCTTTAGAGGAATCTAAGAATAATTTTTGTGTGTAAATATAATGAAATCTTTGATTAATGTAAAGAATAATTATTCAGAGAGGATAAAATACTCACCAAAGAAATCTGGGAATTTCCTTTGAAGGGATGAACTTGAAGCTTGAAGGAGTTGAGAGTATTCTTAGGAGTTTTCTGGAAGTGAGAAATGAGAAGTTGGACTTGGGAAGGAAAAGGAGTTCAGGTATCTAAAGGGAAGGATAAGGGTGACTTGACATTTGCATGGAGGGATGGAGGGTAAAGCTTGCTCTCCATGGATAATAAGTGGTTTACTGAGATTTGCATGGGGAATGAAAATTTTACATCACATCACAATGTCAAATCCCTATATTTCCTTAGAATCTCCTTAACAATCTTGGGTTTATTTTGAATAAATATGTTTAAAATAATTAATTTTGGCAAAAAAAAATAGGGTTTTAAGGGGTTTAGGATATGAAAAATACGAGTTTGGTGTGATTTCCGGCATCAAAATGTCTTAAAATGATAAAAAGATCCGAAAATGACAAAAATCCGGAGTGGAGTCATGCTCCTACGAGGGTCCGAAGGCTTAGGAAGGATTCTGGAGCCATTAAGCAAATTCAAGAGCATCTTCTCGGATTTCTGAAGTCAGAAGGCGGAGTCTGGTCAGGCCAGGGGTTTCCGAAGCGAAGCAAGGCAAGAATCTTCCGGTGGTGCGAGATTGTCCGGATGGGAGGAAGTCCGAGAATGTGAGATGGTCTGGTACCAGGCTCTTCCGGAGCTCCTCACTTCCGAAGTCACTTCAGAGGCTGCGAGGTCCAAAGCAAGGGTGGAGGTTCCGAAGATGTGCTTCCTCTTGGCTCTATTGAAGGCATTCCGGACAAGAGGTTTAGGACCAGGGTTTCGGACAAGAGGTTTAGGACCAAGAGGGTTCCGGACCAAGAAGGTCCTTTTGGGTTTTCTCCTCCGGTTTTGGGTTGTTTTCAACTGAGGAAGGTACGTAGAGAGATTTGGGAGAGATTCCACATACTTGAAGAGATTTGGGATAGATTTCACATACATGGAGAGATTTAGGAGAGATTTCACATACTTAGAGAGATTTCATATTTTTGGAGAGATTTGGGAGAGATTTCATATTTTTGGAGAGATTTGGGAGAGATTTCACATACTTGGAGAGATTTGGGAGAGATTTCACATACTTGGAGAGATTTAGGAGAGATTTCACATACTTAGAGAGATTTAGGAGAGATTTCACATACTTGGAGAGATTTGGAAGAGATTTCACATACTTGGAGAGATTTGGGAGAGATTTCACATACTTGGAGTGATTTGGGAGAGATTTCACATACTTGGAGAGATTTGGGAGAAATTTCACATACATGGAGAGATTTGGGAGAGACTGAGATATCGTGGGAGAGATTGAGAGAGACTTTGTCAAGTGTCCTTATTAGCGTTTTTCTTCATAGAGCTTGGACTTTAGACTTAGTTACATCCCATTTTTAGTGCCATACACCCCATAAGGGTACTTATTAGTACTTTATAGAATTGATTCTTCCCTAAATCTGATTAGGGTTTTAAATTTTAAACATTTGGGACTTTCAAGTGTTACTTTGCATTACGATTTATACTTGTACATTTGTAAACATAAAGAAATACCTAACATATAACACTAGTTGAGTTGACCAGATTAACATGTTGACCTTGACTTGACCTGAAGCTTGATGGTTATCATATTAGTTAGTATTGCGATCGACCACCAACTAGACCTAGAATGCGCAACTAATATTTACTATGGTTAGAACGGCGCAAGCTCAATCATGGATGTCATAGTTGACAATCTAAACTCTTAAGGATTTATGGATCGATTGTTAGTACACCTAGTTTGTAAATTAGGATGAAGTATTCGTTCAGAAGATAATTGGATCAGTAGCACTAATCGACTCCCCCGAAGAGTTGAGCTATATAGAGTGATACACTAAGAGAAGTTAACGATTTACATCGTAAAGTTCTAAGTATCGATGTACAACTTACTACTTAGAGAGTTCCGTTCATAGCTCAAGGATGATGTCATGTGCAACTCTTACCCAGCAAACCCTTAGGAGAAAATTACAATAGATCCGGTACTATTTAATATATACCTATAATTCTTTAGTTAGATGTATTGTGATTTTACTCTTATCCTTCATAAACATTCAACCCTTTTGGTTATCTTATGCGGGGCGGCCAAAGTAGGGATGATCATTAGGATCCATGAAGGATATATAGGATTGGTTTTCTCATCCTTCTCCATAGGAATATCAGGTGGTGCCGCACTCCCTAGTGACGAAGGAGGCAAAGTACGATCTATGGATGGCGAGGCCACTTATCCCCACTAATTTGGACTTTACATGTGATTAGGAGCCCTATGAGGACGTTGAGCCACTGGAGGATGATCCGCACAAAAAGCATGCAGGAGGACATCCATGTGATAGCTCGCCAAATCCCGACTCGCCATCCTACGGTGATGAACTCCTTGCTTCTTCTCTAATGACTTCCTAACCTTCCCTTTGGCCTCCAATAATTGTATTGCAAACGGAAAGGTTGAGCGCGCTAATGATATTTACATAGGGTGTACCCTCACTCTAGATAACCGTTCGTTCACAATCGATCTAATGCCGGTCACAATAAAAAGTTTCGACATCATCATTGGTATTGATCGGTTAAGTCCAAATCGTGCCGACATTTTATGTTATGAAAGGGTCGTCTGCCTTAATTCGCCAAATGGTGAAACCCTTCTCGTCTACGGCGATAAATCCAATACGAATCTACAAATAATTTCTTGCATCAAGGCTCAAAAGTATCCCTGAAAGGAATACCATGCCTTGTTAGCCCACGTCATAGATAAGAATCAAGGGGTGAAGGATATCCAATACATTCCAGAAGTGTGCAACTTCCCTGACGTATTCCCAGAAGATCTGCAAGGTGTACCACTCGCACGACAAGTCGAATTCCGAATCGAGTTGGTTCTCGGTGCCACCCCCGTAGCCAAAGCACCGTATTGCCTCGCACCGACAGAAATGCAAGAACTGTCTAGTCAATTGAGTGAACTATTAAGAAAGGGATTCATCAGTCCGAGCTTTTCACCCTGGGGAGCACCAGTCCTATTTATGAAAAAGAAGGATGGATCTTTTCGCATGTGCATCGACTATCGGGAGTTAAACAAACTTACCATCAAGAATCGATATCCCCTACCGCGAATCGACAACCTCTTCGACCAACTTCAGGGAGCAAGTTACTTTTCAAAAATCGACTAGAGGTCGGGTTATCATCATCTGCGAGTTCAAGAAGAAGATATCCCCAAGACGGCATTCAGAACTCGCTATGGACACTACGAGTTTGTAGTAATGCCATTTGGATTAACAAACGTGCCTGCGGTATTCATGGATCTGATGAACCGAGTGTGTCGACCCTTTCTAGACAAATTCGTGATCGTGTTCATCGACGATATCTTGGTCTATTAGAGAAGTGAAGAAGAGCACAACCAACATCTGTGACTAGTATTGGAGACTCTAAGAGCCGAGAGGCTTTATGCTAAGTTTTCAAAGTGCGAATTTTGGCTCTGAGAAGTGGGATTCCTTGGCCACATAGTTAGTGAGAAAGGGATACATGTGGATCCCTCAAAAATCAAAGCAATCGAAAACTGGTCAGCACCTACAACGCTGATAGAAATTCGACAATTTTTAGGACTCGCCGGCTACTACCGAAGATTCATACAGAACTTCTCCAAGATCGCTAAACCACTCACCACCTTGACTCAAAAAGGTATGATGTTTAAGTGGGGAGATAAACAAGAAACCGCCTTCCAAACGTTAAAACAAGTACTGTGCAACGTGTAACACCCCAAAATATCAAGAGTAGAGTAGAAGGGCTAAAAGAGTAAATTGGGAAAGAGTGACTCGGCGAGTCCATGGGTGGACTCGGCGAGTAGAGTCGCGTGTTAAGTAACCGACTCGGCGAGTCAGTGAGATGGACTCGGCGAGTAGGCGCTGAGTGGAGAAAACCCTAATTCTTGGGGTTGAGCCCTATATAAAGAACATGACAGCCCTCTCTCAGCCTCTTTATTCCCCCTTGAGTCCCAAAAACCCTAAAATCTTGGAGAAGCACCATTGTTGAGCAAATTGGATCTTGGAGAGGTGATTGTGGAAGAGATTCTAGAGAAGGAGAGGCTTAGAGCAAGGGGCTTTGCTTGGATTCGAATTTCATTGCAGTTGGGACGTTCTTTGGAGGTAATATCTCGTTTATGGGCTGTTGTCATGTTGTTTCTTCATTTTGGGGTTTGTGGGGAGCTTGTCTTTGGAAGTAATTGGAGTGTAGAGGATAGATATGAGGTTGCTACCTTAGATGTAGAATGGAGAAGGATAAGAGAGCATGAAAGTCCCTGTGTTGGAGTGTTTTGTGGAGCCATCATGTCACAAACCCTAGCCCAATGTGCAAATGGCCTAGATCTCTTTGGATTCACGTAAAGTTTGCCACTTTACGTGATGGATGAGTTGTAGGAGGCTAGATCTATGTTTTGGAGCAATTGCATGGCCTGGAGTGCTTCTGTATGGATTCAGACCAGTGGTACTCGGCGATTCACATGGGTGGACTCGACGAGTAGGTTGAAGATAGGATGAAGATTGCATGGCCTGGAGTGCTTCTGTATGAACAACTCGGCGAGTAGGATGAAGATTGCCTGGAACTTGGCGAGTTGTATGAACAACTCGGCGAGTAGGTTGAAGATAGCCTTAGACTCGGCGAGTCTGTTCTTGGGCTCGGCGAGTCTTGTCGAAGAGTCCCAATATTTTCTGGACGAGTCGAGAATCGGTGAGTCAAGGGATAACTCGGTGAGTTGTGTGCGAGTGGACTCAGAGTTGTTGAACTCGACGAGTCTCGGGGTGACTCGGCGAGTTACGTCGCGGATTGAGGGAAGTTCTGAGTATGGGGACTCGGCGAGTCATCGGGTTGACTTGGCGAGTAGAGTCAGTCAGGGGTTGACTTTGACCTTGTCTTTGATCAAGGGTTGACCAGTGGTTTCCAGGGGCATTTTGGTAATTTTTGATTGTTGTTTTGAGTTCAGTGCATTGGCAGTTGTCCAGTGGTGGAGATCGTATCAGTGATCGGAGCAGTTCGGGTTATCTGTTCAGTCGGCAGTTTCGAGGTGAGTTATCCTCACTATATCAACAGGGTCTAAGGCACCAAGGCCGGCCCTTATCGGATTGAGATCCGGGTAGTTGTTATTATGTTACTGCTTTGATATGTTTGCATGCTATGAGTTAGGATGGTATATGCTAGAGACCTGATTGAGATCGGTATCCTGAGAGATAGGGAGATGCTATGCTAGTGACCTGTTAGGTCGGTATCCTGGTTAGGATGGTGGTATGTTATGTGATCTGTTTGATCTGCTTGTTGACTGTGAGCTGCTATATGATTGTATGTATATGTGCACATGGTTGTTTGTACTGGAGTTAGGTTGAGGCAGGTCCTGCTGCGTGCTGTAGGCCAAGATACCCAGGGTGGACCGGTTGTCCCGAAGGCCCAACGAGCGGTCTGGATAGGCTGTAGGCCCCGAAAGGGCGGACCAGACGTGCCGAAGGCTCGAAGAGTGGACCAGATAGACTGAAGGCCCGTGCGGGCGGACCAGTCATACTGTAGACTCAGAGAGTGGACCAGGTGGATTGAAGGCCCGGGACCGGGCGGACCAATCACACTGTAGACTCGATGTATGTGGATAGACTCAGAGGGTGGACTAGGTGGACTGTAGGCCGGTGCGGCGGACCAGTCACACAGTAGACCCGAAGTGCATGGTTGTTCTGTGATCGGATATGTTATGGCATGTTATGCGTGTATGGTATTTGTGGTTGGTATTTTGGGGATATCTCACTAAGCTTTTAGGCTTACAGTTGTGGTTTCAGGTTTTTCAGGTTCTTCAGGAGACTGTGGCAAGGCGAAGGCGTGATCGTACCGCTCCTCATGAATTTGTTGTATTGTGATTCTGGGAACACGTTAAATGTTTTGTATTGAAAACTTTTTTTGTAAAGATTTAATGGAATTGAGATGTTTTTGAAAAATTTAAAAATTGGTTGTACTTTTCGGTCGTTACATAACGCACCGGTCTTGTCTCTTCCAGAAGGAACTGATGACTTCGTAGTATATTGCGATGCTTCAAATCAAGGCCTCGGATGCGTGCTCATCCAGAGAGGGAAGGTCATTGCTTACGCGTCAAGGCAACTTAAGACACATGATCTTAATTATACTACCCACGACCTTGAAATTGGGAGCAGTAGTGTTCGCCCTAAAGATTTGGAGGCACTACCTCTACGGCACAAAGTGCACTATCTTCACCGATCACAAAAGTCTTCAGCATATCCTCAATCAAAAAGAGCTCAACATGCGGAAAAGAAGATGGGTAGAGCTGCTGAATGACTACGGGTGTGAAATTCGCTACCACCCGAGGAAGGCCAATGTAGTGGTCGATGCCCTAAGCAGGAAGGAATATTCGAGCCGCCGAGTAAAATCCTTAACCATGACAATCCATTCCCACCTGGCCACGCAAATCAAGGAAGCTCAACTAGAAGCCTTGAAACCAGAAAAAGTGACAGGTGAGGCATTAAGAGGGATGGATAAAAAATTAGAAGTCAAGGATGATGGAACACGTTATCTCATGAATCGGATCTGGACACCGAAGTTTGGTGGGTTCCGAGACGTTGTCATGAATGAAGCACACAAGACTCGATACTCCATCCATCCCGGGTCAGATAAAATGTACCTAGACCTTAAGAACTTGTACTGGTGGCTGAACATGAAAGCTGAGATTGCTACCCATGTGAGCAAATGTCTGACTTGCGCCAAGGTCAAGGTGGAATACCAGAAACCCTCAGGACTACTACAACAACCGGATATACCCGAGTGGAAGTGGGAACGGATAACTATGGACTTCATAACCAAGCTGCCTAAGATATCAGGCGGTCTCGATATCATATGGGTAATCGTAGACAGATTGACCAAGTCTGCGCACTTCCTACCGATAAAGGAAACCGACAAGATGGAGAAGTTAACCAGAACATACATCAAGGAGATTGTGCGATTGCATAGAGTGCCAATATCCATTATTTCTGACAGGGATAGTAGATTCACTTCACAATTTTGGCAGTCCTTACAAAAATCTCTAAGGACTAGGCTTGACATGAGTACGGCCTACCATCCACAAACCGACGGACAGAGCGAGCAAACCATACAAACATTGGAGGACATGTTGAGAGCCTGTGTGATAGACTTTGGTAAGGCATGGGATACCCATTTACCGCTTATCGAATTCTATTACAATAACAGCTATCACACTAGCATCAAAGTCGCCCCATTTGAAGCTCTTTATGGTCGCAAGTGTCGATCACCCCTGTGTTGGAAAGAAGTGGGGGACACTCAGCTAGCTAGGGGGCAAGTCCCTAGTAGCACCCTCACCGGTCCTGAAATCATAAGGGAGACCACGAAGAAGATAGTCCAAATTCGAGAAAGACTGAAGGCGTCTCACGATCGACAAAAGAGTTATGCAGACAAACGACGCAAACCCTTGGAATTCTAGGTCGGCGATCGGGTACTACTAAAAGTTTCCCCGTGGAAGGGAATGATACCTTTTGGCAAACACGGGAAACTAAATCCAAGGTACATTGGGCCATTCGAAATCCTTGCCAGGATTGGGCCAGTAGCATACAAACTTCGGTTACCTCAAGAACTTGATAAAGTACATCCTACATTTCATGTATCGAACCTAAAGAAGTGTTTGTCTGACGAGACACTCGTAATACCACTTGATGAAATCGAAGTTAACGAAAATCTCCACTTCGTGGAAGAACCAGTCGAAATCATGGATTGGGAGATCAAAAGAGCAAAACAAAGTTGTATTCCCATCGTGAAGGTCCGTTGGAACGCTAAGCGAGGATGCGAGTTCACCTGGGAATGCGAAGATCAAATGAAAAAAAATACCCGCATCTTTTCCTAAACTCTTGAAGTCCCAGTCAGAAGTTAAATTTCGGGACGAAATTCCCTCTAACGGGGGGATGAAGTGACAATAGTCAATCTTGGGTCAAGTCAAAGTCAAACAAAGTCATCGAGTCAAACCGGACGACTCAATTAACCCTTGTATATTAAGGTTTACGTTATGTAATTACTGTACAACTCGCTATTTTAATGAGAAAACATCATTTGGAAATTTTGTGTGTTTATTATTCCTTAGACTTGATAGTGCTAAACAATGAACCAGAGCAATAAAACACTATAGCACACTCATCGGGAGTGTGTAGGACACTAAAACATGGCTTAACGGGGTTTACGGACCTTGTGTTGTGAAGCCGGATGCTCAAAAAGGTCATAAATGGAACCTCTCTAAATCTCTTTCACTTTATCTCTCTCTATTCGAAATCTCTCCAAATCTCTCCCCAATCTCTCTCAAAAGTTCCTGTAACTGTTCGTAATCATTTGGGCCATCCCGACCCTTAACCGGGTCAAAAATGCCTCGAAACGGGGTAAAAACGAGTAAAATAGGCTTAAGGACCCGAAACTACTCTATAGGGACGAACCCTCTTAGAGCCGAAAGTCCCCTTGAGGACCGAACTACTGAGAAGCGAAACCCCAAGTCCGAACCCGAAGCCTCAAGACCGAACCCGAAGCCTTCGGGCCCGAACCTCGCATTAAGAACCGAAGCCACCTTCGGACCGAAGCTACTTTCGGCCTATTTCGCCTCTTACCCTCTTTCACTCCATTTCGCCTTCGGTCCATGACTAGAAGAGACCGAACCTCAACCAGGACCGAGAGGTCTCGCCGGAAGCTCAATTTTTCCCGGTTTTCGACTACGACTTCGTTTTGGCTTAGTTTTTCATCGTTTTAACGTGAGATTTTCACCCAAAACTTTATTTTAACAATTAAAGCCCAAAAATCATTAATTCCCACGTCTTTAATACAAATATTATCCAAGAAATTAGTGGGTGAAGTACAAAAAGGTGGAGTGTTGACTTATCTTTGATTTATGACTCAAGCAACCACCACACTCACTCCATGACTAACCGACACACCTCCCCACCATACCTTTTTCCCTCTCTCACAAGTTATTCCCACGTTCTTAGAGCTGGACACTCATCCTCTCTCCTCATTCTTACTCACTCGCTCTCATTTCACCAAAGATCAAACTCAACTTTTCTCTCTAACTTTCTCCCTCAATTTCGGGATTCCAAGGCTGATCATCAAGCTTTCTTACACTCTTGGTAAGTATAATTCATCCTTCTTGTGATAATTACACTTCATTCTACTCCAATCATAGATTGCTTACACAAATTCCATCACTTTGGTATTAGATTCTCGAAAATCTTCTAGGCATCTTCAAGTGTTCTTGATTTGAACACTTCTCATCACCAACACTCATCTACTGAAACCATTTAATGTGAGTTCATACCCCCACATTTTCAGGTTTTCTTAAGTTTTAAGGGGGGAATACAAGTTAAATCATCAAGAACACAACTAAACTTTTCCAACAGCTTTCATCAGAAAAGTTGGACTTCAATCACGGACTGTTTTGGACAACCTAAAAATTTTAGTTTTCAAACCTGTACAAGGTGCCAGTAGTTCAATTCCTTAGCTTTAAAATGGCTACTTGCACATCTCCATATGATTTTTCTACAATTTATGGTGATTTTTACAAAACTGCCTATCATTCCAAACATCAATCCGGACCAGTCTGTGATTATGGACTTGTTCACACAAGTTAGAGGTCACTAAAAGTCATGAGAAATATTATGGAGAAACTAGACTCATTTTCCAAACTCTCAGAATTTATGGATTCTGATTTGGACCTTTGATGATTTTTCTACAAATTTTATAAGAATAGTGATAGAAAATGTTATGAACAGAAAAATGCTATCAATTTCATTTCACCTTGTTAGATGTTGACCAAGGTGTATATCTTTATGTGATTATATGTTATTGCAATATATGACATTTTTGTCTTAGTATATAGACATACATCAGTTAACAAATGGATTTTTGCTAGGTAAAGTATAGAAATAACAGTTTGTTATAATCAAAGTACATCCATTACATACAAACATTTGAATAAACTATGTTAAGTATAGTTTACGTACATTACCACTACAACCCTTGTTTTGATAAACTATAATAGGTATAGTTTATGATACATTACATAACACACTCATACAAAAGGGTACGTTTATACAAAAGGGATTTTCACTACATTACTCGTGAATTCGTTAATGACTTTTGTGAGACATTCGCTTCACATTACCAATAAGTCCTGTATTGTAAGCAGAGTCTCCTGGAGGGAGAGCGTGGTAGTTGTATATAGATCTATATTGGGATTGACAAACCCACACCTGAGCTGCACGCAACAACTAGACCGGCATGTCTGAGGTGACAAATGTCATAACTTTTCCGACGCCTGAAGAACGTCGTTTCATGCCACCTAGGTTATAGCATGGTTATAATAACTCACATTAAGTATTAACAAACATAGAATTTACGGGGATTTCACCCAAATCAAACGAGTTTATGTCGATTTAAACTTGCATTGTTTTACTATAAACATGTCAAATTATTTGTACATTCCGGTCTTTGGGTTTTAAGACTACATTTACACATTAAGGAAAATATAGGATTTTCTGGAACGGACACTACTTTTAAAAGAAAAGGTTTTCATAATTTCATACAAAAACTTATGAACTCACCAACCTTTGTGTTGACACTTTTTCAAACAACTTGTATTCTCAGGAAATCACTAAACAGGTAACCAAGTGCTTTTGAGGATGTGACGTTAAGGCGTCAAACATTTCACATTTTGTCAACATGTTGTAATTGATTTGGAAACATGTAATTCATACAATGATGTAACTCTTTCAATTATATATATGTTGGTTGTTTTTGCTTAAATCACTATTGCAATTGTTGTTATGATGTTATACATGAAGTCCTCCACCCCCAGACGTTTCCTCCATCCTTGGTTTGGGGGTGTGACAAATTTTTAATCTTGTATTGTAATGTAAGTTACGATTTCATTCAAAGTAATTCAAAAAACTTGTTTTTACTAACAAAGTGTCATCCTTCTAATATTCATTTGAACAAACTCTTCATTAATTTTATCCCAAAAAGATATTTTTCAATTGCCATTAAAACCAATCCATTAGATAGTTCTTATGTCATTGTGGATCTTAACTAATACTTAGTTATCTTCAATTTGGAAAAAACTTCTTTCTACATATACAACAATAGTAATGAGAATAGTAAATAAAATTCTATATGTAATAAATGTATTAGGAAAACAGTCAACATATTTCAATATTTTTAGAATATCAATTGTTGTCATATTTTCCTTAAGTAAAAGATGTAGAAGTAATTTTAATTCAACATATAAATTATTTCCATCACTAGCTAACTGTTCATCTTGCTTAAATGAAGTTTCGAGAGACTTATAACTTTAAGCTTATATTATCTTATTAAAGTAATTTTTCAAAATTAAATAAAAAGCAAACACATTATCATATTATTGACATGGTTTAAAGCTTGTAGTTAGAGAAGAAAATACTTGATCCATAATTTACAGAAAATATTTAACCCTAAAAGGCTTTTATAGGGATTATGACACACTATATGACATATAGTTTGAAATCTCATCAAAATGTATTTTCCTCTAATTTCACATCTTTGAGGAAATATTGGTTCAATTCCCATATCGAAGGAAAGTTATTTTATAATTTGTATTGTATCTAAAAAAACCAATTTTGTCTATCTTCCTTTAAAAAAGGAATATGTCCCTTTGTTTTTTCATGGTAACATCAATAAGTGTATATGTTTTGATTGCAATGTTTTCTAACTAAATTAATAATATTTAACATTTCATACCAAATTACTAGAGACATTATAAATTCATAATTACCAAGTTCATTTTATGTCAATGATTTAACTTCACTTTTTCTTTATTGGATCATTATCATTTTCCGCTACTTAAAATAATGCTTCCTGAATATCTAAAATTCCAAATCATATAGCTTTTACACTATCGTCGGGACTCTTCTAACAGTGGATTAAAAAGATATAAAAGTTAATCATTTCACATTATCTTTTAAAATTTGCGATATTTTAATGGAATTTACAAAAATTGTATAAAGATGGTTCCAAAACAATGTTTAGATTTACCACAATTATTAGTCACAGGGTCCAATTTTTGAGTTTCTTTTTCTTTCCAATTTGCAGATTTTTTATTATAATAATTAACTGTTTCCAAACAAAACGCAATGTATCGAAATAGTATTCAATTAAGCTGGAAAGCAATCTTGACAACAAAAGCAACATATTACGTAAGGTAACTATTTTAACTTAGTGTTTACAAGGAATTACCGTTAACTTGCAACAAAATCAATAAATTATCTAAGGTAACCAAGGTAGATTACAACAACACTGAGGTGGTGGTATTCCTTTACAATAACCATGGAAAGTGTTTTTATCAGTACAACATATAGAAGTTGCTCGGTTATTGGCACGACAAAGGTTAGCGCATTCTCCGCTATCTTTACATGGTCCAACGCACATTCTATAAGCTGCATCATATGCATTTAATCAATACATTAACTGGTCCTTATAACATTTTTAAATTGAGCTAGAGTTTTGTATCAATAAATGAAAAATGAAATAAATTGTTCTTACGAGGATATGCATTAGTTGTTGAGGAACTAGTTACCAAGGAACTGAGTGACCTTTTCGAGTGTAGCATGGGTAATTGAGACGTAGAGGCAGCTAAAATCAGAACCGATGTCATGCAGAAAAATGTCAACACAAAAAGTATCATGTACAGTGTTTTTTTCACTGTAACAGGCATTGAATACCTCGATCTATTATAGTTTTTGATTTGAGTGTATATAATATTAGAAAGTATAACCCTTATATATAGGGCAATTTGCATGTGCCATAGAAACCAATTTCACATGGATTTTTTTTTCTAGCAGTATTGGCACATGTTCCTTAATGAGTATAATTAGCATATATAATATCGAATATTTGTTACTACTTTTCTCATATATTTCTTCAATTTATGTACCAGTCATAATCACTTTCCCAATATCCAAGTGTGAGGACATAATATAATTAACATATTTTGACTGTATCATACATCAAGCTTTGATGGTTTCTGACTTACTTAGATTTGTAATCGGATATAGGAGATGGATTTTATCGAATACTAAATATTGGTTAATAATATTCAGTAACGACAGGTACATATTTACTTTTTCTAAAGCCTAAAATATGAATAGTATAAGCCTTACAATAGGAGCATAGTTGCAAGGTTCTAAAATAATGTGACGCTATGTCTTGGCGGCAAAATAAAAGTTATTCCATGACAAGCCATGACGTTTTTCAAGCCATGACGTTTTTTAAGGCGTGACTATTTTATATATATTAAAAGAAATACATCATTTAATATTCACTTTTATCAAGTATATCAAGTTTTTAGAACTCTTATATCAATATTTTATATAAAAAGTTAAGAAAAACTCAATTATTTTAGGCATGATAAAAAAAAAGACAAATAAAACTCATGCCTTGAAAAAAAACTCGCGGCATATCACGATAAGGCGCGCTTGGACTCGTTATTTGGGCGCCGCGTTTAACAAACCTGCGTTGGACGTTTCGTAACGGCTACACCACGTCTCGCGTCATAGCACGCCATGATGGGTTTTTTTAGAACCATGCATAGCTGTTTAGGTACAAAATTTTACAAGTAGGACCCAATTAAACTCTGGCATGTCGTAAATACTGCTAGTGTTCCAAGACTGACCTCCCATGTAGGCATTGTGACGAATTTACATGCCCCGTCGATATGATACAGTTAATCATTATCTTCAATTGCCAAATTACTTCTAGAATTATTATTTAATACACACGGAAATATGTGTTTCAATGTTCTAAAATATAATACTTATACATGTAAGGTGTGACATCCCCAAAATCACGGCCAAAAAAGACCGATTTCATTTATGCTTTTAAAATAATTTCAGAGTAAATCATTTTGATTTAAAAGAGTTGCGGAATTTGTTCCCAAAAACAAAATATGATAAAATAATATTTATCAAAGCATTTCATCAAGAGATGCATTTTCATTATATAATCAAAACTCGGGATGTCATGTTCCGATACAAACCATAAAGCATAAACAATAACATTACAAGTCATTCAACAAATATATACATATACAGACTTGTAAACAAAACAACTCGATTATTCATCCATCTTATGCCCTTGCGCCACTTCCTATAATACAAATAAAACTAAGCGGGTCAGGCTTGGGAGCCTGGTGAGCATATAGAGTTTTCAATCCACAACAAATAATTATATTTAATTTCACCAACCAACAATAACCCGATTACCCATTCCCGTTATCCTCACTTTATGTCCCTAAAACAACATCTATCTCAACGGACCTAATCTACGATTTTTATCGGGACGGATATTACTACTAAGGGGTTTCTTTAACAATAGATATCCTAAAGGCAAGTATGAAGGGGATAGAGTACACCGGTGAACACATCGTTCACAACACCTACAGGTTATGAACCTGCTAGCGTTCCACAGGACTGTCTAGAAAGAGTCTGTGGTCGTTATCCATACTTCGCTGAATAACTAGATCAACAACAACAACATCGAGGCCTCTCATCAGTTTATCACACATCAACTATATACCCATGTTCTACCCAACATATTAGTAGATAAAAATATATATTTTTATATATAGTTTAAAACCTGTATAGCATTCTCATTCAATACATATTCCAAACAACAGATGAGATACATACACATAACACGTATTTCATAGAGAATAAATCATATCTATGAGATAGAAGAAAGTGAATATACATTCACATATATAACAACAAAATATACACATAACACGTATGTTGTATAAAATACTTCGTAATTATGCGTTAGAATAAATTAACTACACACTCATTTGATCAGAAGATGATCGGACAACATTAGTACTTGCAGAAGTAGTATTCTTCGGTAGATCTGGAAGATCTTCACAAAAACCGGGCTCCTCGCGGGCATAGCTTTGGCTTGGGAATCTCACTTTTCGGGATCATCGGGGCTTCAGGACTTGCTTCGGGGCTCGGGACTAATACCGGGGCTTCGGGATATTTCTAGCATGTAAAAGGGTGCGAAAACGCGAGAGAAAGGAAGAATGGAGCAAAAAATCTTGGCTGCCCTCGCATGCTATTTATAGAGGCTGAAGCCTCGCATTGCGCTGGGCGTAATGCTCTACGCGGGGTGTAGTGCGAAACGTCACTGCATGCGTCATCGGAGCTCTTGAGTGCGAGACGGTGCATGCATCGGGGTACGCTGGGCGTAGTTCGGATCAGATCGGTGACTCCTTCGGATATCCATCCGAATTAAAGATTAAACAATAAAGATAATCATTTAAAAACTTCGGAAATTCATATCTTCTTTATACGAATTCCGTTTTCGATGTTCTTTATATCCACGCGTAGGTAAGACTACGCTCTACAACTTTCATTTAGACTCTGTCAGCTAATTTTGACTTTATTTTTATTATTTATTTTTAGTAGGCCGGGACAAGAAAACCCCGTTATAAATTCATAACTTCTTCATCTAACGTCCGTTTTCGTCTGTCTTTTCACCAATGCACTACTATCAACGAGATCTTCGATTCTCGTTTAGATTGTTTCGACCAACAATCACTCGATCTCGAATCGAGTATTCGGGTTGCATACTGCTAAGCTGAAACTTAGAAAAACCATAACTTTCTCATGCGAAGTCAGATTTGAGCATTCTTTTTATGCACGCTCTCGGTTTAACGAACTCTACAACATTCGTTTAGATCACTAGGGCTAAATATCGCTCTATCTTAATTTCTTATTTTACGTCAATCAGCGTCGTTTCGGTTCTGTCGCTAAACTTCGACAAGTCATAACTTCTTCATTATAACTCGGATTTCGGCATTATTTATATATTCAGAATCCTCGTTTCAACTACTACAACATTATCCATAGATATCAGCTTTATATAACATTTCATTTTGACGCTTATTTTCATACTTAATTAGATTAAGACACACAATTAAGCACAAAACACATAATACTCAAATAATACACTTATATTATTTCACAACGGGTTACAAAGGTTAACCTAGACTATTACATCGCTATTAATGACAAGCCCAGAAACACAGGTGTTACAGAAGGTATTTTTTCAAACAGGTATATTTTCAAATGCTAAACCACCGAATAGGAGAATGTTATCTCATTAAAAATAATACGAAGAATATCATTTTGAAATCGTGATTTAGTTTAAAAAAATAGTGTATGAAACTATCAAAATTGATGGCTAACTAAATATTTTCCATGTTTACTAATATGAAAAGTTTGGCTTGACACTTTATGTTTGAGCATTTTTTTTTAGCTTGAATTTCTCTCTACTTTAGTCTATAGGTCTCTTTCATTCTTTCATTTGTGTATAAACTTCGGTCTCAAGGAATGTGCAATACGTAGACTACTATAAAATGGGGACAACTCCTATGAAAATCAGTGAGAAAATGTTTCCGTCGGTAATCACCGATGGATCAGTGGCAAACTTAAAAACCCTGATTTTGGTTATGGAATACTGACAGATTAATAAATAAATAAATAAAAATTGTCTTTATTTTGAAGCCCATCATTAATTGTGATTACTACAAAAATGGTTATAAAACCCGGTTAAATGCATTAAAGAACCCGGTTTGTAACCAGTTTTAATATAGCCGAGTCTTATGTGAAAATTGTGATAGAACCCGGTTAATGAACCGGGTCATATAACTAAAATAGAGTTCGATTCTAAATTTAAAAACCGTGTCCTATAAGGTTTGTAAAACACCACTACTTTTGTAAATAATCGGGGTCCTATAATCTTTAGAAAACATGTTCTTTTACACATATCAAACCCAATTCCTACACAGGTAACATGTTCCTTTGAGGTAACAAATATATATATATATATATATATATATATATATATATATATATATATATATATATATATATAGAGAGAGAGAGAGAGAGAGAGAGACTGATTTCAAGATAATCAACCATGTTTCTTTTTATTTGACTTTTAATAATTTTGTAATAAAATTACTTACAATTGTTACATTGCTATTTTTTGCATATATATATAACAACATCTATTAAGACAAGATCTAACATGACCTATTTACTAAGGATTTGTAGTATGACATCAATCAACCTTCTATATTGAGCTAGTGGTAGATGTGTTGTTGAAGAACATATGACTTGTATGATCGACGCACTTTATGAAATTGTTCACGGTTTCCAACAAATACGCCTCCGTTTGATGAAATTTCCTTTGGTTGCACAAGCGCAAACATTATAAGTAAGTTGCACTAAAGAGTATGTATTGTTTTGATGGCAGTTATCAAGACATTCTAACTTTTTCAGAAACCATAATTGCCTTCATCAAAATCTGACCATCATGAAACCTACAACATACTCAATTTGTCAACATATAATTATTATGGAAGAGGAATGCAAATATGTTTATTTTTTAACATATAATCACCCCTCTTGTGAAAGTGACTCACATGTAGCACAAAAATAAATACAAATTTCAGTTATTCATTTCAATTTCCAAGAAACCAATAACTAAGACGATCTCCATTGAAGCAAAATTTATTATAAAAACAAAGTAAGACTACATGTTATGATGTAATGAAATACGACACATAAGTATGTGAACATGCTTGAAATGGAATCACAAACCAAAGCTTTCACAGATCATTTATTTGTAAGATCTAGTGAAGAACTTGGTAAATATAACAATAAGAACGAAGAAAATAAAAGGAACTTATATTCACATTTTCATTTAGTGCAAAAAAAGGATATTTACAAGTGCCTCTATATGTACGTGATTGCATAAAGTAATAACTCAAAGGCAACTTCCATATCCATTGTTTGTAGAAAGTACTCATTCAACTAGCACATACCACCATGCATAGTTTACTTGGATCTGATCTAGCTTTTGAAAAGGTTTTTACACACAAATGTATGAAAATACTTCATACGTTCTGGAAATTGTCAATGGTGAAAAAAACAATGTAAGAAATTATATGAAAACAAATAAAAATGCTTTCTAAAATATCATTCACCGCAATTCCCGTAAAAGAAGCATAAACTTCTTAAAGATGAACCATCCAAAACATTAAACATATACACAGAAAGTCGCTCAGGAGATGTCTGATGATTGCTAAAACATAGAGTAAATTACACGAATAGTCCCTATGGTTTAGGGTAATTTGCACGTTTAGTCTCTAACTTATTTTTTTAACTCGGAAGGTCCCTACTGTTTGTTTTTGTTACGCGTTTGGTCCCTGACTTATCTAAAAAAACTATTTTGCCCTTGATTTTTTGATTTATTTAAATAAACACACCCCAATCTCAGCCCTTCACATTACCTTACCTACCCCACCATTTTTCTCTATTTACATAATAGTCTTTTTAGTTAAGATAGGGACCAAACGTGTAACAAAAACAAATAGTAAGGACCTAACGCATAATAAAATCAAACAACAGGGACCTTTCGAGTTAAAAAAATAAGTTACGGACTAAGCGCGCAAATTACCACAAACCATAGGCACCAGTTGTGTAAAAATGAGATCTTTAAACTTTTTATGGCAAATAAACATTGCCCGTTGAAATTTTCAAAAAAGAAAACATTCTTGCAAATTATAAAGTTTCTTTTCACCTTTTTGAGAGAATTCAATTACGTTATAGCAAAAAAAGACTGATCATCAAGCAGCTTCTTTTCAAGCTCAATAGTCCATACTCAGACATGAAAATGTCCCTTTTCATCTCCAGTTTTAGTGCATTGTTAGAAAGCATCATGTTGACTGAATTTGCCGCGATGTCCTCAACAATATTCTATAGCTACAAATTATCAATGTATAAAATGAAAAAATGTAGAACTAAAAGTAATTTGAAAAGATATTAAAAGCTAAAATCACGAATGAAGAAGAATGTAGAATGTATGTTATGCCTTTTACCTTGAAATTGTAGTTCGTTTTCCTATAAAATTGAGTTAGAATTCAAGATCATCGTTGAATAAAGTTGTCCTACTATCAACTGTGTAAATAAATATAGTAATTGAAGTTGAAATGCAGAAGATAAGAAGGAAAACCGATTAGCTTACGATAAATGTAAGGAAGACAGCGACGAAGGCATCAGGAATGTGGTGCTGGCCAGCTAGGGTTTCCCCGTTCTCTTTTTTTTTTTTTTCCTTTGTCGCAATGAAAACTTGGAGCGTGCCCATATTTTCTAGATTGAAATGGAAGGTTTGGGAAATTGTGCTCTATATTTCAATTTTTTTGGGGTGAAATGGTGGGGCGTGAAATAATGGCGGGATGTGAAATAGGGTTGTTTTATTTAGATCAGCTCATGTAAGGCTATTTTGATCCTAAAATATATTTTCATTATATTTTTAACAATAAAAATATTTTAATAATACTAATAGAAAATAAAATTATAATTAAATTTAAAATCATATCAATTATCAACTATTTTAATATAATAATACACAACTTTAACAAGTAACTACATGATTATTGTAATTAGTTATAGTTTCTGTGTAAGTCCATTAGAGGTGCGCAAAATTCAATCCTGGTCCTAAGTCGATCCTTTTTTGTTATCGGTCGTGTTTGGACCGGTCTTTTTTATACCG
The DNA here is from genome assembly GCF_002870075.4 of Lactuca sativa. Taxonomy (NCBI): domain Eukaryota; kingdom Viridiplantae; phylum Streptophyta; class Magnoliopsida; order Asterales; family Asteraceae; genus Lactuca; species Lactuca sativa. The sequence continues at coordinate 55,340,661 of NC_056624.2, forward strand.
GTCCCGGTCGGTCCTCGGTCGGTCCTTTTTCGATTCCGTCCTTTTTTGGATAGGTTTTTTTTCGGATCGGTTTTGCTATAAACTAGTGTGATACCGGTGTTTTTTCGGTTCGGTTTCGGATTTTTTCGGGTTCAGTTTTAGATTTTTTCAGGTTTCGAACTTTACATTTCATAACATTATAAATCATCATCCATCAAATACATATGTAATAATTCTAATATTTCATAACTTCAACATATCATTAACATATAAACTGAGAAAATTCAGTTCATAACATAGAAAACATAGAGAAATTCAGTTCATAACATTGCGTAAAAGACTTAGTAAATATAAATAAGTTCATAACATTAGTGATAATTTCTAAAACATAAACATATCATAAGAATGTCATATCTGGAGGGAAATTCCAAAAGTTGTAGGTGTCGTCGGAATAAAGAACTTCTTGGTCAGCTCTCGACGTTATCCGAGTGTGGAAACTTCAAGCTTTGTAGTGTAAATTTAGAGACATTTTGAGTAAGAGATAGAATTTGAGGTGAGAAAAATAGTAGGATATGAATAAGTATTTATAGGGTAAAAAAATCAGCAAAAAACAATTATAACTATTAGAAATATGGTTTAGTGGCACTTGCAAATCTAAGACTCGTGATAATCACCTTCAAATCGAAGTATTTGGGTGGTACTCCCAAATCCTCAATTGGATAAGACTCAATTAAAATCAGAGAGAAACGAAAGAGAGAATGAGATGGTGTAATTTCGTGAGTACCAGAAAAGTGACTAAAATTGGTTACAAACCTTCCTTATCTGAAAAACCGTCAAAATTGTCATATAACAGTTTTCTCAACAGTAAAAACTGTTATAAATCCGGGGCTCTGCCCCTTGCACCCAGGGGCCAGGGGCGCTGCCCCCGGACCCCCATTTGTTCAGGGACTTCGCCACTAAATGACAATATACTTTGATACTTGATCAAACTTAAACAAGTGTGTACTCCACACCTTCCTTACTTGTTTAATATTTATCAAGATCATTTTTAGTCAACAAAGTAATCCTATTACACTTAAATAACATTGATGATAACTAATCACCAACAAACCTCCCCCATTTAAGTGTAATCTTGATTAACTTAGAATGAAACATAACACCAACAAAACTGATGCATAAATGAAATGTCGTGACGATTGAATTTCACATTAGTATATTATATAATCAAATATTCGAATATCAGGGTATCACTAAGGATTGAAACCTTTCTATCCATAGTGAATACATGAAGATAATACACACAACAGTTTACATTCTCATAAGTTCTAACTTGACACTATATTTTACTAGCTTGTATCCCATCCTTCAATAAGCATATCAAAGCCAAGTCCTAACTTCTTGAAGCAGCTAAACTTCATGCTTATATAGGTAGTTCTTTTATTCTTGAACCTGCAAATGCAATTTTTGAAAAGAACTATTAAGAATATAAATTTAACCTCCTTAACTTGCAGTACTTAACACATACCTTGGGATGATGATAATAATGTGTTCCAATCTTCAAATATAAGTTTTCCACATTGAATTCAGCATATAATATTACATTAGATGGGAATTAGGTATCTCAATATAAAAGATTTTAAGTGGACTTTAAACCCATCCCTACAGCCGCCTTGTGCACAAGATCTCTTGCTAAGCCTTTTGTTAGATGATCGGCTAAATTAAATTGAGTTCTTACAAACTCCACAAATATCACACCAGTCATGATGAGCTCACGAATCATGCTATGTCTAACACCTAAATGTCTAGATTTCCCATTATACACTTGACTATAAGCCTTCGCCAAGGTAGCATCACTATCACATCTGATAGAAATGGTAGATATCGGTTTAGGCCATAATGGAATTTCATAAATCAAATTCCTTAGCCATTCAGCTTCTTTACCAGCAGCATACAATGCAACAAACTCAGACTCCATGGTTGAGTTAGTAATACAAGTCTGCTTCTTAGATACCCAAGAAATGGCACCTCCTCCAAGAAGAAACACCCAACCACTTGTAGAGGAGTGATCCTCTAAATTGTTAATCCAGCTGGCATCTGAATAACCTTCCAAAACAGAAGGATATTCACTATAAGTGAAACCATAATTCATGGTCCCTTTCAAGTACTTGAATACTCTACTCACAGCTTGCCAATGATGTGAACTAGGATTACTAGTATATCTACTAAGCCTCCCCACAGCATATGCTATATCAGGCCTAGTACTAATCATGGCATACATTAGACAACCAATAGCCCTTGAGTATTCTAGTTGAGACACTGGAGATCCTTTATTAGGTAGAAGCTTAAGACTACGATCTATAGGAGTGCTAACAGGAGAACAATTCTAAAGGTTAAACCTTTTCAATATCTTCTCAATATAATGAGATTGAGAAATTGAAATCCCATTGTTTCCTTTTCTAATTCTTATATCAAGAATTACCTCAGCCTCCCCCATGTCTTTCATATCAAAACTAGATGATAAGAATTTCTTGGTTTTATCAACTTCTTCTAAATCAGTACCAAAAATCAACATATCATCTACATATAAGCAAATCATGACTCCTTTACCAGAAGTATCAAATTTGTTGTATACATACTTGTCAGCTTGGTTTAATGCAAAACCATTAGACAAGACAACATCATCAAACTTTTGATGCCATTGTTTTGGTGCTTGTTTCAAACCATATAATGATTTCTTCAACTTGCACACTTTGTGTTCATTTCCAGGCATCACAAACACTTCAGGTTGTTTCATGTAAATTTCTGCATCCAAGTCACCATTCAAGAATGCAATTTTCACATCCATTTGGTGAATCACAAGATTATGTATAGCTGTAAGAGCTAATAATAATCTAATAGTAGAAATTCTAGCAACAAGAGCATAAGTATCAAAGAAATCAATGTCTTCCTTTTGTCTAAAGCCTTGGATAACCAATCTGGCTTTATACTTATCAATTGTGCCATCCACCTTCATTTTTATTTTGACGATCCATTTACATCCTAATTCCTTGCAACCAGGAGGTAAATCAGCCAATACCCAAGTATTGTTATGCATGATAGAATCAATCTCGTCATGAATTGCCTCTTTCTAGAAATGAACATCCCTAGAGTCCATAACTTCACTGAAAGTCTTTGGGTCCTCTTCAATATGAAAACAATATTGATGTTGAGAAATAGTCTAATTCCTTGTTCCTTCAACTAAATATAGTTGAAAATCAGATCCGAAAGACTTAGCTTTTCTAGCTCTGGTGCTTTTCCTAGGTTCAGGTACAGAACTTGCACCACCAGAAACAACTTCAGCTTGAGTAGTACTCTTGCTGGAAGATTGATGAATCATGTCCCTTAGTCTAGGTATAGATGTAAATCTTTCTTCATCAAAGATAACATCTATTGACTCTATCACTGTGTTTACATACACAGAGTCATTAGATTCTAAAACATAGAATCTATATGCTTTGGAATGCTCAGCATATCCAATAAAGATACCATCTATACCTCTCTCACCCATTGTTTTCCCTTTGGGTTCAGTGAGCCTTAAAACTGCTCTAGAACCCCAAACTTTAAGATAACTCATATTTGGTACCTTTTATACCAAAGTTCATAAGGAGTATTCTTACTCCTTTTATTTGGAGTTCTATTCAAGATGTAACATGCCGTTAACATTTCCTCACCCTAAAACCCTTCACTTAAACCAGAATATGACAACATGGAATTAACCATTTCTTTCAAAGTCCTGTTTTTGCTTTCAGCTACACCATTTTGTTGTGGTGTATATGGATCTGTGGTTTGATGTATTATTCCAGTTGATTGAAAATAAACTCGATCATAATACTCACCACCTCTATCAGTACACAATACTTTTATTAATTTGTTTTTATGAAGCTCAACTTGTTGTTGATAAATTTTAAAATTATCAAGTGCTTCATCCTTAGAATGTAGCAAATAGATATAACAATATCTATATGCATCATTAATAAAAGTAATAACATACTTCTTGTTTCCAAGGGAAGGTGTTGCATGGAAATCTCATAAATCGCTATGTATAAGATCCAACACCTTGCTTTCCCTAACAATATCTTTGAAAGGTTGTCTAGTGATTTTAGTTAGCATGCATGTTTTACATTTTTCATTATTTTTTCTATCAAAAGCAGGAATTAAATTCATTTTAGACATGTCTTTTACTCTCTTGTAATGAATGTGTCCTAGTCTAGCATACCATAATTCAGATTTATGAAAATTATTGCTAGTACTACTAGAAGCCATGCAAACAAAATTATCACTAGAAGGATAATTAATATTAAGCCTAATCATTCCATGACATATATAGCCAAATCCTATAAAAGAACCATGTCTTGAGAAGATATACTTGTCACTTTTTAACACTTTTTTGTAACCACAATTATTTAATACAATTTCAGACACGAGATTCTTACGAATCCCTGGAACATATAAAACATTGTTCAAACACAAACATTTCCCAGAAGTAAAAGTAAGTAAAACAGATCCTATACCCTTGATTGGTTTAGTTGCAACATTTCCCATTTTCACAACAGATCCATCTTCAATTGGTTGAAAGTCCTTGATCCAATATAGATCTTTGCAAACATGACTTGTTGCTCCCGAATTAACCCACCATGCAACTTTATCATCCTGTACATAAAATGCTTCAGAAATCACAGAAATATAATTCCAAATATATTTAGACTTCTGCAATGAAATAGAAATCTGACCTTGTTGCTTTTCTGGATCCTTGGATCCACTTGGTCCAGCACCATCCTTATTCACTTTGTGAAGACGACAATCTTTCTTGAAGTGACCCGGTCTGTTACAATTCCAACAAAACAACTTAGCCTTCTTGTTGGACGACTTGTCATCCTTTCCTTTAAACTTCCTTTTTCCATTAGAGTTCTTGGGATTCTTTGAACTTTCTCCTTCCACCATGTTCACAGAAGAGGAACCAACTTGGTTCTTGCCTTTAGGATTGTTATCAAGTTCTTGAGTCCTTATGGACTCTTCAATCCTTAAATGGCTTCCAAGTTGAGTCAAAGTCAATTCCTCTTTGTTATGTTTCAAATTGTGTTTAAAATCCTTCCAGGAAGGGGGCAGTTTGTCAATGATCACAGCCACAGAAATGGCTTCATCCATTTTCAGATTGTGTTGAGTAAACTGTCCCAAAATCCTTAACATTTCATGGAATTGTTCAATAACAGGCCTGGAGTCAATCATCTTGTAACCCATAAAGTTACTAACAAGAAACTTCTTACTAGAAGCATCTTTAGCCACGTACTTGGATTCAAGAGAATCCCACAGTTCTTTTGCAGATTCAAAATTTTGATAGATATCAAAAAGAGAGTCAGACATACCATTGTGAATATGACCACGACATATGTAATCATCATTTTCCCACTTTGATCTTCTTCTTGTTGCTTCCAAAGGTTCATCTTCAACAGATTCTGGTAAGACTGGAATGGGTGTACTCAGAACACACACCACTTTCAGAGTGGTAAGGAGAAACTTCATCTTCTTCTGCCATCTACTAAAATCTTGCCCTTCAAGCTTATTCAGTTTTTCAAACTTACTTGTCATTTCCTTCACAAAATCATCACTTGCCATGATTACAGATTACTTTGATTTTTGTTAGAAATATGGTTTAGTGGCACTTGGAAATCTGAGAATCGTGATAATCACTTTCAAATCGAAGTATTTGGGTGGTACTCCCAAACCTTCAATTGGATAAGACTCAGATAAAATCAGAGAGAAAAGAAAGAGAGAATGAGATAGTGTAATTCCGTGAGTACTAGAAAATTGACTAAAATTGGTTATAAACCTTCCTTATCTGAAAAACTGTCAAAACTGTCATATAACAGTTTTCTCAACAGTAAAAACTGTTATAAATCCGGGCTCTGCCCCTTGGACCCAGGGGCCAGGGGCGCTGCCCCCGGACCCCCTTTCATTCAGGGGCCAAATGACAGTATACTTTGATACTTGATCAAACTTAAACAAATGTGTACTCCACACATTCCTTACTTGTTTAATATTTATCAAGATCATTTTTAGTCAACAAAGTAATCATATTACACTTAAATAACATTGATGTTAACTAATCACCAACAATAACTGTTACTCATGTTGATAATATCTGTTGGTGTAATTCTAACAGTTGTAGTGTACTAGTTCTTAAAAACAAATCAACAAAAAGTAAGTGATTGCATTTATACTTTGTAGCCCGTTGGGTGATGTTTTATTAGTTAGTTATTATATTATTAGTTATTAGAGTAAATAAAACCAAAAGAATGGACTAATGGAGTTTGTGTTTGTCCCATTCTCTTACAAAAGAAAAGTAAGGTGGGAACCTTATAAAAAGGGAAGTAAGGGAATTCTATATGCACGAAAAAATTGAAACAAAACCATAATTGGAGTTTGTAGGCCTGATATTTAATTGGGCTATCTAGAATATTTAGTTTTTCATTTTCTAAACCGGTTGGACCGATTTGGATTGGTAGCTATCCAAAAGATGGACTGGTTTATTTTTGGACCGGTTCAACTTTGGACTGGTTTATGACCGGTCTAGACTGCCACGTATATCAGTTTTAAGGAACGACTAAGACTTCAGTCTGGACTATTAAAAAGATGGACTGTTAAAAGCAACCTTACACTTATACATATGTATATGGGTCATTTACTAAAGAACCCATTTACTAAAAAGAAGTGTTTACAAAACCATTGTTTCCAAAACATTATTTAAAATTAGAGTCTCCCAAAATTCAATGTCATAAAAGCAGGAAAATGTGCACGATCACGTCTTCACTTTCCCACGATCCTTTGGAGTACCTGAAACAATAAACTAAAACCGTAAGCATGAAGCCAAGTGGGTTCCCCCAAAGTACCACCATACAACATAACCGATACAAAGAAACATGTTGGGTCCAATAAGTCATCGGACTGGAATACCCATGGGTCCACAGCCATCGGGCTGGATTACCCTCGGCCCAATCAGCCATCAGACTAATTGCCAATATACAATGGTTCCAATCACTCATTGGAATGAATACCTTTGGCCCAATCAGCCATCAGACTGGAATGCCAACTTACAACGGTTCAACTCAATCATCGGACCGGAATACCCTCGGCCCAATCGTTCATCGAATTGGAATGCCAATATGCAATGGGTCCACTCAGTCATCGGATTAGAATACCTTCGGTCCCACTCAGCGTAACGCCCCGTTCCTAAGAGTACTTAATTGTGATCCCCCGGGATTTAAGAGGAGAGGCACTTTGGTCATCTTGTGGGAAAAGTGGAAAAAGAGGGCCAAATATGAAATTTGGGACACGCCGGGTACGCCCAGCGTAAGCTGGGTTACGCCCAGCATAATTGAGTAAGTAGACGTGGGTGCAAGGTTGAGTATGCCCAACGTACTAGAGCTACGCCCAACGTACTCTCAGAGTTCTAAAACCCTAAAATTAGGGTCAACCACTATATAAGGGACATGTTGGTTCATACCCTAGCCTCCATAAGCTCTCCCTTAACCTCATAAACCCTAGATAGCCGTTCCACCACCATTTTTGGGTGTGTTTGGCCTTGGAAAGCTTATTTTGGAAAAGGAGAGGCTAGAAGAAGAAAGAGGAAGTTGTCGAAGAAGGAGTTGAGTGGCTGGAGCTTATAGATCTTGAAAGATATCATCCTTTGGAGCCTATCTGAGGTATAAAGCTTCTTGCATGTCATTTATATTGCATAGATCTAAGTGTTGTGAAGTTTTGACATCATTCTTGTCCCAAAAGTCCTCATCTTGATGGATGTTTTGAGTTGGTCGAGATTATCTGTCCTTTCAAACCTTTGGAGAGGTATTGAGTGAGAAAAATGAGGTCCCAAGGGCTGTGGTTGTTCCATGTGTGAGATATGTAGGTCTTAATGGATTAAGACCTTGGATTAAGAGCTTTATGGACGTCCCAAGTGATAAAGTTTAAGACTTTATGAATCTTAGGCATATTTGGCTTAAGGATCTGAAGTTTGGGCTTAAGAGCTTAAGCCATTAAGAAGTTATGAGGACTTAATGAGCAGCGAAGTTACACGCCGCTTAACATAGGAGTATGCCCCGCGTAGCGGGTCAGTGCCCCGAGCCCCAGTTGCGAATCAGCGTGTACGCCCAGCGTACCAAGGAGGGTACGCCCAACGTACTCCCTCTGTTAGGTTTTTCATTTTGGGCCTTAGGGATTGGGCTGTTATTGGGCTGCTAGATTTTGGGCCGTGACTGGACATTATGGATAGAGTATTGTGGACCCATTGGTTGTTATGGATCATGGGTCTAGGCCCATTTGGTGAGGTGGGCCCAATTTAGTAAATTGGGCCAATAGTGGGCTTTGCTTCGGACTTTTGGACTTTGGGCCATTAGTGGGCTTGAGAGCTTATCCAGTGTTGGGCCCGAATGAGTTAAGGGTAAATTGGTCAATTTATCCTTGGAAGGGTATTGTGCTTAGCCTAATGATTGTTTGTGCTATGTTGGCTGGTTCGGGAATTTCGGTGAGTCGGTGATTCGAGAATCTGCTTCTTCAGTTCAGAGTTTCAGCAGTGGCAAGGTAGTTATCCTCACTATATCAACAGGGTCTAAGGCACCAAGGCCGGCCCTTTATCAGATTGAGATCCGGGTATTGTTGTTATGTTATTGCTTTGATATGTTTGCATCTTGGTAGCTAGGATGATATATGTTAGAGACCTGGTTAAGGTCGGTATCATGTTATGTAGGATGATGCTATGCTAGTGACCGGTTAGGTCGGTATCCTGGTTAGGATGATGATATGTTATGTGATCTGCTAGATCGGCTTGTTGACTGTGAATTGTTATATGATTGTATGTTTATACACACATGGTTGTTTGGACTGGAGTTGGGTTGAGGCGGGTCCTGCTTTGTGCTGTAGGCCAAGATACCCAGGGCGGACCGATTGTCTCGAAGGCCTAACGAATGGTCCGGATAGGCTGTAGGCCCCAAGAGGGCGGACCAGACGTGCCGAGGATCGGAGAGTGGACCAGGCCGACTGAAGGCCCGGTGCGGGCGGACCAGTCGTACTGTAGACTCAGAGAGTGGACCAGGTGGATTGAAGGCCCGGTGCGGGCGGACCAATCACACTGTAGACTCGATGTATATGGCTAGACTCGGAGGGTGGACCAGGTGGACTGCTGGCCGGTGCGGCGGACCAGTCACACGGTAGACCCGAAGAGCGTGGTTGTTTTGTGATCGGATGTGATATGGCATGTTATGCGTGTATGGTATATATGGTTGGTATTTTGGGGATATCTCACTAAGCTTTCGGGCTTACAGTTGTGGTTTAATGATTTTCAGGCTCTTCAGGAGACCGTGGCAAGGCAAAGGCGTGATCGTACCGCTCCTCATTTGTATGTTGTGATGTGATTCTGGGAATACACTAAATTAATTGTATTGAAAACCTTTTTGTAATAATTTAATGAAATCGGGTTGTTTTTGAAAAGTTTAAATTGGTTGGAATTTTTCGGTCGTTACAAGTTGGTATCAGAGCGTTGGTTTGAGTGAATTGGAGGAACACTCATGTGACTCCAGTCTCAAATCGAGGAGGGTTTTCAAAAGAGAATTTAAAATGGTTTTCAAAATGGGCAAAGGAGGACACGGAGGTACGATCAGCCGGAGCGAGTAAGTAACCCCAAAATACCATACATGATAGTTGTTTTGAGGTTTGATAGAACAGCATGCTAGTACTAGGCTAGGGATCTTCAGGATTTCATGATAATGTTTCCTTATTTATGATGCCTGTTAGCCTAGGGTTTCCTTGTGGGAGATTTCCAATGTTCCTCTGGTAGTGAGGATTGAGCGCTTGTTATGTATGTTTTTCACTAGGGTGTTGTGGTAGTACTTCATAAAAATATGGTTAGGTGTGGAAGATAGTTTGGGCCCGTACTACTGAAAGCACAGGACCCATACGCGTATCAGGGAAACCATGACCTCTAGGGTTGGGTTGAGAGTTGGTTCCTGGGTTAGTGGGAAGTGTCTGAGATATTGTGGTGTTTTTTAGTATGGAGATTCTGAGGCATGCTGGGAGTGGATTCGGGTCAGGATCGGGAGCAGGAGAGGAAGTTCCGCGCGGGTCAGTACCGCCCAAGGTTATTGGTCAGATGAGCACGTGCGAGTTGGATGCGAGGATTCGTGAGATCCTACATGATGAGGTTGCTGTGTTATTCTGGGCTGAGTTGCCAGAACTGTTTGGGTCGATCAAGACCACCATGGTTGAGTATTTTGATGAGCGCTATGCAGCTCTCATAGAGACGGCTGCCGCGGCGGCTACAGCGGCTGTAGCAGCGGCAGGGGGAGGAGCTGGTCGGGGTTTTCAGTATCGGGACTTCGATAATACGAAGCCTCCTACCTTTGATGGAGTTCAGGACACGATAGTTGCTATGAGATGGTTGTCGGACGTGTTATGGTGTTTCTTCACGTGTTCGTGCCCTGCTGATGAGAGGGTGAGGTGTGCTCTGAACCTGTTAAGGCTCGGGGCGAAGGATTGGTGGAGATTGACCACGAGGTCATATTCGGATGCGCAGAGGGCTGCGGTTCATGGGATCAGTTCAGAGAGATGTTCAACACTCGTTATGTTCCGCGGGTTGAGAGAGAGATATTGGCTTAGGAGTTCCTTGAGCTGAAGCAGGGTTCGGAGTCAGTGACTGAGATCACCAGGATGTTCACTGAGAGGGTGATGTTTTGCCCTAAGTTCGCTTCGGAGCAGGCTCAGATGACCCGATATCTAAGTATGGTCAAAAGGGATATCAGGCAGTTTGTGTCTACGCAGAGGTGCGAGACTTTGTTGGAGTTGCAGGAGGCCGCCAGTCGGCGTGAGGTAGAGATTGAGTTGTAGTTGCGTGAGCTGAGGCAGGCTCCGGTGCAGTCGCAGCCGGCGCCGAAACGGTCGAAGACCGTTGATTCTAGGGTGGGAGATCAGAGCAGCCACGCTTGTGGGAATTGTGGGAGGGGTCACACCGGAGTTTGTAGGTCTGGTGGTGCATGCTGCAAGTGCGGAAATGAGGGGCACTATGCTAGGGATTGTCGGCAGTCAGCGCCGGTTCGGGATTTGAGGATTTGTTATCATTGTCATCAGGTTGGACGTTTGAGGGTCAACTGTCCACAGCTTGCTGCAGGACCGGTGCAGACTCCAACACCGGTCACTTTGAGGATCACAGGTGGAGGTCAGGGTGGAGCGGAGCCCCCAAGGGCTCAGGGTCGTGCTTTTCAGCTTACAGCAGAGGAGGTCAGAGCAGTGCCGGATGCAACTGCGGGTATGTTTCTTTATTGATGTCTTGTTATCTTGTGATTATTGTGGAGTATTGTTTATCTGCTAGTCTCATTATGTGGTTTTCGGTGTGGTATTCGTTGTTCTTTGAGCATTATGGTATGGTTGTGGGTTAGTGTTGGGAATTTCGTTGGTTATCATTCATGAGGGTTATTAGTGGAAATCTGGCGTTTGGTCTGAATGCCGGGTAGCATCTGCAGTCTGAGGAGGGGTTAGCTGAAGATCGAGTTTCGTTCGAGCTCGGGATGATCAGTGTTGATATGTGATTTTGTGAAGGTTTCTCGTGCTTGTTGGACGCAGTTCGCGTGTAAGTGTTTATGTTGTGTAGGGTTGTTGAGGGAGGTCGGAGATGGCGATCGGTGGTTGATAGTCATTGCTATAAGTAGGGGGGAATTGGAAAATTCTCGGGAAGATCATTGAGCATTGGAGGTTGTTTAACTGCTTAGGATTCAGCAGTGTTCTGTCAGCCAAGAGCATAGGCTGGTATGAGTAAGTGGCAGGCATGCGGGGTGGGATACAGACCAAGGGTATTTTATTGTGGAGGGCCTGGGATTAGGCCGGGATTGAGTGTGTATGATGGAGATAGAGTTCGGAACCCCTAGAGGGCTAGAACAGTATGCATGGGAGGGTTTCCTGGAGAGATAACTCGGAAGGATGAATGCTAGTTGAGCGGTCCGGGTAGACTGAAGCACGGTAGGCGTACCAGTCAGGCCGAAGGCTCGGAAAACAATCCAACCAGGCTGAAGGCCCTGGAGGGCGGTCCAGATTGGCTGAAGGTTCTGAGAGTGGTCTAGATTGGCTGAAGGCCTGGTAAGGAGGTCGAGTCATGCTGAAGACTCTGCAGGTATTGTTAGATCGGTTCGAGGAAATGGATTGAGTATGTCGTGATGTTTTAGCATTAGAAGGTCTGGCCCCGGGTATTGATCTCGATTAGAGGAGATAGTGCATGGACTCGAGAGTCCTTGCGAGCAGATTCAGAGTATGTGTGTTGCATGGATAAAGGTTATGCTATAAGGGAGTGGTGTAGCGTTGGTCGAGCACCGTGGCACTTGTCGCAGTGACAAGGCGGCCAAGTGGATTTCCTTGGTAAGGAAAGAGAGAGGACTGTAGCTCCGAGAAGGAGTGTAAATTCACGGAAGTGAAAGCGGCAGTGCAGAGTTATGATTGGAGTGATCCAATTATTAATTAAACTCATAGGTTATGAAAATCCAAGAGTTTTGAATAGTTTCAAAACTTGCCCTCAAGTTTTGGAATTTGTAAAGTTTTCTCCATGAATACTTTAATTCCAAGTTAGCCCTTAGAATTTTAAAAGTTAAAATTCAACCCTTATACTTTATAATATTATAAGTTAATAATATTTATATATATGTATAAGAGTAAATTCAGTCTTACCGTTAGTAGGCCTCATTCACGAAGACGGTCTATAAGGGGGGTATAAGGTTACTGCCTATAAAATGGCAGTTTTATGGGTGTCCACTCTCACCCACCGCTTCCTTGACCGGTGGAGGGTCGTTAGCCGAACGGGTAGGACAAGGACTAGAATTCACCCTTCATTAAAAGTATTAATGATAAATACTAAGTAACTAAACTCTTATAAATACCCAATCTTTGTTACTTAGGAATACGTGAATAAGGTGCTAATCCATGAAATTACACTTTGCACTTTGTTTAAGTCGGTTAGTGGAGCGTGTGTGGTTAACCGGCACACTAACTCGTATTTAATAAGGTAGGCAAAGGGTAACTTAATGTTTATCATATTATCGATGGAGCGTGTGTGGTTAACCGGCACATCGATTGAGGGGAAAACACTTAAGGGTACCAAGTAATTTGCATGGTTGCTTCACACCTTGTTTTGTGATCCTCGGCATCCTAGTCAAAAAACCTGAAGGGCACACTCGAGATTGAAACATGCCATTGAAAAGTTCAATGAATCTCAAAGATCTAGGAGTTTCAAAAACCAATTAAAACCTAGTAATACATTTCGTTTATCTTGGTGGAAATTGGTGAATCGTCATTCACCTACCTTCGAATATTTTATAGCTTGGATTACGGCATCCCTCTTCTAAGTTATAAAATAGTTTGTTGGGTCCTGGCCTTAATATTTCATATTGGGTGTCATATTAAGGACTTTAAATCAACTATCTTGAATATCTCCCAAAAAGATGTCTGGTTTAGACATTTATGATCTTCCTAAATCTTTTGAAACAAGCTTTCCTAAATGAAGATGATGTCCCATGGAAATCATACTTCTTTCACCTACTCCAATTATTCTCCCTAACCCACAAGTTCTTGAAAATTTTAAGGTCACTCAAGCCCTATTGGCAAGCAAAGTTCTATGTGTGATCACATCTTGGAGATGTAGTCACATATTGACAAGCCGGGAGAGTTGGGTGTAAAAGTGTTGAGAAAGTTGGTGCCTCAACTACTTTCTAAGTCACATAGTGAGCTCCTTTGGGACTCCTATGAAACAGACTATGACAAGACCCTTAATGATCTTATCTATTTGCTAAGATCAACTTCCTAACACTTGTGGACATTGACAATAGTGACACAGGAAATCCAGAAATGCATTCTCTTCCCAATGGAAAGGGATCGGACATAGTCAACTCGGTTGACCAAATAGTAAAGAGAGAGGCTAAGCCTGAGATAGTCCCATTATCAAGGGTCCATAGGTAACTATTGCCAAAGGAAGGGGCATTGGTTGCGAAACTGCCAAATTTACCTAAGGATGTTAAAGTCAATAAGTTTGGCTCTACTTTAGGTAAAGTCCATTGTCTAACTCTATTAAGTGCATGCTGATTCTAATCGCGAAGATGGATTTCAATCGCATGGTTCGGTGATCAGAATTTTGGGCTATTACTTAAGAGTTATGATATTTATATTGCTTAGGAATAGATAACAACAAGGTTTTCATATGGATTGTAAGGATAAGTTTTCCACAAAGTTTTAAAATAAAAGAAAAAGGTTTTGATTTTATTTATTTTAAGTATCCTTACAATGGCATTTGTGAAAAGTTGTTGCTTATAAGATTCCACTGATAGCAATATTATTGGAAAGTGAATTTGATTCTTTCATTTGTGGTAGTGTCTAAATTTAGCAAATAAGGAAAGATTCTCATCACCCAAGTTTCAATTGGATAAAAACTTGGAATCATGCAAGTTGTATAGTATGATGAATGAGAACTTTCGAGCATTGGAAAAATTAAGACTAACTACTTGTTCACATGGATGTGTGAGTCAAGAGAAGTACTAAGGGATCAAGTAGACTTTCTTGTGCACTTGTCAAAGTCAACCACAAAAGATGGATAAGACTATTCGTCATGATTTACTAAGGTTTAGTAAATATGATTATACTTACAAGCTTAAGTATAATTCTGAAACATTGGAAAATTTTCAGCGTATGACAGAACAAATAAGAAGAATCAAATTAGGCAGAAGGATAAAAGTTTCTCAAATTTGAAAAGATGGGAGAGTACTTTAGTATCATGTTTTAAGGTCATCTTAATGATTTTGAGACCTTATCACAATTCATCCTCTAAGTACATTCTGATAGTTAAGAAGAGGAGTTATGAATTGTTGAAGTGGTTAAATCAAGAAGATGATTCATACTTCATTCCAAAACAATTCATAGAGTTATACTCTAAGATTGTAAGTTGAGTGACATGTCTTAAAGAAGGTTTAAAACACATTTCAAATGTAAGAGTAAAAGTTTCCTACTCTTGTACATTTGAAATTGGTAATTTGTGATGTTTTGGATAAAATAAAGACCAACTAAGGCCAATTATGTGAAGTGTTTGTCTTGATTAGAATTCGCACTATCTCTTGGATGTTTGACAAGGGAGTCTTATAGGTCAAGAGGACAGTGGGAGTCTTAACGGTCTTGAAAGTCTCAAGAACTAATCAAGAATAAAACCAGAAGTTCTTCACTAGCACGCGACTTGAGGTTTATAACCTATCATGTTGACATATTCTATGCCCATTCCAGTTAAAGTTGGCTTCGCATATGAGTTTTTAGAGTTCTCAATTGGTTGCACAACAACTTGGAAGCAATGGTAGGCCCTTGAGCTGCTCGGTGGCAAGAAATTAAGATTGTGTTCAATCCGTATGAGTTTGAATTTGTCATTATCCTTGTCTTGTGATTATGGTTTTGACAAATTCATATAGGTAGGAACTCATACACAATAAAAATCTAAGTGTCATAAGGTTTCTCTCTGATTCATGAAAATGATGGTGAGGAAACACTTTCACTAAGTAGATTTTAGCTAGATAGCAATTGCGATACTTGCATTCTCAACTTCGTTAGTGGAGTGTGTGTGGTTAACCGGCACACTAACTTGGACTTGTGAGAAGTGGCTAAAAGTTCTAACCATTTATGATTACGACATCCCTCTTCATAATTGTTTAGACACACCTATGAGCTATCTAAGGGAAAGTGTATGATTTTGATAAAGTTTTATCAAAACAATCTAGTATCAGAAATCTGAACTTTGGTAAGAAAGTCAGCTGATTTCTGAGTACATGTCAAAGCTAGTGGGAGCATAAGTGTCATGCTAATACTCATCATGTTAGTGGGAGCATGTTAATTATGATAAGTATTGCAAGTTAGCAATGTTAATTATAGAAAGCAAAAGTTTCAATTGGGAAAGAGTTGTTTTGCTATAATTAAGGGAGAGGAAATTATACTTCATCTCAAATCTAAAAGCTTAGATTGAGGTTTTAATTGTATTTAGTCAAGGATATATATATATATATATATATATATATATATATATATATATATATATATATATATATATATGAATTTCATGTTGGAATGGCTCAACATAAGAAAATTCTGTATATGGGTCCATTATTTGCATTCTAAAATTCAATTATGATTACGGCATCCCTTTTTCATAATCTGAATTATGAGAACTTGGAAAATAGAAATGGAAATGTTATAGCAAAAGACTAGTTTAGTCTTTATGTGAGACATCATGAATCGTGTCCCATATGCTTCGGATATAGGATCGATTACATGTGCTATATTCTTCCTTTCTAAAATTTTCCAAATGCCTAGGGAATTAAGAAGGGAAAAGGTCTAGAATTGGATATGACTAAAATGATTAATCAATTGTCGAGGACAATCTAAGGTTTACCAAAGATTAGGTGCTCAAGGACAGTTGGAAGTATAGTGAAAATTCTGGAAGGACTATATTGACATAATCTATAAGGAGGCAACTCTTGTTCAGAAGTGATAGTCGAAATGAATCTGAAATGTTTCAAAGTTAGATTTTTCAATCTATGTAAGATTAAGGAAACTTAATGCAAGAAGGATGTTTCCAAGGAGTTGATCTTCTTTGGAATACTTTGTAATGTTTGTTGTCAAGTCCTTGTGACTTTGTGCATAATCATTACAAGAGGATCAATGCATATAAGTTTAGAATCTAACAGATTTCAGTAAATCACATGAATTTTGAATTTTTGCATTTGCAGTAAGGATTTGGGACTATGAAAAGAGGATCATTGGAGTTATGTTCAATTGATCTATTTCACAAAGTAAAGATCATAGACAAACATAATATGCATACTTCTCCCGAATTGCGAAACCTCTTACAACACTGACCCAGAAAGACGTGTCCTTCGATTGGGAAGAGAAACAGGAGAGAGCGTTCCAAACGCTCAAGCGAGCCTTATGCACCACACCAATACTATCCCTCCCCGAAGGAATAGAAGACTTCGTAGTCTATTGCGATGCATCGAATCAAGGGCTCGGGTGTGTTCTGATGCAGCGAGGTATGGTCATCGCCTACGCCTCGAGACAGTTGAAGACACACGAATTTAAATACATGACCCACGATCTTGAACTAGGGGCAGTTGTGTTTGCTTTGAAGATCTGGAGACATTACTTGTACGGAAAGAAAAGTACTATCTTTACCGACCACAAGAGTTTACAACACATATTCGATCAGAAGGAGCTCAACATGAGACAACGACAAGGGCTTTATAATACCAAGTTTCTCGCCTTGGGGAGCATCGGTCTTGTTCGTTAAGAAGAAAGACGGATCATTCCATATATGTATCAACTACAGAGAACTCAACAAACTAACGGTCAAGAATCGTTACCCTCTGCCTCGCATAGAAGAGCTATTTGACCAACTGCAAGGGGCGAACTACTTTTCCAAAATTGATCTAAGATTCGGATATCACCAGTTACGAGTGCTAGATGAGGATGTTCCGAAGACTGCCTTCCAAACGGAGAAGCTCTATGTGAAGTTCTCTAAATGTGAATTTTCGATTCGAAGAGTCGAATTCTTAGGACACGTGGTAAGCGAAGAGGGAATCCACGTGGACCCATCCAAAATTAAGACCATTGAGAACTGGTCAGCACCGAAGACGCCTACAGAAATTCTTCAATTTCTAGGTCTCGCTGGCTACTACAGCAGGTTCATACAGAACTTCTCCCAAATTGTGAAACCTCTTACAACACTGAACTAGAAAGGTGTGGCCTTTGACATGGAAGAGAAACAGGAGAGAGCGTTCCAAACGCTCAAGCGAGACTTGTGCACCGCACCAATACTATCCCTCCCCGAAGGGATAGAAGACTTCGTAGTCTATTGCGATGCATCGAATCAAGGGCTCGGGTGTGTTCTGATGCAGCGAGGTAAGGTCATCACCTACGCCTCGAGACTGTTGAAGACACACGAAGTTAACTATACCACACATGATCTTGAGCTGGGGGCAGTTGTGTTTTCCCTGAAAATCTGGAGACATTACTTGTACGGAACGAAAAGCACTATCTTTATCGATCACAAGAGTTTACAACACATATTCGATTAGAAGGATCTCAACATGCGACAACGACGGTGGGTCAAACTACTCAATGACTACGAATGCAATATTCGTTATCATCTGGGTAAAGCCAACGTAGTAGCAAATGCCCTCAGTTGGAAAGAATATTCTGGGCGAAGAGTCAAGTCATTGACAATGACTATCCATTCACACTTGTCTAAGCAAATTCAGGCGGCCCAGCTTGAAGCCATGAAACTTTAAAACTTGACGAGTGAATCCCTTAGAGGAATGGATAAAATTTAGAAGCCAAGGGTGGCGGAGCCTTATATTTCATGAACCGGATCTGGACACCGAAGCACGGTGGTTTCCGAGACTTGGTCATGACCAAGGCGCACAACACTCGGTATTCCGTCCACCCAGGTTCAGATAAGATGTATCTGGATCTTAAAAAGCTATACTGGTGGCCTAATATGAAAGCAGAGATTGTTACCTTCGTAAGTAAATGCCTTACTTGCGCAAAGGTTAAGGTCGAGTACTAGAAGCCCTCCGGTTTACTACAACAACCAGAGATTCCAGAATGGAAGTGGGAGCGGATCACTATGGATTTCATAACCAAGTTGCCCAAGACAACGGGTGGACTTGATACCATATGGGTCATCGTCGATAGATTGACCAAGTTTGCACACTTCCTGCCTATCAAAGAAACTGACAAGATGGAGAAGCTTACGAGAACATACATTAAGGAAATCGTACGACTGTATCGTGTTCCTATATCCATTATCTCCGATAGAGATAGTAGGTTCACCTCAAGATTCTGGAAATCGCTACAACATTCCCTGGGAACAAGGCTGGACATGAGCATAGCCTACCATCCACAGACTGACGGACAAAGTGAGAGGAGCATCCAAACACTAGAAGATATGTTGAGAGCCTATGTGATTGACTTTGGAAATGCATGGGATACTCATTTACCCCTTGTCGAATTTTCCTACAATAACAGTTATCACACGAGCATCAAGGATGCTCCATTTGAAGCCCTCTACGGCCGAAAGTGCAGATCCCCTCTATGCTGGGCTGAAGTGGGTGATACCCAATTAGCTAGGGGCAAGTTTCTGATAGTACTCTCACAGCCCCGAAAATCATTCGGGAAACGACAAAGAAGATCGTTCAGATCTGTGAACGATTGAAAGCTTCTAGAGACCGACAAAAAAGCTATGCTGATAAAAGAAGGAAACCTTTGGAATTCCAGGTGGGATACCGAGTCCTTCTTAAAGTCTCACCCTAGAAGGGCTTGATACGCTTCGGTAAGCATGGGAAGCTTAATCCGAGATATATAGGGCCCTTCGAGATTCTCGCAAGAATCGGCCCTGTAGCTTACAAACTCAATCTACCCGACGAACTTCGTAACGTACATTCTACATTCCGAGTATCTAACTTGAAAAAAAGTCTGTCCGATGAGACTCTTGTAATCCCACTCGACGAGATCGAGATCAACGAGAGCCTCAACTCCGTGGAAGAACCAGTAGAGATCATGGACCGAGAAGTCAAGCAGACGAAGCAAAGTCGTATCCTGATTGTGAAGGTTCGTTGGAATGCCAAGCGAGGACCAAAATTCACTTGGGAGCTTGAGGATCAGATGAAACTGGAATATCCTCATCTTTTTGCTTAGTTATTTGTAACTACAGTATCATAACAATGCATAATAGTAAACAAGCAACAACATCCATTGCATTAATCAAATAATTAAATAAATGTGTGTTCTTTTGTAAGGTTTAAATTACACCAAAAATATGTAATCAAAATAAAGACGAGTCTTGGTTCCACTCTGTCCTTCAAAAGCTGCATGGTTGTACCTATCTTACTCGTTCCCTGAGAATACAAGTTATTTTGAAAGAGAATATCAGCATAAAATGTTGGTGAGCTCATAAGTATTTAGTTTCATTTAATAGTTAAAAGCCGCAATATGTTTGTATTAAAATCTTGAAAATTTTGTAAAGTTTTCCCAGAAAATCCTATATTTCCAACTTATAAATAATGTAGCCTTCTACCTGAGGCCTGATTGTTTTACATGTTTGTTCTTGTATAAAAAATGTAATGTTTGTATATGTATTCATAATATTAGGAAAAATATAGTACTACTTTGTTACTGTCCAAAAGTATATTTTCTCCCAATCCTTTCTATTCTCTATTAGGAGAATAGTATGTTCTATCTCAGCAGTGACACTGCTGACTATGAAATGATAAAAATGAAGACTCAAGGTCGTATTAAATGTACCATACTCCTTGTTGAGTCTTATTGTATTTAATTTTAGTTGATCAATTAAAGGTTTAGATGTGAATTAGTTTGTAACCATGCTGATCGACGGCTAAAAACTTGACGACCTTCTGGCATCATAAAACAGTGAGGTGACATTTTGTCACTCCTTGGCCTTACCGGCTGGAATGTAGCTAGCATTCAGGGTGTGGGAGTATCGGTCCCGTATAGATCTATACACACAATTCCCGCTCTCCATCCAGGAAACTCTGGTTACAAAGTGATACAACAATGTATTGTTGTATCGAGAAGTAGTATTTCACATTCAAATTATTGTATCCTAGTGTTTGTATAGTAAGTCATAGTGTAGTAATGTTCTCTTTATACTAGTGTATAGTATGTTCTCTTGTATAGTGTATAGTGTTTATTGTTTCTTATAATAGTATGTTTGTATCGACTCATCAATGAACTGTCTCTTATATGTTTCATTGTACTAGTAATAGTGAGTAGTAATCCCTTAAACTATACCTATTATAGTTTACTAGTAATGTTGTTTGAATAACTGCTTACGTATTGAATATAAATAAAAGTTTTATATCTATATACATATTCATAATATATAACTAAGGTTCAAACGACACTCGGACAAACAACCGAATACTCTAAGTCCACAACCAAACAAGGAACAGGAAATAAAGCAAGCTATCAGTCCTAAGTCCTTTCAACCTTATTTGTATAACTATATCTATATAGACACGATTTTTACAATATATAAGATTAAAAAGAGTTTAATAAAGAGTTTTATCACAAAAGAGTTTGATAAAATGTTTTCAAGTATTTGAAATTCATTAGTTTGATAAAAGCTTGATAGTAATAGAAAATCTTTCTGTTTGTTCTAGTTATTAATCACATGTGATTGATATAATAACTAGAATGTTTCAACTTGTATCCCCCCATAAAAGCATTTAAAATCATTCCAAAGGTTGATTAAGGGGTATGAACTCACCTGTAGTGAGTGGTTCTGACGTGTGGTTGGAAGAGGATTGCAGGGTGTCAGGTGTAACCTTGAGCACATAATGATCCTATTAGACACATAAAGACATGTATGTGTATGAATTTAGTGTATAGGCAACTAAATAAGAAGGGTAATACCCTTATTGGCTAGGAAACTCTAATATTTATGGGATACAATCACATATGATTGCATAACTAGGGTATATGGCCACCCTATAGAGTTTACGGTCAAAGAGGGATGACCATTGGAGTTAACGGTCCAAGTGTTCACGGTCATAGGTGTTTACGGTCTTAGTGTTTACGGTCCAATGACCTTACGGTCATGGAGTTCCTTGTCTAAGGAGATTCAACCATAAACTCATCAAATATTCCCCAAATGGTGGTTTTTAAGGGCTTCATTCAAAAGTATCGGTTTCTAGGAAACATGCTTAGCCTTAGGAAGGGTAAAGGCTATAAGAACACCCTTTATAAGGGTTTACGGTCTATGCTGTTTCATAGAATCGTAAACTCTTTCGTTCATGCAAAGAGTGATGATCTTAAGTCCAAAATGAAGGATTGTAACTAGAAAGATGTAAAGGAGGAGGGTACTTACGGTTTTGGAGGCAAGGAAAGTGTTTTCGGTCCAAAACACAACCGAGTTCTTGAGAATCTTTGATGATCAAGGTAAAAGGTGAAATCTTTGGATAAATCAAGAGTAAAACAAGGATTTAAGATGGATCTAACACCCAAAGAAGGAATCACTTACTTGTTTTTGAAGATTTGGAAGCAAATGTTTATGATCCTTGAGAGAGAATCCGATTTCTAGGCTTGAAATGGCAAAAAGTGATTGAAAATGGATAAGTGCCATATATATAGGGATGGGTTTATGGTCTCCAAGACCATAAACTCATTGGTATTGACCATAAACTACGTTTTTAAGGAGGTTTACGGTTGCAGGCATTTAAGAACTTAAGCATCTATTTCCAATCTCTTATTCCTTTAATGTACTAGGGTTAGGACACTCAAAACAGGTTCCAAACAGTGATAACTGGAAGAAAAATGAGTCTAACGCTAGTAGGTTGAATTGGTTAAAAAAACTTGCAAATTTTAGGTTGTCACATCGAGTGTCATGTTTTACTAGTCGATCAAGTATGGTTATGTCACACCTCTAAACCAAGAACGGCGGAAACGTTCAGGGGTGGAGGACATCATGTGAAGTATCATAACAGTGTAAAGTAGTAAACAAGCAACAACATCATCCATTGCGTTAAAAGTAAAGTTTTAATACATGTGTGTTCTTTTATAGAAATAAGACACCAAAATATGTAATCAAAATAAACGATGAGTCTTGTCTATGCTCCGTCTTCTCAAAACCTGGTCATCATAGCTGTCTACTGGTGACCTGAGAATACAAGTTATTTTGAAATAGTTTATCAGCATAAAGCTGGTGAATTCATAAGTATTTAAGTGTTATTACCCTGTTTTGGAAAGCTATTATGAATGCCATGTAAAGCATTGAATGAAATATTTGATATAATTATGAAAACCCTAGAAAATCCCATATTTTCTACTAGTATAAGAGTAGTCTTCTACCAAGACCCGAATGTTTTGAAAGTAGTCTTCTACCAAGACCTAAATGTTTTGCTGTAACAAAGATGGGTTTTCCCCTTTATGAATACTATTAACAATATATAGTCTACCTCATCGTTTATGTGAATGTATCACAAAATAAAAGTAATAGGGAAAATATAGCCATATAAGTATTATCCTTTTGTATTAGGATAAACACGACATCGTGACTGTCGAAAAGTATTAACCTAGAATATCCGTAGATGTTCGTTTTCCTTTGTAACTAACAACAGGTTGAAGGAATGTTTAGTCTCGTAAAGGTACCCCTAGTATAAGTATTAATCGTAGGCATCCGTAGATGTTCATTACCTCTGTTGCTAACAGGTAGGTGCCTGAATGTGACAACCCGAAATTTCCGTTCGGTCAAACCCTAAAAGTCAACCACTTTGTATCATAAGTTAATTTCATTATTTCTTATTTTTAAGAAATTTGATGTTCGTTTTATTATTTTAATATTATTTTTTAAACGAACGGGTGAAAGACAGTGCCGTCTCGGGTTTTGATTTTTAGAAACCGCAAACACCTCGCGTCTTAGAAGTTCCCGACCAAACTATTACGTTTGGGTCGAAAAATCATTCCAAAAGTCCGTAAACTCATGCTTATCCATGATTTTAGTCCCCAAGTATAGCCATTTGTGTTTACTCCCCAAATACCCAAAAGAGTAAACTCCAAAAAAGGCTTTCAAGTATCATCCTAGATTTTCTTCTAGATCTTCAAACTTGTAAGTTTTCTAACCATTTCAAGTTAATAAAACACTTAATCTAGTGTTTGTGCATCTATTCATCCATTCATTTATGTATTTTGTCTAGATTTCCAAAACACCAAGAACACACACGAAATGTTCTTGGGCTTTTAGCTCAAATCAAGCCTCCTAATAGTAAGTACTTCCATCCTTGAGTGTTATTAAGCTAGTATTACATTTAAACATCAAGAAAATATGCCAAGAACACAAGGTTTGAGGTGTTCACGGTCCAAGAATGTTCTTGGGCCGTAAACACCAAAAATGGCACCAAAGTGTGCCTAAGTCTTTATCTAAGCCCTAGTTTGATGTTTAAGACTTACCTTGACATGTTTAAACCTTCCATTGATGTGTTTAAGCTTTCAAAAACACCAAAGACCAACATTTATAGGTGTTTACGGTTTGGGGATCTCCCAAAACCGTAAACACCCTAAAGTGTGTTTAAATGGGTCATTTTCCTTCCTTAGGCCTAAAAACTAACTTAGACAATTACCTAGTTGTGTTAAGGATTTGAAAACATGGCAATACCCTTTTCCATAAGGGTTTATGGTAGTAAACCCAAAGGGAAATGACCATGAGGCCGTAAACTCCTCTAAGGAGTGTTTTCGTTGCCATAGTCCCTTCCAAAGGCCAAACCACCTAGTAGAAATGCTTCAAGAGGATTTTAAACCACAAAACAACACATGGTCAATAGGAGTAGAGTTTACGACTGTAAAACCTAGAGTTTACTGCCGTAAACTCCTTGGTTTATGAGCATCAAAACTGTAAACTCCAAGGGAGTTTACCCTTGAACCCCAAACACCCTAGCTTTGCCCTACCAACACTTGGATGCAACCCTTGTGATCTTTAACACTTGAAACAAAGTGTTATCATGTTCTAGAGTGTCCCAACTTAATTTAGTAGTTATAAATTGGCTAACTAGTTATATATATGTTCATTATATGATAACTAGGCTCGTGCGTCTGTACAAGTCTCCATTTGTCACCTAGCACCGTGTCCGACACTTCAGTCCAATCCACTCACCACAAGTGAGTTCATACCCCTTTAACTAACCTTTGAAGTACTTTTAAATGTTTTAAATGCTTTAATGGGGGGGAATACAAGTTGAATACTTATAGTTATTACATCAATCACATGTGACTAATAACTACAAAACCAATGATTTTATTACTGTTCAAACTGTTTATCAAACTGTTTTACTTCAAACTCCTTTATAAACTCTTCTACTTATCAATTACTTTTACTTAAAATCTTTTATAATTATTATAAATTGCATGCCCATATATATATATATATAATATTATATAAGCAATGTTTAAAAGGCTTAGGAAGGCCGTCCGCCCTATTTCTATTTCGCGCTTGAGATGTGGTCTGGTGGGATATCGGGTAGCCGTCTGAAGGTCGTTTCAATATTAATTATATATCATGTGTACATATATAGTCATAAAAGTTCTTCCATATTCATGTGTACTAGTTACATTATTAGTAAGTTACCATCGGGGTAGCACAGGATAATACTTATACTATTGGTAGATCAATGAGTCAGTTCATTCATGAGTCAGTACTTATTACTATGAGAACATGTACATTACATTACTATGAGAACATATATAACTATAATAGAAAAAGAACATATACAACTATACTAGAAAGAGAACATATTCAACGATACTAGAATGAGTAACAATACATTACATATACATGAATACGTTAACATAATTGTGATCCACTGTATCGGAGCATTCCTTCAATGTCATGGCCCGAGTTGTAGGCAGAGTCTCTTGGAGGGAGAGCATGAGTTTGAATATAGATCTATACTGGATTGACTATCCTACACCTTGCTGCTAGCTACAGCCGGACCTGCAGGTCTGCAGGTGCCAAACGTCATACCTTTTTACGACCTACATTTGTCGTTGTTACCTAGTCGATAGTATGGTACAATTAATCACATGATACCTTAATATAAATTCGGTTTAAGTTAGTTAGTACAGCAGTAGTTCCTATAATACAACACTACAGTACTACAATAATTTACCCTTTACATACATTTAGTGAGTATTTCACTTAAACATTATTGTACAAACTATATTTTGTTAATGATAGTTACACTTGGGAAAATTACACACTTTTATGATAAACGAACATATAAAACAATTACGTCTTGGTAGAAGGCTACTTTTAATAGAAAATATAGGTTTTTTGAGAGATTTAAACTTTTACATACATTTAGTGATTATTTCACTTAAACATTAATGTTCAAACGTTTTGATACAAACACCAACACTAAAATACTTATGAACTCACCAACTTAATGCTGATAAACTCTTTCAAAATAACTTGTATTCTCAGGTCTTCAGTAGACAGGTACCGAGGCCAGCTTTTGAGAAGATGCAGCGCATCCAAGACTCATCTTATTATTTTGACTTACTTTTTGGTGTCTATAAATGTACGGAACACACTTGTATTAAAATTATATATTTAATGCAATGGATGAAGTTGTTTGCTTATTTACTGTTATACTGTGTTGTGATACTTTACATGACGTCCTCCGCCCCAGAACGTTTCCGCCGTTCTTGGTTTTGGGGTGTGACACAGAATGGTTAGTCACGTATAGTATCCTTTTGTACTAGGATAGACAGAACTAAACTACACGTATGATATCTAATAGTATCTAGGTATAAGTATCCATGTAAGTGTATCCATGTAAATGTATCTATCTAAGTGTATCTCTTCATATAGCATTTAGTATAGACTCATGAATGAACTGACTCTGGTGTAATTCCTTGTAATAGGAATAATGTTTTGTATCCCCTAAACTATCCCTATAATAGTTTACTGGAAGATAATTGATGTCCAAGAAGGTTTATACACCCTTGCTACACAAGAGTGTGGGAACTGATTGATGGATGAAAGCTATCATATCAATACATATATATAAGAACATAAGTGTATAGACATAGTTTTGATCAAGAAGATGAAAATGGTTTTGTAAGACATTTAATAGTTTTGAAAAATAAATAACAATGACTTGATGTCATTTTAATAAACATTTCAAAAGTAATACATTTGATAACAAAGTATTTTTAAGATAGAAAACCATTTCATGCATCACATTTTGAAGTATGTGAAATCAGCTGGATGAAAACACAATTATAAATCACATGTGATTTATTCATTAACATGTTGTTTTATACTTGTATTCCCCCCCCCCCCCCCCCCCCCCGCCATTAAATCATTTAAAATCATTTAAAACATTGATTAAGGGGTATGAACTCACTTGTAGATGATGGTTTGGATGAACTGAATGATGTAGGATAGCTAGGTGACAAGTGAAGACTTGTTCACACTCAATGATCCTAGTTAACATATAATAACACATATATGTATCCAATTAGACTGTAAACCACTAATTGACAAAGTTAAGAGATCCTAAGGCTTGTAAAACACCTTATATAAGTGCTACAAGTCATAAGGATTGCATGTAAGTGCTAAAGGACCTTGCTATTGTGTTTGGGGTTCAAAGGTAAACTCCTTTGGAGTTTATGGTTTTTATAACCATAACCCAATGAGTTTACAGACATAAACTCTTGAGTTTACGGTCGTAAACTCATCACTCTTTGACCATAAGTTGTTTTGAGGTTCTACAAGTCCTTTGAAGCATTTATACTTGATGGTTAGGCCTTTGGAAGAGATTAGGGCATCAATACACTCCTTTGAGGAGTTTACGCCCTCAAGACCATTTCAATTTGGGTTTACTACCCTAAAACCATATGGAAAATGGTATTTTCATGTTTTCAAGTCCTATACACAATAAGGAGTGGATCTAGACTAGTTTCACAAGGAAGGAAGGGACTAAGGCACACTTTTGGCCCTTAAAGAAGGGTTTACGGTTCAAGCAGTTTTGGAAACATAAACACCTTTGATCTTGGTGTTTCCTTGTGTTTCTTTGATGCAAAGAAGTATAACAAGCCTTACAACACACTAGGGTAGGAGTACTTACAAGTTGGAAGCTTGAAAGGTACCAAAAGGCCAAGAACACTAGTGTGTGTTCTTGTAGTTCTTGGTGTAAATGAAGAATCAACCTTTTGGAATGATTTCACGATTAGAAGTGTGTTAAAACACTAGATTAAATCATAATATCACTTAAGAAGGCTAGAACACTTACTAGATTGAAGACCTTGAAAAGCTTTTGGATGATACTTGAGAGAGAATTGGATTTGGATCTTGAATTTTTGGAAAAAGTCACTACTAGAAATATAGCCTTTTACGACCCGCGAACAACGACACGCGCTGTTTTATGATACGCAATAGTGTTTGCCCTAAAAATAATGTCGGATCTCCAAAAATTAGAAGTATTTAGGGCACGCATTTTT
This sequence comes from Lactuca sativa, assembly GCF_002870075.4. Lineage (NCBI taxonomy): Eukaryota > Viridiplantae > Streptophyta > Magnoliopsida > Asterales > Asteraceae > Lactuca > Lactuca sativa. The sequence continues at coordinate 55,368,741 of NC_056624.2, forward strand.
GCGCGCCCTAAAATAAGTGTTACATTAAAAAAAACATGGAGGGCACATAACATAAAATGCGCGTCCACTAAGTATGTCGCTTTATATTTTTTAAATGAAACGCGGGTCATTTTTTTGTGGGGAAAACAAAATTCCAAAAAGTTTGAAAGGCCCGCCATGTTCCTACCTTCTTTCCACCGTTCTTCTCTCCCTTACTCAAAATACCCAATAAAACCCTAATATACTCATCGCTCCTCTTTTCTCCCACAGCAAACTCGCACCATCACCAAATCTCTGATCTCCCACCAGCAAAAGGTCTCCTACCGATGTCTCCACCTACTCTCTGCCCTCTCACTATTTCTCTCAATTAAAAACGCAAGATCCCTCAATCAGAGAACCATGGCTACTTCTCCTTTGTGCCACACCAGTTGGCAAAAACGCAAGATACTAGGGCTTTGAACCGGACCTCACATAATTCTAAGAGCTCACAACAACTTCTCATGCTTACAAGAGATTGTAAAAATGGTATGTTCAAACCCTTCCTGCATCTCGTTCTTCTCTTTCTTAATTATCGATCAACAACCACCGTCTCCAAAATGCATTCCTTCCTTCTCCCTTCAATCGATCAGATGTCTTCTTCCCTCTTCACACTTCGATCGACAAACCAGGCCACCAAAAATCACCGAGTATCTTTTTCCTTTCTCAAAATCAATCGCACCTCCAAGAACCACAAGTATTATTTTTTTCCCTTTCTGGTTCGATTACATCCCTTTCTTCTCCCTTCTTTTTATTTTTATTTTTTTCGATTTGAATGTGAGGTTGTGAGGTGGCGCTTCAAGGTTGTAAATGGGTGTTGAGGATAAGATGTTTTGTGATTGTTTTGTGATGGAGAAATAAGGGTGTGTTTGTACGACTGTTTAACAGGTTTCAGTGGTGTTGAATGCTTTTATGTATTTATAAGGCTTCATGTTTCCCAGTTCCTCCCATTGTATTCATGTTAAGTTGTGTTCATTTTTTAGCTGTTGGTTTTCAAGCCTTTAGAATGTAGAGGAATTTTACTTTTATGTGGATTTTGGTTGTGCACACCAACTGTTTGTTGAAATTTCCCCAATTTTACTGTCCTTTTTTAGATATCGTTTATAGAGTGCAGGTCTTTCTTTTTTACTTAATGCTGAATGTAAAAAAAGTAAAATTGTTACAAATTTTCTTTCATTATTTATTCCTTGTATTTCTGGTAGTTTACAATGAAAAATAGGGCCTTAAATATAGAGGTGTTCCTTTTTGACTTTGTGCAGGAAGAACAAGTTAACAGAGAAAGTCGTAATCATGATTTATGTTTTCCTTCAATTCCCCAAGTTTTCCATATCATTTTTGATATGTTTTTGAAACATGAAGGGGGAGCTGAATTTCTTTCCATATCCTTGTCTGATATGATGTAAGTTTATATAATATCTATCTCTCATATTTTAAATATTTCCTTTCAGGGGCGTGTTTGGTTTTTGGCATTGATAGTGACGTATGTGGTGAAGGGAGAGCTGAATTTCTTCCAAGTTCTTTTCAAAATATCATTATAAAATTAATGTTATTTATTTTTGTTACAAACATGAAACATTTACCAAAAAACCCTCCCCCACTAACCAGACTTAGCAGCCAGCCAGTACCCCAACCAAGTGAAAATTTAGCCACTAGCACATCGTTATCTTCTACACCCACTTCCATTACTCTTCTTCAAGTAGATCACCTTCGATCATCTTCATTCTTGGATGAGGATCAGCTTTCACGAAATGGCGTAGGAAAGAAGCCTCCACATGATATTCGATTACTTCATACTGATGCTCTAATAAAAGAGGTAACAACACAACACCAACCAACATTCATATGTTTCATCTGGTTAACAACCATATTATTATTATTATTATGTGCAGGTGCAGAGGGTGTTCTGTTCTGGTCATCAAGATCCTCTTGAAATAGAGAAAGCTAAGAAATTGCTCAAGGTTACTGTTAAAAAAAAGAAAAAAAGAGTCATCAGTCATATTATTATTATTATATTTTTTTAATGCTTAAGTAATTCAAGAGGGCTTGTTAGGCATTTTGTGTTGTGTTGTGTTATGTAATGCAGGAACATGAACAGGCGCTTGCTGATGCCATTGCCAGGCTTGTTGATATATCCGACAGTGAAACTGGTACAAACTCAAACTCTTTTTAATCATAAATCATAAATCATAATCATACAAACCGAAAAAAATTTCAATTCTTTTGCTAAAAATGGATAAAACTTAACTTTTTTATATTTTCATGCGAATTTGCTAATTACAATCTAATCCCACACTAATTGCATTGCATTACATTACATGCTGATTGTTATGATTTTGATACACAATATTTCCATATTATAATAATCATTGAATAATGTTTCAGAGAGTAGTTGATCATTTTATAGTCAAGAAATGGCAACGTAGTTTCTTTGTTGTGTTTATTATAACATTTCTTCTTTATATCACTGTACTTTGAAACACCCGAATACAAAGCAAAGCTATTGTTGGGTGGAAATTCTAAATTATAATGTTCTAATAAGAACAAGAATACTTAAGAAACTTCTGTAAATGTATTCCTATAGATGTCGACTTACCTGGGATTTTATACTAATCTGTAAATATAAACCTACATACATATATTATATATATATGTTTTTCATTTTTGTTAAATTTTTAAATGAAAAATGTTATATTTCAGGTTGATTGTGACAAACTAACTGATGGCACAAGATGTTCTTTCCACATATATACTAATCTCTAAATATAAACCTACATAAATATATTACATCTTATTTTGCTAAAATTACTTATTTTCCCTTAGCCTTGATCTTATCTTTTTTTAATTTGTTGTTACAAGCTTTGGATATTTAAAGAAGCCTTAACCCAAATATGGATATTTAGATAAGCTTTGATGTTATCTTTTTTGTTGTTACAAGCTTTGGTGCCACTATTTTTGAAAATTCTTGTGTCTGCCCCTCAAGTTATACTTGGATGCTATCTTATTTAGCATATATAGATGTAACCGTTGTCCTTTTAATGTGTTAAGAACCAAGTTATACTTGGATGCTATCTTTGTTTTTTTTTTTTAATTTTTCTTGTTTCTATTGTTCTAATTCCTCTATTCTTCTCCTTAGTTCTTCTGTTTTTCCTTGGTGAACAAGGTACAGGTACAACTGCGAATATCACTGATTACATATTCAACAAAAGTACTGCTATTACAATTGAGAAACTTTTTACAGATGCTGAAAAGAGTCATAAAATCTTGAAACTCCTTATAAACTCGTTATTGAAGAATAGTTGTTAATAATCGAGGGTAAACTTCATCGCCTCTAGTACATATAGTAGCAGGTTGGTGTGGGCTTCTTTCTCTTTAATTTTTGTTGGTCTTTGTCAAATACCAATTTCATTCTAGTTAAATAACATATGTGTTACTTTTTCAACATGTTTGTAGTTTATATGAATCTGTTGTAGGGTTGGGAAGATGTCTCTGATGAACCAATAAGCTCTTCGCAATGTTGGTGAGATGAAGCTTCCAATACAATTCCATTTGTTATTACTGTTGGAATATAATCTAGACTTAAGGGTATTTTGGTAATTATATTAGAATTCTAGAAATTATATCACTATTTAATAAGTTAGCGATTAGATATAAGCAACTGTTATAGAAGTTAAGGTTTTAGGAAGTCAATGATTGAACTGTGGTCATTGAAGAGTTGCAATGTTAGGAATAAAAGTCACAATGGTTTGACTTGTATTTGTATGTCTTATGTAACTTTGTAACTGATCTTCCTTGAAGTCTATAATAAAATTTTGGTTTTGTGTTTTAGAATTCTTCTTCTCTCCCCATCGTGTAATAATGTTCTTTCATGCTCTTTTGTGATTATGAGACATTTAATGCAAATTTAATTTGAAAATTAGTAAATCAATAAATAATATTTTTTTAAACATTTAAAATTATGATACGAAAAAATGTGTGTCATCTTCATTTATGACATGGCCTTTCTTGACAGGGGCTTTCTTGATATGCATTGCGAGTCATTAACACGAGCGTCGTAAGGTTACGATACGCGAATAAGTGTCGTCTTCCTTTATGACAGGGCCTTTCTTGATACGCATTGCGTGTCGTAAACGCGCGTCGTAAATGCGCATCGTCTATATGCGCGTCGTCTCTCTTTATGACAGGGCCTTCCTTGACGCACATTTGCGTGCCGTCTGAGCCTTTTACGACGCGCAATGAGCGTCGTAAAAGGCTGTTTTTCTAGTAGTGAGTGTAAATAATGACAAATTATCATATATATATATATATATATATATATATATATATATATATATATATATATATATATATATACTCCCAAATTTAGGGTTTTAGGCTGTAAATATTTTATTCAGGCAATAAACTCTAATTTCTTGGAGTTTTGGAATAACATTGTTGCACAATAAACCGTAGTGCATCCTCTCTCCTGATATCTCTTAAAGTGTAAATCCTGAAATACTCAAACTTATTCTAAAAAGTCTGAAAATTAACAGCAACTGTTTTGACTCCTATTGACTTGATATGTTGAACAAAATAGAAATTTAGGGTTGTCACATCATCCCCTCCTTAGAAAGAATTTGGTCCCAAAATTAGAATTTAAGCAAATAAGTACTTACAAAATAACTTAGCAAAAAGAAGAGGATATTTCAGTTTCATCTGATCCTCTCGCTCCCAAGTGAATTCCGGTCCTCGCTTGGCATTCCAGCGAACCTTCACTATCGGGATACGGTTTTGCTTTGTTTGCTTGACCTCTCAGTCCATGATCTCTACTAGTTCTTCCACGAAGTTGAGGCTCTCGTTGATCTCGATGTTGTCGAGTGGGATAACGAGAGTCTCGTTGGATAGACACTTTTTTAAGTTTGAGACGTGGAAGGTAGAATGTACGTTACTTAATTCACGCGGTAGATTTAGTTTGTAAGATACGGGGCCAATTAGGGCAAGAATCTCGAAAGGCCCTATGTATCTTGGATTGAGCTTCCTACGATTTCCGAAGCATATCAAGCCCTTCCAGGGTGAGACCTTCAGTAGAACACGGTCGCCCACCTGGAATTCCAATGGTTTCCTTCGCTTGTCAGCGTAGCTTTTTTGTCGGTCTCTAGAGGCTTTCGATCGTTCACGAATTTGAACGATCTTCTCTGTCGTTTCCCGAATGATCTCCGAACCCGTGAGAGTGCTTTCGGGAACTCGTCCCTTAGCTAACTGGGTATCACCCACCTCAGCCCAGCACAGAGGGGATCTGCACTTTCGGCCATAGAGGGCTTCGAAAGGAGCTGCCTTTATGCTCGTGTGATAACTGTTGCTGTAGGAAAATTCAACAAGGGGTAAATGAGTATCCCAAGCTTTCCCAAAGTCAATCACGCAGGCTCGCAACATATCCTCTAAGGTTTGGATAGTTCTCTCACTTTGCCCATCCGTCTGTGGATGGCAGGCTATACTCATGTCCAGCCTAGTTCCTAGAGAACTTTGTAACGACTGCCAGAACCTAAAAGTGAATCTACTATCTCTGTCTGAGATAATGGATATGGGAACACCATGCAGTCGTACAATCTCCCTAATGTATGTTCTCGTAATTTTCTCCATTTTGTCGGTTTCTTTGATGGGTAAGAAGTGTGCAGACTTGGTCAATCTGTCAACGATGACCCATATGGAATCAAGTCCACCCATTGTCTTGGGCAACTTGGTTATGAAATCTATAGTGATCCACTCCCACTTCCATTCTGGTATCTACGGTTGCTTCAGAAGACCGGAGGGTTTCTGGTATTCGACCTTTACCTTCGTGCAAGTAAAGCATTTACTTACAAAGGTAGCAATATCTGCTTTCATATTAGGCCACCAGTATAACTTTTTAAGATCTAGATACATCTTATCTGAACCTGGGTGGACGGAATAATGAGTGTTGTGTGCTTCGGTCATGACCAAGTCTCTGAAGCCACCGTGATTCGGTGTCCAGATCCGATCCATGAGGTATAAGGCTCCGCCACCCTTGACTTCTAAATTCTTATCCATCGCTCTCAGGGATTCACCTGCCACATTTTCAGGTTTCAAAGCGTCGAGCTGAGCTTCCTTAATTTTCATGAATAAGTGTGAATGGATAGTTAGAGTCAAAGATTTGACTCTACGACCGGAGTATTCTTTCCGACTTAGGGCGTCAAGTACTACGTTGGCTTTACCCGGATGATAACAAATTTTGCATTCGTAATCACTGAGTAACTCGACCCACCATCGTTGTCTCATGTTGAGCTCTTTCTGGTTGAATATATGTTGTAGACTCTTGTGGTCTGTAAAGATCGTGCTTTTTGTACCATACAGGTAGTGCCTCCAAATCTTCAGAGCAAATACAACTGCTCCAAGTTCCAGGTCGTGAGTGGTGTAGTTAACCTCATGTGTCTTCAGCTGTCACGAGGCATAGGTGATAACCTTACCTCGCTGCATCAGAACACATCTGAGTCCTTGGTTTGATGCATCGCAATAGACAACGAAGTCTTCTATCCCTCCGGGGAGGGATAGTATTGGTGCCATGCACAAGGCTCGCTTGAGCGTTTGGAATGATCTTTCCTATTTCTCTTCCCAATCAAAGGCCACACCCTTCTAGGTCAAAGTCGTAAGAGGTTTCGCTATGCGGGAGAAGTTCTGAATGAACCTGCGATAGTAGCCAACGAGACCTAGAAATTGACGAATTTTTGTAGGTGTCTTTGGTGCTGACCAGTTCTCAATGGCCTTCATTTTGGAAGGGTCCACGTGTATTCCTTCTACGCTAACAACGTGGCCCAAGAATTCAATTCTTCAAATCCAAAATTCGCACTTAGAGAACTTCGCATAGAGCTTCTCCGATCATAATGTTTCTAAGACTCTGCAGAGAAGTTGACTATGATCCTTCTTACTTCGAGAGTAGATGAGTATGTCATCGATGAATACGATGACAAACTGATCCATGTAAGGACGACACACACTATTCATCAGATCCTTGAATACTGCGGGTGCGTTAGTTAATCTGAATGGAATCACTACAAACTCGTAGTGCCCATAACGAGTTCGGAAGGCTGTCTTGGGAAGATCTTCTTCTAACACTCGTAGTTGGTGATATCCGGATCGTAGATCTATCTTTGAGAAGTTGTTGGCTCCTTGAAGTTGATCAAATAAATCGTCAATGCGGGGCAAGGGATAACGATTTTTAATGGTAAGCTTGTTGAGTTCTCTGTAGTCGATGCACATACGAAACGATTCAGCTTTTTTCTTGACGAACAAGATCGGTGCTCCACATGGTGAGAAGCTTGGCCTAATGAATCCCTTCTTGAGAAGTTCGTTAAGTTGACTGGAAAGTTCCTGCATCTCTGTCGGTGCCAGACGATAAGGAGATTTGGCTATGGGAGTAGCCCCTGGCACTAAGTCGATTCTGAACTCGACTTGGCGTTGTGGTGGTAATCCGGGAAGTTCTTCTGGAAATATGTCGGGAAAGTCGCGTACTTCTGGGATGTTTTGAATGTCTTTTACTTCTTGACTCATATCGATGATGTGAGCGAGGAATGCATGATATTCCTTTTGTAAGCACTTCTGGGCTTGGATGCACGAAATGATGTGAAGGCTCATACTAGGTTTGTCGCCATAGACAACTAAGGTTTCATGGTTAGGAAGGTTAAGACGAACTGCTTTTTCAAAGCACATGATGTCGGCGCGAAGAAGACTCAACCAATCCATGCCGATGATAACGTCGAAACATTTAATTGGGACCGTCATGAGGTCTATCTTGAAAGTATGGCCATCTAAAGTTAAAGTACAACCTACGTATACGCAATTAGTACTTTCTGTTTTCCCGTTTTCCATTTCTACCATGAATGAATTATCTAATGCACATGGTTTTTTTTAAGTGGGTGCACAAATTTATGACTTACGAAACTTTTCTCCGCTCCACTATCGAAAAGTATGCAAGCATATGAGTTATCGAGGAGAAACGTACCAGTAACTATTGTAGGATCAGCTACTGCTTCCTCGTGGCGCATGGCCATAACTCTTCCTACTCCGCCAGCCATCCCTGCCTTAGGGCAGTTCCTCTTATAGTGGCCCACCTCACCACAACCGTAGCAAGCTTGGCCCACACCGGCGTTAGGAGCTTGGGCGGTCGGCCCTGCTGGAGTCTTGTAGAAACGGGTTGTATGCCCCTTCATGTTGCAGTTAGAGCACTACATTTCCTTGCAAGGTTCGTGGTAGTGGAAGTTACATTTGTTGCACTTTGGAAGATTTTGAGCATAAGCTTTTGCTGGTAATGGATTTGCAGGGACAACGAGGGTTACTGTGGCAGCATTGATTGCCACAAGTTGTTGTCTCTTGGAGGATTCTTGCGAAGCCCCGCTTTTTCTCTTGTTCCACGCCTTTTTCTTGTTGTTGATGTTGTCCTTTTGTGGCCCGGGTGTAGGGATTTTTGGGTTCTGGTGTTTCCCATGATCTATGAGAGATTGTGTCAGCTCCTTGGCGCTGTCGAAAGTAACAGGCCTGGATGCTAACACACTTGACAGGATCTGGGGCGACAGTCCCCAGATGTATCTCTCTATTCTTTTGCTCTCTAGAGCAACCATGTTGGGGCATAGAATTGCCAGATCACAGAATCGATTCGTATAGGTTGATATGTCGGAACCAACCATTTGCAGACCTCAGAGTTCCTGTTCGAGTTTTTGTATTTCCCCTCGAGGACAGTACTCTCTCATCAGCATGGCTTTCATGTTTTCCCAGCTGGTGGAATTTGCCACCACTATAGTCAGAGACTTAACATGGCCATTCCACCACGTTAGTGCTCTGTCAGAGAAGGTACAAGTAGCAAACTTGACCTTGTTGCCCTCCGGACAGGCGCAGACTTAACATGGCCATTCCACCACTATAGTGGTGGAATTTGCCACCACTATAGTCAGAGACTTAACATGCCACTTCCGTCTTTTCAATCCATTGCCTTAAGACCATAACCCCACCAGTTCCATTGAATTTTCGGGGTTTAGCGTTCGTAAAGTCATTGTAGGTGCATTCCCGGGGATGCACATGGCTCTTGCCGTGGTTGGAGGGATGTACACCTATTCCCAATCCACTAGGGACAGTAGTATTGATGGCTGACACAGCAGTTGCTACGGCTGCTGTGAAGGCTGCCTAGAACATAGTGGCATCGAAAGGAGGAGGTGGTTGGGGTGGTTGAGGAGGTGGAGGAGGTGGTTGTATCGCCGTTTCATTATTTGGGTTACGCCTGGGATTCCTGTGTGGCAGCATCTTTTAACTATATGTTTAAAAGATGACAACATGGATAAGAATAAATGAATAATGAGAGTGACTCATGGACTAACTCTCCATAGTCCAATAGTACAATGAACAATATGATTAAATGAAGATGGTAGCATTTGGATAATAATTTCCATATGATTAGATATCTGTCCAAAATACAAGAATTACAAATGTAACAAGTTTGGGAAAAATGGCCTAGAAGTAGGCCTTACATCAACCAAGATAGGAAATTTTTGACAGAACTATGACTATATCAAGACCTAACAAGTCTAAGATTTACAAAGATAGGAAATTAGACCAAAGTTTTTACATAAACTAGGTTATATCCAAAAGATGAGTCGATGAGATTCTATCGGCGATGAAAACTGCTAGCATGAGTTCTTGTTCCCGACAGTAGGCGTTCTATGTCCCTCATACGCCTATCAGCTGTCACTTGCTGAGCTCGAAGTTCCCTGACCTCAACTTGGGTTTCAGCAAGTTCTCTCTGTAGAGCTGCATTGCGGACCAGAGTCCTTTCATGAGCAGACTCTAGTTGGCGAATGCGGACTGTGTTAACACCAGAGTTGGCGTCAATCTCCAAGACTCAATTGATAGTTGATTGACCCAGTATCATGTTCCGATAAGTCCTACGAACCATGATGGGTAGGACCCTGTCAGCAGAACCTCCTTTAGTGATGTTGTAGAAGCTTATGTCTCCGTTGTAGGGGATAGGTTGACCCTGTTCCTGACTCCATGTATTCAAGTTTGTGGCCCACAGAGGCGTGGGTCCTTGAAATGCGGGACGATGGTTCAGGTTTGGGTTTTGAGCAGCCAGAGGTAGGTTGTTGACTTCAGGCTTTGAGTCAGAACTATCAGAAAAACCCTTAGCATGGTGATCATCCAAAGGGATTGGGTGATCATTTTCTGGTTCTTCCACTAGCCATCCATCTTTGCCTTGGTTTGGGAAGTACGGGTCGCCGTGGTGAAATCCAGCCATGATATCTACATGAGAAAAGGGATATAAGAAATAACTAAATAGACGAACTAACTAAGATAATTATAAGATGATCTTTATCAATTGATTCAATACTTGTTTAGTGTATCCACTAAACAACTATTGACATATTAATAAAGATCTATTTAGTTCTCAAATAAGTAATTACAGTAAGAGCAAATACCCCTACGGTATTTATTTGTGGTTGTGTTGGTATGTTTTTAGACTTGTTGCCACATCACAACCATTCTTGGGCATATGCTAATCACTCCTCGGACCAGCATAGTTGATCAGGCTATGCCACTCCCAAGACTGACCATATATCCCCAAGCTCACTTGTGATATTCAACAATCGTAATACTTTCATTCTTGTCATTATGACACCGATTTTAGTATGAATGCAGGCACGTATACTTACTTAAATGTTTTATTATTTAAAAGTATAAACTCTTAGTCAGAGTGTTTTAATCCCAAATGTATTTATAGTTAGTATATCTTTTATGGGTTGATATACTATATTCACTATAACCAATGCTCTGATACCAATCTGTCACACCCCAAAACCAAGAACGGCGAAACCGTTTAGGGGTGGAGGACGTCATGTGAAGTATCATAATAGTGTAAAGTAGTAAGCAAGAAACAACATCAGCCATTGCATTAAAAGTAAAGTTTTAATACATGTGTGTTCTTTTATAGCAATACGACACCAAAATATGTAATCAAAATAAAAGACGAGTCTTGTCTGTACTCCGTCTTCTCAAAACCTGGTCATCATACCTGTCTACTGGTGACCTGAGAATACAAGTTATTTTGAAAGAGTTTATCAGCATAAAGCTGGTGAATTCATAAGTATTTAAGTGTCATTACCCTGTTTTGGAAACCTGTTATGAATGCCATGTAACGCATTGAATGAAACATTTGATATAAGTACGAAAACCCTAGAAAATCCCATATTTCATACTAGTATAAGAGTAGTCTTCTACCAAGACCCGAATGTTTTGAAAGTAGTCTTGTACCAAAACCTGAATGTTTTGCTATAACAAAGATGGTTTTTCCCCTTGATGACTACTATTAACAATATATAGTCTACCTCATCGTTTATTTGAATGTATCACAAAATAAAAGTAATAAGGAAAATATAGCCATATAAGTATTATCCTTTTGTATTAGGATAAACATGACATCGCGACTGTCGAAAAGTATTAAACTTGAATATCCGTAAATGTTCATTTTCCTCTATAGCAAACAGCAGGTTGAAGGAATGGTTAGTCCCGTAAAGGTACCCCTAGTATAAGTATTAACCGTAGGCATCCGTAGATGTTCATTACCTCGGTTGCTAATAGGTGGGTGCCAGAATGGTTAGTCCCGTATAGTATCCTTTTGTACTAGGATAGACAGAACTAAACTACACGTATGATATGTAATAGTATCTCATCATATAGTATCTAGGTATAAGTATCCATGTAAGTGTATCCATGTAAATGTATCCATGTAAGTGTATCTCTTCATATAGCATTTAGTATAGACTCATGAATGAACTGACTCTGGTGTAATTCCTTGTAATAGGAATCATGTTTTGTATCCTTTAAACTATCCCTATAATAGTTTAATGGAAGGTAATTGATGTCCAAGAAGGTTTATACACCCTTGATACACAAGAGTGTGGGAACTGAATGATGGATGAAAGCTATCATATCAATACATATATATATATAAGAACATAAGTGTATAGACATAGTTTTGATCAAGAATATGAAAATGGTTTTGTAAGACATTTAAGAGTTTTGAACAATCAATAACAATCACATGATGTCATTTTAATAAACATTTCAAGAATAATACATTTGATAACAAAGTATTTTTAAGATAGAAAACCATTTCATGCATCACATTTTGAAGTATGTGAAATCAGCTGGATGAAAACACAGTTATAAATCACATGTGATTGATTCATTAACGTGGTATTTTCTACTTGTATTCCCCCCCCCCCCCATTAAAGAATTTAAAAACATTTAAAACAATGATTAAGGGGTATGAACTCACCTGTAGATGGTGGTTTGGATGAACTGAATGATGTAGGATAGCTAGGTGACAAGTGAAGACTTGTTCACGCTCAATGATCCTACTTAACATATAATCACACATATATTTATCCAATTAGACTTTAAACCACTAATTGAAAAAGTTAAGACATCCTAAGGCATGTAAAACACCTTATATAAGTGCTATAAGTCATAAGGATTGCATCTAAGTGCTAAAGGACCTTGCTATTGTGTTTGGGGTTCAAGAGTAAACTCCTTAGGAGTTTACGGTTTTTATGACCATAACCCAATGAGTTTACGGTCGTAAACTCATGATTTTATGGTCGTAAACTCATCACTCTTTGACCATCAGTTGTTTTGAAGCTCTACAAGTCGTTTGAAGCATTTTTACTTGATGGTTAGGCCTTTGGAAGAGATTAGAGCATCAATACACTCCTTTGAGGAGTTTACGCCCTCAAGACCAATTCTTTTTGGGTTTACTACCATAAACCCATATGGAAAATGGTATTTTCATGTTTTCAAGTCCTATACACAATAAGGAGTGGATCTAGACTAGTTTCACAATGAAGGAAGGGACTAAGGCACACTTTTGGCCCTTAAAAAAGGGTTTACAATTCAAGGAGTTCTTGAACCGTAAACACCTTTGATCTTGGTGTTTCCTTGTGTTTCTTTGATGTAAAGAAGTATAACAAGCCTTACAATACAGTAGGGTAGGAGTACTTACTAGTTGGAAGCTTGAAAGGTACCAAAAGGCCAAGAACACTATTGAGTGTTCTTGGTGCAAATGAAGAATCAACCTTTTGGAATGATTTCACGGTTAAAAGTGTGTTAATACACTAGATTAAGTCATAATATCACTTAATAAGGCTAGAACACTTACTAGATTGAAGACGTTGAAAAACTTTTGGATGATACTTGAGAGAGAATTGGATTTGGATCTTGAGTTTTTGGAAAAAAGTGTAAATAATGACAAATTATCATATATATACTCCCAAATTTAGGGTTTTTGGCTGTAAATATTTTATTCAGGCAGTAAACTCTAATTTCTTGGAGTTTTGGAATAACAGTGTTGCACAATAAACCCTAGTGCATCCTCTTTCCTGATATCTCTTAAAGTGTAAATCCTGAAATACTCAAACTTATTCTAAAAAGTCTGAAAATTAACAGCAACTGTTCTGACTTCTATTGACTTGATATGTTGAACAGAATAGAAATTTCGGGTTGTCACAGGTTACAATAATATCAAATTTTACCTTAATTAACAATTGGTTCAACGTAGTTAGTACAACATTAGTTATTATATACAACACTACAGTACTTTATTATTTTCCCATTGCATTCACATTGTGATCTTCTCATATAAACGGTAATGTAAAAAGTATACATTTTGTTAAATGATAGTCACACTTGGGAAAAATACACACTTTTACAAGAACCAAACACTTAGAACACTTGGGTCTTGGTAGAAGGCTACTTTTAGTAGAAAATATACGATTTTCTAGGAGATACAAACTTACATCAAATATTTTACAAAGATTTTCATACAAAAAATGACACTAAAATGCTTATGAACTCACCAGCTTTAATGTTGATAAACTTTTTCAAAATAAATTGTATTCTTAGGTCATCAGTAGATAGGTACCGATGCCAGGTTTTGAGAAGATGGAGCTTTCAAGACTCGTCTTTATTTTGATCATTCATTTTTGGTGACTTAATTCCATACAGAAAACACTTGTATTAAATTATATTATTAATGCAATGGATGATGTTGTTGCTTGTTTACTATTATGCATTGTTGTGATACTGTACATGACGTCCTCCGCCCCCGAATGTTTCCGTCAATTCGGTTTGGGGGTGTGACATATCATTCACCACATCAGAAAATATAGGATTTTCTGGAGGAACATGCGAACTTTTCTAAAGAACTTATAGTATACTTTTTATAACTAAAATACTTATGAACTCACCCACTTAAATGCTGATCTACTCTTTCAAAATAACTTGTATTCACAGGAAACTAGTAGACAGATACATGCTCAGGGATTCAGAAGATGGAGCATAGTAGTTTCATGTCTTGTTTTGTTATTTACTTTTGGAATCAATCTTGTGTGAATCCAATGCATTGTATTCACTTTAATATTAATCCAATGGTTGTTTGTTACTTTGATTACTATGATGTATGTGTTGTGATACTAAGCATGACGTCCTTCTCCCCCGAATGTTTCCTCGGTTCCGGTTTGTGGGTGTGACAGTTTAGGACCGAAATCACTATGATCTCGTTGGTAATTGGATCAAAATCACCATGTGATTTCGGTGGGCTTAATGATGTTTTTGGCTGGGCTGGGCTTTAGTAATTAGGTAGTAGTATATAATGTGTTATTGTCAGTCAATTAGAGAGTTAGTCATTCGGTTTTATCAGAGAGAAATTTAGAGAGCATTAATAGTTAGAGAGAAATCGTTTGATCTTATGTACCTAACTATTAATCAATAATAGTGTGCATTGAAGATTCGTTTTTGTGTTCTTGATTTGTATTTATTGTTTTGTGTTTATCACTTGATTAGGATTCCACACTAATCTTGTGTTTTAGATTGATACCTAGATTAGGGTTTTACAATTGCTATCAGAACTTGCAAACGGCTTAAATCCATTTTGGTATCAATCAGTTTTCAAAAAATTCCTTAAATTTTTTGAAGTTTTTGGTGTTTTTGGCTCTCCTTTCATGAAAAATCATATTTGCTGCTCATAAGTGTTAATCGTGTTCTTCGTTTATTTAGAAATTAAGATCATATTCATCAATTTCGGTTTAGCCTAGGTGATTTCGGTGGCACACTTGAGTTCTCGGCTGGGTCAAAGAGATTTCAGCGGCTACTAGAGTTCTTGTTCAGCAACTAGGTCATACATCTAGTTTTTGGTCTGACAGGGTTTTAGATCAGAGTTTTTGGTCTGACATTCTGTTCGATCAACTCTTTTTGGTTAAAGAGTTGACTTCAGGGATCTCGGTCAAACAGGTTGACTTTCAAGGTTTTCGGTCAAAGGGCATTTATCTTGGTCTTCGGTCAAAATCAGATTGCACAATCAGATTTTTACCATTGGTAAATAATGAGCTCTTAAAATAGTTCAATCACCACTTTTAGTACCAATGAGGTAAGTGAAACCTCATGCTCTCAGTCATGTGAAGATAAAATAAATAAATACCGTGAATAAAATGAATTATGAGTTAGAGAGGCTTTTGACCTTAAAAATGAAATATATGACATTAAGAAAGTCAATAAACCACTTAAAGAAAAACAAGATGCACAAACTAAAGATTTAAGCAGGATTAAAGAAGAATCTAGAACCAAATGTGTTCACTATCATTTTGCCAAAGAGTAAATTGCAAACTTAATTGTCGAACTTTATGCATTAAAGCCTAAATTTAAGGATGACGAATTTAATTTTAAGAAATTCGATGTGTCAAGTAAGATAGTAGAGTATATGATTGAAAAATAGTTAAAATGGAAGGGTAACTAGAAAGAGCGTCAGGGGTATCAAAGTGTACCACCTCTTTTCAGTGACAACTATACTCTGGCTTCTGAAACCATAGAGACAAAAAAAATATGTTCAACATGGTCAGCGTACTGTAACTGTTTCAGTTAAGACTGAACAATCCGGCAAAACTGAGAATATTGAGGTGAACGATATTAATGTTTCTACTTCATGTGTAGAGAAAGTAACAGTGCAAGACGAGTGCGAAAAAAACAAAGATAATTCTAGTTTTAATGAAAACTCTTCAAAAACTAATATTTTATCTTCTGTTGCTTCAAAAGCATGTGATAACGTTGCTAACAATTTTAAGCAACATAAAGTTGTGAAACAATTTGTTAAATGTTCTTGTACTTTTGGAAATTCAGTTGGATAGGGACCAAGTTCTGAACGTATTCCTTTTAAAAAACAAACATGCTTTAGCTGTGGAATTCCTTGTCACATTGCCAAAAATGGTCCAAATCATTCATATATTCCCTATTAAGCCCAAGGTAGGTAGAAAGTATCTCGAGGAAGATCTTTTAAGAGAAACTCCTCAAGATCACGTGATGGTGACTAGAATACTACCAAGACCAAAAATCAGACTCTCAAGAACAAAAAGGTCATGTCTGACAAGATATCTGATTCGAGAAATAGTTCAGTTAAGCCAAGATCGGTAATGTCGAAGTTATCTCGACGATCGGTCTCAAGCTCTAAAACAAGTGTTGAAGCATCCATCCGATTAAACAGTAAAATGGTTAAACCTGACTACAAATGGGTATCAAAAGTTCCCACTACCAAATCACCTAAAAATTCCAACATCTCTTCATTTTATGTGTTTGATAAACTTGATATGACTTGGGAACAAATATCACGCGTTGATGGCAAAGGTCAACCCAATTTTAAAATGGACGGGGTTCCCAAAACCAATTAATCCTACACTTTGTGCCGGAGCAGCTATGGAGGAAGACCATCAGACTTCAGTATGTTGATAGTGGTTGTTCCAGGCACATGAAAGGAGACATCTCTCACCTGCATGCCATTCAGAATTTTAAGGCAGAGCATGTGTCCTTTACGGGAAAGGAAAAGGAAAGATAACAAATGGGGATTACATCAACTGCTAGATTATTCTTTTTATTTTCTTAACACTCCTACTATCTGTGATAATGATGTTGCTATTCAAATTGTTAAAAATCCAGTTCAGCATTCTAAAACAAAGAACATAGATATTAAAGTTCATATTATAAGAGATTGTTTTGAGCGTTAACTTGTTCATTTGGAACAAATCCACACTGATAATAATGTGGCCGATTGGTTTACAAAACGTTTTTGAAAAGCTCGTGTTGATGTGCTTGTGAGTTTTCTTAAAATGATTCGTTTTGAACACTGACCTTTTTTTTTACATTTTGTATTTTATTTTTGTTTTTGTTAAATTTTTTCATATTTTTTTCTTTCTCCTCTATGCAAAAATTTAGGAGGGGGGGGGGGGGGGAGGAGGAATTAAAACCAAACAAAAATCATAAAATTCAAAATTTCTAAAAATATGTTTATTTCTGTTTTTATTTCTTTTACAGAAAAATTAAATTCCAAAAATATTGTATTGTTTAAGTTTCTTGATCTCGTTGTTACAAATTGCTCTAGATGTCCGAGCTTAATTGCCTTGGTTAATCCAACATAGCCGAAAGGCAGGCACTCACTCTCAATAAGAGAGAGAATGTGGGAAAATTTTATCTTCAAGTCGATTTTGGCAGTATCTTCCAAAGAACTGTTATATATAACGAATTGAAGGCATGAAAATGTACAAATTGTCATGTCATACCCTGTTAAGACAGGTGTCGCTCTTTATAGGTTGACCATGTTCATTCAACTAGCAGTGGTTGGGAGTTATGTCTACATGTTGGTCTCGTCAGTTCATGTCACCTAAGAACTGTCATGGCACTAAGGCGATTCACCCTACTGGGAAATAGATATCGCTGAACATCCCGCCCATGGTCTCCACATTCTTTTTGTCATGCAAAACTACGAAGACTCAAATGTATTCTCGGATACATTCTCCACAGGTAAGGAATTAATTGTAATGGTGACGGGTTTGAGCCATAAGAAAATTCCTATATGCACACGCAAACCCTAATGCTCGGATCTAGGTTTCTCTAATGAACATGCTTTTCATCCAAGACTTGCAAACCCTAGATCTAGAGTAAACAATTCGAAATTGACATAACAAAATAGATCTAGATGATTACCTCTTCTTGAAAGCTTAAATCTTGTTATCCTTGGAGCTTAGAGTCACAAATGTCACTCCTCTAATGCCTTACAAACACCAAGAAGCATGAGGATGATGTGGAGAGAGGTCTTAGGCACAAAATCGGCTCTATGAACTCCTTAGGGTTTCTGGTAGCCGATTTCTGTATCCTTAGGGGTATTTAAATACTTGAGCTATTTATAGAGAACCAGAGAGTACAAAAAATACTATGTCTAAAATCATTAAGCTTCGTACAAAAGTGACTTAGCAAATATGTTACATACGAAATTAACTAAACACCATTCGACTCTTTACAAGACATCGACCCTTACAATCTCCCCCTTTATAAATGAGTCGAACTGCTCAATTCTTGAGAATCTGAGCAGCAAAGTGCATCATCCTTCGTATCTCTGAGTACCAGGTTAAAACCTTATTTAACTCCTTCTTGTCACCATCATTTTTTTCGTGCAGTTGTTCATACGAAATATCAAGTTCGTATATTGCGACGTTGTATAACTTTCGATCTCAGCAACTTGAAAGAGAAACCTCTTAGCCTTCCACTTTGTGTCCTTCCCAGCAAAAACTAAAACAAATGGTTTCAAACATGTCTCTCCATTAGCATACTTCTTCAACTCAGCTTGTGTCTTCGAAAGTTCCATTGCTACATATACTTTCCTATCCATATTCGAAGCCAACTCTTCGTCCGTCAGGGTAGACAATCGTAATAATTTTCAATAAAGATTTTAATGTGAGCAAGACCTAGAATGCATAAAGGGAAGTCTGCAATGTTGAATTCGAATGATTGGTTGTTTGCACGAACAACATGATACCTGAAATTTTGTATCATGTCTTCGAACAAGGCATCCTTCTTAATAGCAATAACTTTATTGATCTTGATCAGGGACCACACTTCATCTTGATCTTTTCCAAGTACAACATCAAAACAAATTTTCATGTGTGTATAATCATCTGGGTTTTTGAATTTCTCACTAACTTTGTATTGTGCAGTGATAAACGTCATTTCGTTGATAGGAAAGTCCAACTGACTGAAATCAGTGTTAGTAATCGAATAGCTCTTCCTCAGTTTCTTTTCGAAAGCATACATGAGATTAAATGCAACTCTCGACTCCATTGATTCATATGAATATAGTTTCTTGGGATCACTTTTGTCCATACCAGGTGGATCATTCTCCCTCAGCCTCAAAATACTATGAACATGCCTCTGAAGTTCGATTTCAACCTCAACTTCTGCTTTCTTTTCTTCTTTACACTTTTCTTTTAACACACCTTTCCCTTTATCTTTCAAATCAGGATTCGGTTTTGAGGAACTTTAATTACCCCCTTCTGTAGTTGAACCAATCACAATCCCTTTTGGTTTTGTAATCGGTTTTGTGGTTATGACAGTTTTTGAGATGGGGTTAGACTTCATTGGGATTGAAATAGGGATTTGTGTAGAAATCACCTTTCCAACAACTCTCGAATCTTCATTTGTCTTCTTCTCACTTTCTCCCTTTTTATTTACATTTGTTCCTTTGCTCTCCTTCTTTTCTCCCCCTTACACGCCTATGACAACAGGTGCGGTATTCTGTGGCAACATTTGAGCAAACATCGATATGGGAGCAACAAACTTTTGGATGACTTGATCAAGAAGATTTAACGTCTGAGTAAGAAACTCAGGAATTAAAAATGATGTTGGAGTAGGCTTAGAAACAATTTCCTTTAATTCTACAAGAAGAGTATGTAGTTTTGCAAACTGATTGTTATCTTCAGTTGCTTTAGATTCGAACTTCGGCAGAGTATCTTGAAAAGTCTTGACAAAATGTGTAATTGCCCCCGTAATTATATCAACCTTCTCTTGAAGTGAAGTGCACTGAGAATTCATATTTTTAATCTCCTGAGAGACTTCCTTCTTCAATTCTTCCAATTTCAAGTTGACATCTTCTCGAACCTTTTTAACATCTTGTACGAAGAGAACATGACGTTCCTTCACAACTTACTTCAAATCCTTCAAAGCTCCTTCAAAGTTCCCTCCTTGAGTCTTTATTCGAAGCTCATTATTTTGATCAGAAACATCTATCTTTTTGAGAATTCTTCATTCAATAGCTTTTATCATAACATCGGCATCAATACCCGAAACCGAGTGTTTTGCTCCGGAATCAGCTTGGGACTGAAGAATTGAGTTTAACTTCCTGTTCAAGATTTTGAACTGCTCTCCTAACATTAACATATGATCAGGAATCCCCTCCTCTTCCGAATCGAAATGCAATTCGTCGAAAGTTCCTCCAAAACCTCCTCTTTCTATTTCATCATCGGAATGAGGTTTGGGTGTGTCTGTGGATTGGTATTGAAAAAGAGTAATGATAGGTTGTTGAAGGATAGTTTCAAACAATGGAGATGAAGTAGAAGTAGATATGGGTGTTGGTAATGAAACAAACAAAGTTGAACTGATAGAAGGTAATGAAGAAGAAAGAATAATAGGTTGTGATGAATCGACACTGATTGTAACATTTTCCCCCATATCAGATACATTCGCAGTGATGTTAGAAATAGGAACCTCCTCATTAAATCACTTGGTTACCACTATTTCGAGTGGAATGGTTGTTATAGGAGAAATCGTAGAATCATGAGAAACCAAATATATTATGGGTGTAGAAGTTACCATAGGAAAAGTCGAAGCAATAGGAGAATCAGGAACAGCTTCATTCTCCAAGGAATCGTCTCTTATTATAATCTTTCTCTTGTACCGTTTCTTTGTGATATGCTTCGCAACATCTTGAGCAAGTCTATTTTTTGGACAAAGGAGAAGCAGGAGCAGGAATTTCACGGATTACGACTCCGGTGCTGCTAACTTGAGTCTTACGAACCATCTGAGTGTCATCAGACGAAGTTCGTTTAGAGGATATTTTGCGAAGCCGTTTAAGAATTCCTGATTTTGAAGGAACAACTTCCTTCAAAGGCTAAGCTTCATTCTCTTCTACCTTCATCTTATCATCGCCCTCAACTTTCTTGGGTGAAGATTTCGACCTTGCATCTTTTACTTCATCACCATTAGACTTCGTCTTCTTAGATGGCTTTGAAGATCCTGCTTCGACTTCAGGTAACACTCCAGTTTCCAGATCAGGGTTTACATTCTTTAGATACTTCACAAGAATCTTGTGAGTAGGGTTCACCATCTTGAGCATTGCATCTGGAATGCGTGCAACACTTGTAAATGTATGCTCATCATCTTCAGCTGTCTTTGGGAATTGATACTTTGTGAATTCAGTAGTATCCTCACCCTCAGGGACTTGAATTCCCTCTTTCTCATATACTTTATCCAATATTAAACTCCAGTATCTAGCACAAGAAATTCCCTTAGCCACCCTTGTACTTTCCAAACTTTTCGTGAACTCCTTTCACAACTGAGTGGCATAGTCCACACTCAAGTCGTAATATAACCCCATTACCATTGCATATACTTCTAGTCTTCCCTTGTCAAGACCCACACTTCTGCCTGTTAAACACTGGAGGAAAATCCCAAACAAGAAATTCCATATACAAGGAAGCCCAGACTTTTTGAAACCGCTTATCTTTTCGAGTGGTGGCTGATGACCCATCCCGTTGAGCATATGTATGATCTGAGGGTTAGTAGATTTGAAGAATGGTGGTGAATTGGGAATCTCCAAGAACTATGAAAACATCTTCTTTGTGAGACGAATACGTTTCTCATTCACCATGTTGAATGTAACTACATCTGTGGCTTTATTATATGATGCAATAGACGCAGCCATAGATAACCATGTCATTGGCACTGCAAAAGATTTAAACATAGCTGTTGCTAAAACAGATCTTTTCAAGACAACGATCAGCATTTTAAGATCTTTTGGATACAACGAAACATTGGATTCAACCTGATAGTTTGTGCTTTGAATCTTCATCATCGGCTGAGAAGCAATTTCTTCAGTGTTGGAGTTCTAAAAGCCAGGCATTGTTGATTTGATTGGAAGCTTTTTAGAAAAATTAGGGTTTTTTGTTCTTCTGTGAATTTTTGAACGCGTGATTACAAAAGGAAGAAGAATTTTCCTTTTATAAGAAAGCCCAAAATAATGTGAACCGTTTATCATTAAGGAGTAGACCACGTCATTCCTAGAAACGCGCACCAGTAGCAGTTAATGTAACCATATCAGATAAAGTTCCTTGAAACTAGGGCCAAGTTGCTAAACGGTTACTTTTAGACTGTTCATGAGTACTTGTGGATAATATCAAACCAATTGCGAGTCTATCGAATTCATTATCCTAAGTTGGTATTACTTAGAGCCTCAAGGATTTCATGAGTGCAATGATTCAATGGAAAGAGATAAGAATCAATTTAAAAAAATTGGAATCTGTGATGTCAAAAGTTTTAACACGAACACAGTTAAACCCCATGCAAAGGTTGCTTCGTTAATTATCAAGAGAGATAACTAACAGCTTGTGCATTTTCCAGTGAATTACAATCGAATACTTGTAGAGAAGTATCGAAGGACTTCTTTTTCAAGGCTGCAAAAGGTGGCTTACGAATTTGGTTACATATCAACCTAAACATAAGGTGAATAATTGTAAACGAAATTACATGTTGGACCGGAGTAGTCAGAGACAAGTGGCTTTGTAAATTTTGTGAAAGTGACTAGGGAAAAGAATTGATACTCACACTAAAATCACATTCAAAGAAAAAAAATTAAGCTGGATTTTGTTGGGAAACAAATGTCGTGGGCTTCAAACATTTGATCAAAACCACTCATACGAAAGAATGTGATCTTGAGTATACGAAATTTGGTACAGAAACAAGTGTTTCGTAAAAATCTGAAATAAAGTTCCCCGACAATTCCTTAACAAGTTCAGATATTTGGGTTTCACTTGCATCACAGTCTCATGATTTAAGATCATTAACACTAATTTTTTACATGTTTAAGTCACAATTGGTTTGATCAATGACCTCTTGAACATGTGTCTTTGTGAGTGAAATTTGTTAAGAAATTTTGTGATGAAAAAGATTGGTTAAGAGTCGAATATACCTCTGTTATATATGGACCAAACAGATAACTCTTAACTCATTTGAGAAGAGTAAAGTAGCTCATTGGACTAATGTGAATGTAAGCCTAATTGGGAAGAAACTTTCGTATGAAAAATTTCATAAAGGCTTTCATAACACACATAGAGTC
Source organism: Lactuca sativa (assembly GCF_002870075.4). Classification (NCBI taxonomy): domain Eukaryota; kingdom Viridiplantae; phylum Streptophyta; class Magnoliopsida; order Asterales; family Asteraceae; genus Lactuca; species Lactuca sativa. The sequence continues at coordinate 55,391,989 of NC_056624.2, forward strand.
AATTGAGGCTTAGGTCGACATGCTGCAGCATGCTTCTAGGGACATCTTAACTAGTATAAGGATTTAAGAGAATTAACTTCCCGTAGAAACATAAGCATGACCCTTTGAAGAATTGTCATGAAAATGTTCTTGAAGACCTAAAAAAAATCTTTTTGATATTTTATATTTTTGAAATGAAATACAATATTTCAAATGAAAACAAATAACAAAATAAAATCTTTTTTGTTTTTGATTTTTCGAAAACTAATGCAAAGAAATAAAAATATTTTTGGTTTTTCAGTTTTTCAATGAACAAATGCTAAATTAATGAAATGAAATGATGTTACCAAACACACGAAATGTTTTTGTTACAATATATGAAAACGAAGCATGTCGAAGCCTCTTAACGCACAGTAACCTCTGAATGGTTAATAAGGCAAGCCTCTGAATCGACACTTTTTTCACCAACAACATTTCGTTGATCTTGAGTACTTGAGCCTGGTACTGATTTCCCATCTAACATTCCCAGTCCTGCTAAAATTCTCACAAAATACTTTCATCAAGTGGTTTAGTGAAAATATCAGCAAGTTCATCAGTAGTTTTTACAAAATGAACTCCAATGTTACCATCTTCCACATGATCTTTTATAAAAGGATAACAAAGAGCAATGTGTTTTGTTTTCGAATGTTGTACTGGATGATGACAAATGCGAATAGCACTTTGTGAATGACAGTACAATGGAATATTTTTCATATTAATTGCATAATCACACAATTGGCTTTGAATCCAAATGATTTGAGAAGTTCAAGAAGTAGCAGAAATGTATTCAGCTTCAGCAGTAGAAATTGCAACACATGTTTGCTTTTTCGATTGCCAACTAACCAACTTCCCATCCAGTAACTGATATCCTCCACTTGTAATTTTTCTATCAAAAGCACAACCACCAAGATCTGAATCTGTAAAGGCTTGAATATAAAATCCTGATTTCGAAGGATACCACAATCCTAACGAAGTTGTGCCTTTAAGATAACGAAAAATATTCTTAATAGCTATTTAATGTGGTTCTCTTGGATTTGCTTGATACCTTGCATAATTGCAAACAGAAAACATGATATCAGGTCTACTTGCAGTTAAATAAAGTAGAGAACCAATCATGCTTCGAAACATAGTAAGATCAACAGTATGTGAATCTAATGAAGGTGTTAACTTCGTCCCTACTGCCATTGGCACTCTATGCTTTGTACTATTAGTCAATCCAAACTTTTCAAGCAAATTCTTCGTGTATTTTTCTTGGTTAATGAAAATTCCTTCTCTTCTTTGACGAATATTTAACCCAAGAAAATTGTTGATTTTACCCATCATGCTCATTTCGAATTGACTCGTCATCAAATTCTTAAATTTACTAGACAAAGCTAGATTAGTAGAGCCAAAAATAATATCATCAACATAAATTTGAACAAGCATTAGATGATCCCCAACTTTCTTATGAAATAATGTGGGATCAACTGATCCTTGTTTAAATTTTGACTGTTTTAAGAAATTGGTAAGAGTTGCATGTCATGCTCTTGGTGCTTGTTTTAACCCATAAACAACCTTATCTAAAATGTAAACATGATTAGGTATTCTTAATTAACGAAACCTGGTGGTTGTTCAACATATTTGACATCCATTTGATAAACATCAAAGTCTTTGTGTGCTGCATAGGCTAAAAATATTCGAATAGCCTCGAGTCTTGCAACAGGGGCAAAGATTTCTTCATAGTTGATACCTTCTTGTTTCGAATAATCTTTTACTACAAGCCTAGCTTTATTTCGAATGATATTGCCATCTTTGTCGGTTTTATTTTTGAAAATCCATTTTAGCCCGACAATCAAAACATCATTAGGTTTTGAAACAAGTCTCCAAACCTTGTTTCGTTCGAATTCAGCAAGTTCAGATTGCATAGCAACAACCCAATATAAGTGTTCCATAGCAACCTTAACTGTTTTTGGCTCTATTTTCAAAATAAAAGCATTAAACATGCAAAGTTCTTGATTCGTACTGAGTACCTCATTTTTCGCACAAATCTGAGCTCTCGTTAAAACTCCATCTTGTGGATTTCATATGACTTGCTCTGTTGGATGATTCTTCGTCCATTTCTCAAGTGGTGGATATGCTGGATCAGATTCTAATGTTGCATCTTCATACGTTTCTTCATTTTCAGTACATGCCAAAGAAATATTATCATCAAATTCATGAAATTCATCATTTTGATCAAGATTAATTATATATGTATCATCATGCTCCTCCTCAACATGATTATCATTTTGATGCTCCCCCTCAAATTCACAATCCATACTACTCTTCTCCCCCTCAATATTTAGAGGTGTATTCGTATGCTCCCCTTCCATACGAGCATCAAGCATACTTTCACCATTCTCAGTAGTATCTGAAGTGAGTGTTGAATTATCAATATGGTTTGAGGATTTGGGTGTTTTATTATCACCAGCATGAACTTCTACATCAATTGCCCTATCTGGAACACCAAAAATTAGATCATAATCAAAATCAATTGAATTATCATTTTCATTTTGATTGTTTGAATCAGTAAGAATTGGTTTTTGGTCAAACTTTCTTTCCACTTGTTTAACATAGTAATCATCAAAGGTAAGATTAAAAGTTTCATCAACTTTGCGTGTTCATTTGTTCCACACTCAATATGCAACTGAATTATGCGAGTATCCCAAAAATAATCCTTCATCAACTTTAGCTTGAAACTTGGAAAGATTGTCTTTAAGATTAATGATAAAACATCTGCAACCAAAAACATGGAAAAATTTGACATTAGGTTTTCGATTATTTATGATTTCATAAGAAGTGATATTAAATCGTCTATGAAAAAGAAAACGATTCTAAGTAAAACATGTTGTGGAGACTGCTTCAGCCCATAGATATTGAGGGAGATTCGCATATGTCAACATTGTTCTTGCAGCTTCGCACAATGATTTGTTCATTCTTTCAACAACACCATTTTGTTGTGGTGTATATGGTGATGAGAAGTTCTTTGAAATTCCTTTTTCAGTTAAGAACGAATCCAACATTTTATTCTTAAACTCAGAACCATTATCACTCTTTATTCTTCGAACATTCTTCTTCAAACTCATGTCTATCTTTTTGATAAAATCAATCATTGTTTGAGCAACTTCAGATTTTAACATGAGGAAAAAATACCCAAGTGAAACGTGAAAAATCATCAACAATAACCAAAATGTACCGTTTCTTGTTAAGTGTTTCAACAGTCGAAGGTCCACAAAGGTCAATGTGAAGAAGTTCCAATGGTTCAACAATTTTCGAATCCATCACAATAGGATGTCCTTTGTGATGTTGTTTTCCTTGTTCGCAAGTTGCACAAATTGTATTATTATCAAATTTGAACACGGAAAGACCACGAATAAAGTCCTCTGTAACCAACTTGTTTAGATTTCGAAAGTTTAAATGTGAAAAACGTCTATGCCATAACCAACTGACATCATTTGAAGCTTTCAAAAGTAGACAAACAGATGCTTTGCCCACAATTGGTTTAATATCCAGTGTGAACATATCACCATATCGTTTCGATTTTCGCAACACTTCGTTCGTCGTGACTTTTGAGATTACACTCCCTTCTTCGTTAAACACCACTTGATTTCCAGTGCCCACAACTAATTGTGAAACTCTAATCAAATTATGTTTAAGACCTTCCACATATGCAACTCGATTTACTGTAAATTGCCCATTCGTTACTTTGCCATATCCTTTGACTTGACATTTTTGATTATTACCAAATTTCACCACTCCAACATTTTCAAGACTTCGGAAATCTCTTAAGTTCTCCTTCCTTCAAGTCATGTGACATGAGCAACCACTATCAATATACCATTTCGTATCATATTGCTCGTCACAAAGCACCTGCATTTAATTAAAGAATTTAGGTACCCAAGGCTTTTTGGGTCCTTGGTTATTAGCTTGAAACAAAGGGTGAATTTTAGAACTGAAAGCCCAAGTTTGAATTTTTGCTTTTATACTATCGATTAAATCAACATCATTATCTAAAGATATTGAAATATAATTTTTCGATAGTTTTGGATTTTCATTAGATTGCACCTCAGCCTTCTCAATTCTTGTTAATTTGTTGATTGGTTTCCATCTCTGAACTCGAGTATTTGAATCTTGAGAAGATAAACTTCCAATTGTTGACTCATTCAAATACTTTTCATAAGCTTTTTTGATCTGAACTTGAGAAAACATTCTAGACAGATACCTTTTGCATTATCCCTCATGCCAATTATTGATGGAATGAATTTCTGATTTTCCGTTTGAACAAGAAACCTTTGTTGGTTTTGTGATTGAAGGATTTGGAAAATTTGGCTTTTGTGGTGTAAATGTTACTTTTTATTTCAAAGTTTCATTTGTAATTAGTTGACTATTCGTTGGTTTTCGAACATTGTTAAGTTTTTGATCATTCACAACCTTGTGTGATGTCTCATACTTTCGAATATTATCAAATTTTCAAAAATCTGCTGTTGGGTCGTAGATTCGTTTGAAGATTGCGTCATTGGGCTCGGCTGTTAGTCCATTTGTTTTGTGCTCCGGTTTTGGGCCTGTCCAACCGTGAGCTTGCTAGGTTTATTATATAAGTATATGCTTGCATGCATATTAGGTTAACGATCTAGAGAATAACGATAATTACGATAGTATTACAGATTTCTTTTATCGTTCTTGTAAACCTCCAACCCTCTACAGTTGATGTTCTTGATCGAGCTCTTCTGAGGGTTATTTTATAATCATTCGACACGTTTGATTCATTCTTGACTTGTTCTTTATTTTTCATGTTCTTGCTGTTTAATCATTATTTACCTGTTTGAGATCTAATCGATCTTCAAGATTAAGTTTTAATCTCATCAATTGGTATCAGAGCAAGAGGCTGTGTAATCGATACACTTCTTTTCTGTGAAAAGGTTTCAATTAGGGTTTTTCCGCAATTACTGATATTTATTGAGCCGTCATCTCATTATTGACGTATCTTGATATTTATTGTTTTGCCCTAATCTGATTTGTTACAAGTCTGATCTTTGAACAGGTTTTTCGATCATAATGGACGAGTCGCAATCGAATCCCATCAATATTTCCAACAACATCGGTTCAACCACGAAGATTCCCATCCTATATACCCATGATTATGAAGTCTGGGCGCATCACTTCGAAGACTACATTATAGGATCTGAGGATAATGGATACCTCATATGGGAAGCAATCATTAATGGACCTTTTTCTCACTCTGCAACGTCAAGGATTATTAAAACTCAAAAGGAGTATAATGATCTGCTGAAGGATGTCAAAGATATTGCACAAGATGAAAAGGATAAATTCCAGTGCAATATCAAGGCGTTAAGATTGATCAGATTCGCCTTACAGTCCGACACTTTCAGGTTGGCAAGCTCATGCACGACGGCAAAGGAAGTTTGGGATAGACTTCGTGAACTGTACTCTACAGACGAGGATCTTGAACATTCTATCCAAACCTTGCTCTTATCTGAGTTTGGAGAATTCAGGCAAGGAGCCGAAGAAACTGTGACCCAGACGTTCGATCACTTCAATCATCTTCTCAGCAAGATGATCAAACATGACATCGAAAGGAAGCTTATCGAGCAGAAGGTTACGTTCTTAAATGGTCTAAGGTCAGAGTGGAGAGCAGTGGTGTCAACAGTTAAAGCCCATGAGCAGTTTAAATCATATTCTTTGGCGAAACTGGTGGGTATTCTCAAGTCTTAGGAGAAGATTGTGTTGCAGGAAAAGAATGTTGTCTGAAGCCTAGGTTCGCTGGCCCTCCTGTCAAAAAGTAAAGCTGTGATGGAGGATGAAGACCTCAACTTGGAGGAGTATGACCTCACGTCTGAGGATTATGCTATGATGGTGTCTAACCCCAAGAGGTTCATTAAGAAGAGATTCCCCAGCAACAAAAACCGAAACTGGAAGGGGAGTTATAGTTCAGAAAAGGTTAACAATGAACCGAAGGTTGAAGAGCCCAAGAAGGAACCGAAGGCAGATGGTGATTCTGGAGTAAGCTGTTACTACTGTGGAGGGAAAAATCACTATGCTAAGGATTGTGTCCTCAAAAAGATGGCTGAAAAAGATGAGGAAGCTTTGCTGCAGAAAAAGCTTGATGAGATGAGGAAGACGAAATCTACCGCTAACCCTTCCATGAATGCTCTAATTGTGCAGGGTTCGGTTGCTGATGACGAGTTCGGTGGAGTGGAAGTTTGGTCAACCGACTCTGAAGACGATGAAGTGAGGAAGCCTTCTCATGGAAAGGCTTGTGTGGCAAAGGAGGAGAGAAGTGGAGGAAGGTGCTTCATGGTGTCTGATGTATCTCAGATGAGGGGATACAACACTGATGGTGGAAGCAATGAACCGAAGGAGCAGCAGGATATGTGCTTTACGGCCAAACCGCTCAGCGTGCAGTTCAAAGAGCTCGATGAACTGATCAAGAAGGTACAATCGGTTTTTGTTTCATTTAAAGTACCACAATCCTCATATGAAAAAGAACTAAAAAATGTTAATTCACGAATTTCTCATCTAGATAGTAGTTTAACTCAAACTCGAGTCACCAATTCTAACCTAACTGATCAATTAAGCAGGGTGTCTTCAAAGAGTGAGGAGCGGCGCATGTGGATCGAGTTGAAGGAGTCTGAATTAGTTAAAATAAAAGACGAAAACATTTATTTACAAAGAGACAATTTAAAGTTGTTAAAACAGCGGAATGTTTTTTGTTTAATTGCAAAACGTCTTTACACTAATATTACTCAGCTTCACTTGGACTGTGAAATAGGCCAAAAGATTCATCGCATGATTTTGCCCTTCCTTGAGTTTAAGGAGGATGAAATTGATGCCGAAGCTTATAATTATGAGAGTGTGATATCATCTGATGACGTCAATCCGACCTATATGTATGGACTCGACAAAATAGAATCTTTCATTAAATCCAAGGACCATAAGAACATGCTTAAAAACCTTGTGGATGAAAATGATAGACTTAAACTGAGAACCGAAACCATACAAAAATTTGACTCTTTAAACGCCAACTTGAGCTCAGAAAACAAAATTGATGTTGAAAATGCATCTGAGCTTAATGAGGATGAAAACATGAGTGAAATTTCTGTAGAGGACACGGTTGACTGCTCAGAATTTGTGAAAAGCGAACCTGAAAACCACAAGAATCTAATTTCAGAAAATTCAGTGGAGTTCGCTCGATTGTCCCAACAAAAGTCCCCGATCTTAGCAGAAAAAGCAGTTGTATATCAAAAGGTCAGGACCACTCCAAATCAAGTGTACAAGGTCACTGGAGTAACCAAACATCAGACTGCTGAACTCACAGCTATTGTAACAAAGACAATGCTGATGGCTGCGATGAGTACTTCTGGTCAGCTCCAATCGATAATGCAAATGAAACGGTAGGCTTATCAGAAAGAACCTCATGGATGAGTAAAGGTAGATACATACCAGAACCCTTGAATAAGCCAGATAATTTCGATGAGCCAAGCACCAGTGGTACGAAAGACATTACTCAAGAAAATGGAAGTTCGGCAAAAGAAGACATTCCTTCTAGTTCCTCAGTTCAAAGTGAAACTCCCACAGTTCAAAGTGAACCAGCCAAAGAGATACCGAGAAAGAAAGCCAATATCCATCATCAACCGAAGCAGATGAGAAATCAGAAACGTGAAAGGAACCAGAGATACAGGAAGAATCTCTCTAAAAGGAAACAATTCTGGCAATCCCAGAATGCATATTTCTCACATCAAGACAAGAATCTAAAAGTTGAGAATAATCCTGTTAAAAAGCACGAGAGTCACAACAACCGAAAGCCAAGGTTCGGTTCGGAAGAGAATACCAACCGAAAGCAAAGTTTCGGTTCTGAGGATGACTCCAACTGAAAGCATAGGTTCGGTTCAGAGAACTACTCCAACCGAAAGCAAAGGATCGGTTCTGAAGTCAAAAAAGATCAAAACTCTAAGGTTAGTCCCATCAATGATCAAAAGCAAAAGGGTCACCTAGAGTCTCCAGCCAAGAAGTCATCTCAATCTAAGCCCACTCCTTCTCACTCATCTAATTCTACTAATTCTTCCAATTCATCACCATCTAACTCAAAAGTTCATTCTGTTCGTTCTCAAAAATCTCATTCGTCAGCTGAACAAAAAGGCAAACAGAAGGTTAACACATCCAATCCAGAGTCTAAACCGAACGCACCTAATCCTAATAAAATCAAAGTCTTTACCATCAAAAAGAAAGATGAAACAACACTTATTAAACGAACATATCTTGTTGACATCTCTCTTACTATTCCTGTACCTGTGAAAGGCTCACGTGGACCCAAGAAACTTTGGGTTCCTAAATCTACTTAATTTTTGCAGGTTATAAGTGACGAGCAGTTTGACGAAGAATGGTACATTGATAGTGGCTGCTCGCGTCACATGACAGGGAGGAAAGAAGACCTCAGGGAATACAGGTCTCTTTCAAATGGTGGCAACGTCAAGTTTGGGAATAACTCTTTCGGCACCATAAAGGGATACGGAATGATAACTAATGGTGATTTTACTATAAGGAAGGTGGCATATTTGGAAGGACTACAACACAACCTCATCAGTGTATCTCAGCTTGTTGGAGGTACCAGTCTCAAAGTGTCATTCGACGATGAAGGTTATGAAATTATTGAGAAGAAGACGAAGAAAGTAATTATCAAATCGGAGCGTAAGGGTGAAATGTTTCCTCTAAACCTTAAACCCATCAAGGGAAACCCAGCTATATGTCTGTTATCAAAAGCACAATCTGACGAAAGCTGGTTGTGGCACCGAAGACTCTCTCATCTCAACTTTAAAGATATCAACAAACTTGTCACTGGAGGTCATGTTCGAGGCCTTCCATTGCTCAAGTTCGACAGAGATCATTTGTGTGCTGCATGCGAAATGGGGAAGCAGAGTCGTCAAAGTCATCCATCTATAATTAACACAAAAGTTGTTGAACCACTCGAATTACTTCATATTGATTTGTGTGGTCCATCATCTATCGAAAGCATCGGTGGTAGCAAGTATATTCTTGTTATTGTTGATGACTTTTCACGATTTACATGGGTGTTCTTTCTAAAGCTCAAATCTGAAGCGACTCATAAGCTGAAAGTGTTCATCAAGCAGATTGAAGTACAGCTCAAGAAGGTCATTCGCAACATCAGGAGCGACAATGGTCTGGAATTCAAGAACAGGGAATTTGAAGAATTTCTAGCAGAAAAGGGAATAAGTCACAACTTCTCAGCTCCCTACACACCTCAACAGAACGAAATTGTCGAAAGACGAAACTGATCTTTGTGTGAAGCTGCCCGAACTATGCTAAGTTTCGCTTCTTTACCTCTTTATTTTTGGGCTGATGCAATTTCTACTGCTTGTTTTACACAGAACAGGTGCTATCTCAACAAGCGATTCACGCTCACACCTTATGAGATTCTCAACAACAGGAAGCCCAATGTGAAATTTTTCCACGTGTTCGGCTCACGGTGTTTCATCTTTAACTCTAAAGAACACCGCAACAAGTTCGATGTCAAAGCCGACGAGGGAATCTTTCTGGGCTACTCTCTAACTTCCAAAGCATATATAGAGTCCTAAACAAGCATTCGAGAAAAATCGAAGAGACCTATTACGTGACTTTTGACGATAGCTATGTCAAAAAGCTACAGGCCAAAGAAGACATCGCTGGGGAAATCTTTCCTCAAACTGGCCAGGTCACAGTCTCGATCGCTAATCTATTCGAGAAGTTTATGGAGCTATTTGACGAACCAGAGAAAGCTACTCTCTCAGAAGCAGGCGCAGCAGACAACAAGGTAGACCATATGAAGCAAATTGTCGAAGAAGCTGCCAGGAGAATGAACGAAGGAGGATCGAATTCTGATGAACCTCCATCCAACGATGCTTCAGTCGAGGAGGAGCCAAGCTCACATGTTGAGGGGGAGCCAAGCTCTACAACTGCTACCGAAAGTCCAACTCCGACCGAAGGTGCATCAACGCCTGAATACCAAGCACCACAAGAAACCTCTGGACCTCAAGTTTCACCAAACATTCCAGAAAGCTCATCTTTCGAGGGGGAGCAAGCTGATATGACGCTCGACTACGAAAGCCAATCCGAGCCAGAAGAAATGATCAACGCTGAACTGGACCCCACCTTTGATCCAAACTACCCTCCTCTTATCAAATGGACCAGAGATCATCCTATCTCTCAAGTGGTTGGTGATGTCTCTAAAAAGGTCCTGACCCGATCACAACTCAAGGCAAAACAGACATCCTTATTTTCCAAAGTTGAGTTTTGTATGTTTAACTCATTCGTTTCAAAAGTTGAACCGAAGACAGTTAACACTGCTCTCGATCACTCCGATTGGGTTCAAGCAATGCAAGACGAACTGAACGAATTTGAAAGGAACAAAGTCTGGCGCCTAATTCCAACTCCTCCAGATGCCTCGATTGTTGGTCTCAAATGGGTCTTTAGGAATAAAATGGACAAGGAAGGGAATGTTATAAGGAACAAAGCTCGTCTGGTAGTAAAGGGATATTGTCATGAGGAAGGGATTGATTATGAAGAGACTTTCGCTCCTGTAGCTAGGCTGGAATCTGTAAGAATATTTCTTGCTTACGCTGCCCACAAAAACTTTGAAGTTTTCCAAATGGACGTCAAGTGTGCATTTCTTAATGGAGAACTCGAAGAAACTGTGTATGTGGAGCAACCTCCTGGGTTCGTGAACGAAAAATATCCAGATCATTGCTACATTCTGGATAAAGGTGTGTATGGCCTCAAACAAGCTCCGAGAGCCTGGTATGAAACGCTAACTAAATTCTTAAAGATGTCTACATTCAAACAAGGTTCGGTTGACCCAACCTTCTTTCGCAAAAAGGAAGGTAACCACCTTATGATAGCTCAAATTTATGTCGATGACATCATCTTTGGCTCAACGAATCCCAACCTAACAGCTGAATTCAGAAAGCTGATGGAGACTAAATTTGAAATGAGCTCAATGGGTCCTATTAACTTTTTCCTTGGCTTAAATATTAGACAGGGACCCGAAGGCATCTTTATCAATCAGGAAGCTTACACGAAGACTCTCTTAGCAAAGTTTGGGATGATGGGAGACTCCAAAGTCAAAGTCCCAATGGCATTCGGCACCAAGCTAACTCCATCCCTAGACAAACCGGCTGTTGATATCACGCTCTATCGTCAAATGATTGGCTCACTAATATATCTTACTGCTAGCAGGCCTGACATCATGTTCTCTGTATGTTACTGTGCTAGATTTCAGGCAAACCCACGCGAACCTCACATGCTTGCAGTGAAGAACATTTTACGCTATCTCAAGCGAACCACCTCCTTAGGTCTATGGTATCCTTCCAACTCAGGCTTCTTCGTTCAAGCCTCTTCAGATGCTGACCTTGGAGGATGTGGACTCGACAGAAAAAGCACCACTGGCGGTTTTCAATTCCTTGATGGGAAGTTGGTTAGCTGGCAATCCAAGAAACAAACGTGTGTGTCGTTTTCTACTGCCGAAGCGGAATACATAGCCGCTGCATCCTGCACCTCTCAAGTGATTTGGATCCAGAGTCAACTTCGAGACTATGGACTCAATATGAAGAAGATCCCACTATATTGTGACTCTGAAACCAAACACATAGCACTGAGGTATCACTTCATCAAAGATCACGTGGAAGATGGAAACGTCGAAGTACACTTTGTAAGAACCACTGATCAACTGGCTGACGTCTTTACCAAAGCTCTTCCTGAAGCATCATTCGACAGAATATTGCAAGGGCTAGGTATGATGGAATCAGAGTCAGTACCTCAAACTACCTCTCAACCTCAAACGTAAGAAGCGAAATTGACCGAACGTTCAGGTTCGGTTAAATCATCTGGCTCGCTCATCACCACAAAGGTAGTTTTCTTGGTTGTATATTTCTTGTACAAAGTTGTTTATCTTATTGTTAAAAGTATTTTCTGATTGCATGTCTAAATTCCTTGGTTTTCTAAAATTTTCCAAAACCGAAACCTACCGAAGGTTCGGGTTCGGTTTCTCAAAATTTTCCAAAACCGAAACCTACCGAAGGTTCGGGTTCGGTTTTTCAAAATTTTCTTTAACCGAATGCAACCGAACGCTCGGGTTCGGTTTTTCAAAATTTTCTTAAACCGAAACCAACCGAACGCTTGGGTTCGGTTTTTCAAAATTTTCTTGAACCGAAACCAACCGAACGCTCGGGTTCGGTTTTTCAAAATTTTCTTAAACCGAAATCAACCGAACGCTCGGGTTCGGTTACTTTTACCCAACCGAAACCAACCGAACGTTCGGGGGGTGGTTACCAAATTTTTCCAAAGTTTTTTTACTCTTTCTAAGTTAATTTTTTCTTGCTTGTTTATTTTTGTTTCATATATATCAAAAACTCCAAAAATATTTTCTTATTTTTTGTGTTTGTTCGTTTATGGGGATATAATTGTTGGATTACTTAAGTGTCCCTAGAAGCATGCTGCTGTATGTGTCCCAAGCCTCATAAGATTCTGAATAGAAGCCTTAATGACTTGGTATAAACAAACATTGTCTTCCCAATTAGGCTGTCACATTTATTCTAATCAAGAGCTACCTCACTCTCTTCTCACAAGAGATAAGAGTTTTCTGCTTGGTCCTTATTTTAGCAGCAGAGGTACTTTAATTTCTTACACCATCTCCATTACCTTTCTCCATTACATTCGTTTCATCAACGTAACCCTTGAGACTCTCAGAAATTACCACTGAGGTTTATGGTTACACAACATCTGTGTTTATGATCTTAGTTTCGTGCCACTACGAGCTGAGTGAAACCCAAAATTCAATACCTAATCTGAATTGACGGTGAACAATTAATTTGCTCAAGTTTTCACCAAAAGATTTGATGGATGTACCTAGCTGAAATCTCAAATTTTATTTTGTGTGATTCCTATGAAATTGTTAAACACCATAACATTTCTTCCCTTGGGATCCAGTTTTTATTTTTTTGAGATTTTATATTTTCCAAGCTATTTAAAAGTAATTCCTACCTACTTGTTCAACAGACTACACCGGTCTCACAAGTACTTTGTTCACTTTCTTTCTTATTTCAAGATTAGAATTGCTGAATCAAAGCGAAAGCCACCCTTACTTAGCCTAATTAAAAGAAGCCTTTCAACATTTATTAATAAATGTTTGATCGTCATTCAACGGGAATCCACATAAACACTTTAAGGTCTCTCTTGATCTTGAAGGAAGAGATTCGTGCCCGGGATCACTTGTTTCGTGTCATTATTGACATCACATTTATTCCTAAAAAGAGTTGCTTTATTTCTTTTTCTTTTTACACTCTTCGCACGAAAATCTTTGATTTTCCAAAATTCCGTTACTAATAATTACAGGCTGTATTATTGCTTTCGTGGTTAATAATCAAGTTGTGGTCAAAAATCATCCACGTGGGTATTTAATTCAAAAGATGCCATATCAAAGATAAGACGAAGGATTGCTGACTTAGGCGGGAGTTAAAAGGATTGAATTTCAAACGACGGTAAAAAGGGAACGCGTGTGAATTTGGAACGCCCATACTTTTACTGACATCATGGACGCGTGTGCGAATTTCAAGCGACACCTCTCTGGCACTTAAAGGCGCGTGAGGATTTGAAACGGTATGTTCTGAAACGGCGCTTGTTGGGCGGCGTGATCCTAGGAATCTGACACTCTCTCTCCTACGTGATCATCGCATGCCCTAACTGTCACACATCTGTCATTCTGGAAACCTTTTCGTATTTCCATAGAAGATTTCAAACGATTTTTCTCTCTCCTTTCACCCACTATAAAAGGCAGTCTCCACTCCCATTTACCTCTTTACTGCATCCGAATTTCCAAGGGAGCAAAAACTCCCAAAAGCTTCACTATTCATCTTCTTCTTCTACATTCAACAATGGCAGAATCATCCTCTGTCCATGCTACCTCACATATACTACCCATTCGCCCTCACCAATGCTTGGTGATCGACCTAAACCCTCTGGCGTACGACTCTTATATGTCGCCGATCATCGAGTGCCTGAAGTACTCACAAATCGCTCCAGCTCTTTCTAGGGTTGAGTCTATCCCCATGGAGATTCTATCGCAGGTGTATGCGACTGCACATTACGACAAAGCAGTCGAGCGGGTGTTCTTCGAGGTTGCTGATCACAAAACCTCCATTTCTCGACAACGATTTTGCATACTGCTTGGGTTGGCTGCTGATCCTACAAGAATCAATCCGGAGACAATTCCGATTGGGTATCTTTACAACATGTTTTATAACATGGGGTACACGGAGGCGCTCACCTCCGTCACGAAGTTCAAGAAATCCTGCTTGCCGCCGCAGTGGAACGGCATGTTTACAGTCCTCTTCAAGGGCTTATTTGAACGGAGCTCAGGATCCGATGGTTCTAGTCGACTGTTCTTGTCGATTATGTATGCAGTCTACAACGGAGTCAATCTTGACTTTGGGTATGTTCTCAGGCAACAGCTCATCCAGAGCCTTTCTTCTTCATCACAACATTCTGAGGTGTCGTATGCCCGGTTCTGGATTCTTACCACAAAATGGGCAATGGATAAACTTGATGTCCCAACTGCTGCTGGTGCATCGATGTCTTCGATCGGTACTTTTCATCCCACGAAGGTCATCGTCTCTGATGCATCTAAGTTTTCTTTCATTGGCTCCATTCCGGAGACAATGTATGGCGATGTTCCCTCTGACAGCAGGCTCATCCGGACGATTAAGGAGTTCAAAGCGACTGGACCTAGGGAACTTACACCGGAAATGCTAAAGTCCATCCACGATGCTGACAAACCGGTTAACAGGGGCACAAAGGCGGATAAAGAGAAGCAAGTGACCAAAGCTCCTAAAGGTCCTTCTCCCAGGAAGAGGAAACAAACAAAACCTGCACAGTCACTGCAACCGAAGAGAAGGAAGACTCAACCGAAGCGAAAGCTTCTTATCGCTTCCTCTTCGAGTGACTCAGAAGGCGAGCGTTCGGGTTCGGACGACTCTCAAAGAGGCGACACACCTCAAAGAGGCAACACCCCACCCCGATCACCTACCCCAGACATGGAATTTCATGTCTCACCAGTTCCTTCACCTTCTGAAACCATCCCTACTTCCATTCCCACCATAACCCCCACTACCAGCATTCCTCAAACCTCTTTCCCTATACCACCACCCATTTTCACAGATACAACTACAACCACTGCAAAGGTTACAACCAACGTATCTGATACGGGGGTTCATACCAGTGCAACCGAAACACCACCTGTAACCGAACCACCTCAAACCGAAACCCAGCATACAACCGAACCTACCCACACTCAACCACCACCCGAAACTACCCCCACAAACACTCAACCTGAACCTACCCAAACCACCACACCCCCAGCTTCACCACCCTACCATCTCCAGATCATGCCTCTGATGGAGATAACCCGTTCCTTGGCGGTGAAAACATGACCTTCGATTCGGTCTACTTTAGTCCGTTTCAGGTTCAAAGTGACGAAGAGGACGATGCTCCAGTTACGAAGAAGCATCTTAAGGAGCTAAACGAGAAGGTTGACTTACTTCTTGCTTCATCTTCCAACAACCAGTCCTCTCTCTCTGAATCCGCTCTTCAGAAGATTGTTGATGCCTTCTCCAGGGCTCAGCATGATTCTATAGCTTCAGCCACAGCCGCCATAGATGCCTCCACAAAAGCATGTGAGGCAGCGACCGCAAAAGTCGATAAACTATTCTCAGACGCCTCTTCCCTGTTGAAGTCCTTACAAGAGAGTGCTGATTCTACCAAGACAACGTTGGAACCAATCGTTCAGCAATTGGCCACGTTCGTCTCAACGAAGTTACAGTCATTCGCTACCCTTCGCCAATCCATCAGTGATGACAACTCGGCCCTTCGTGCCTCCATTGACGAGCGCCTCGCTAAACTCCAAGAGGATCTCGCAGCTGAGAATTCGTTAATGGACGTTCTGGCAAGCAAAACCACCGCCCTTAAGGTCAAGAGCACTCAGCTTTCAAACTCTCAGCAATAGATTGAAGCTCTTCGATCCGAACGGTAGGTGATCAAAACTTGTGTTTCGGATGTACACGTTGCCCTATCTAACATCCTGGAAGCACACGATCCGATTCTCAATCATTCGGTGAGGCGAACCCTTGCTGAAAAACTTACTCCTGCCATGGACCTTCTCAGCAAAATCGAAGGCTTACCTAGTTTCGTGTCCGATCCGAAACAAGGGGGAGAAGGGAAGAAGTCCAGATCGAAACCACCTCCTTCCTCAACAGCTACTCACACAACCGAACCACCTCCGACTGGTCAAGCTTCGGGTTCGGGTGTGAAGGATAATGGAAAGAACATAGCTGAGGAAGAAGATGAAGATGAAGATAAAGAAACCATTGCGGACATGTTGAAGCACAAAAACAGTCGCAATGTTGATGATGACTACATTCGTGTGGCACGAGAGGCTGAAGAAGCCGAACGCAAGAAGAAAGAAGCCCACGATCTCCTTGAGAGCAGGAAGACTCTCTTCCCTGCCTGGACTCAGGAGCGAATGATTAAGGAGGCCATAGATACTCCTAGCATTCTATGGCTCGAGCCGGTGATCTCCTTCGACTGCTATAATTCTGTCGATTCGCAGTTCGACATGCCGTTGACTCGAAAGGCGTTTATCTTCCACGCCTTCTCCAATATTTTTGAAGTCCCTCATCCTAATCCAGAGGTTGATAGGGAGCTGATTGAATTCTATCTGAAGGCTGCTCGTCCTCAGTATCAAACGTGGAGCGCCCAGAAGATAGTGAATGTTCGGGTTTTTGAAGCCTTATACCGAAGGAAGATTCATCAATGTTCGGTTCAAGGTGATTCGAGGGTCTGCAAGAACTAAACATCTTATATCCCTGGCAGATCTACCGAACCTAAATCCTCATGATTAGATTGTCTTGCATAACATCCTTTTGACAGATGAAGCCGAATATGGTCCAATTATAGACCATCTCAAAAGGATGTTAGTCTGTTACATCATGGAGGTTGCCCTAATGGATCAGGAGGTAGCCACAGTCTTCAAGAAGAAACCGAAGATAGCTCATGTGGGATCGGCCAGTGATCTCAATCAAATGCAAATGGGCAAGATCTACCCGAGACGTAATTCGGTCATGTTCACTAGAGCAGAAGGACAGAAATGTCTCTTTGCTTTAGCTGACAAACATCTTTACACCACTGCTTATCTAGAGCACGTGATGTCGATCATCCGAAGGTGTAAAGAGAATGCAGCAGACGATGTCAAGTACTTCAATGACATGATCCAATGGTACATCAGGTTTAGACAGACGATACTGGCTCTTATCTCTCGTCTGTTCCAGACCGTGAAGAAGAAGGTACCTGCTGCCGCTGCTGGCCCAAGTAACAAGTAAAGATCTCGCTCTAATTGGCTTGGGTCGAAGATTCGTTTGAAGATTGCGTCATTGGGCTTGGCTGTTAGTCCATTTGTTTTGTGCTCCGGTTTTGGGCCTGTCCAACCGTGAGCTTGCTAGGTTTATTATATAAGTATATGCTTGCATGCATATTAGGTTAACGATCTAGAGAATAACGATAATTACGATAGTATTACAAATTTCTTTTATCGTTCTTGTAAACCTCCAACCCTCTACAGTTGATGTTCTTGATCGAGCTCTTCTGAGGGTTATTTTATAATCATTCGACACGTTTGATTCATTCTTCACTTGTTCTTTATTTTTCATGTTCTTGCTGTTTAATCATTATTTACCTGTTTGAGATCTAATCGATCTTCAAGATTAAGTTTTAATCTCATCATCTGCAATCTTTTGATTAATTGGAAAATTTTCTATTACACTCAATGGTTGATGAAAAGACGTGCCTCTTTGTTTATCTGTGACAAATGGTTTTTGAAAACTCTTTTTTTTTTGAAAAATTTAATAATTTGAATTTTGAAACACTGATTTTCTCAGACGAAACTTTGGTTTTAGTCAGACCGCGTTTTTGGTTAGATAATACTTGCCAAAAATTGCCTTTCGTGCCTTTCTTTTTGAAACTTTGCGTTCTTTTGAAAACTTGTTAACAAGCACTTTGAATTCGTTTGAATTAAGTTTCACAATTGGAGTTGAATCAAAAACTTCTTTTGTAACAACTTCTTTTTCTTTTTCTAATTAACAACCAATTTTTGTTTTGGTTTTTGTTTTTGAAAAACATACGAATTCTTAATGAGGTTGTTTTCAACTGTGTTTTGATTTGCAAAGAATCGTTTATCTGTTGAATGCTTATTGTCTTCTTCGACCAATTTGTTGAATTCTGGCTTGACGTTCTCAACATTCGCAGTTGGGACAAATACTTTTATTTGGAAAAACTACTTCATCTGTGCATGTAAAATTCAGATACACGACAGTATGAGTTTCCAAATAGTGATCACCTTTTTCCTTCATCACCTTATCAAACATTTCAGTTTCTCCATTTCAACAACAACTCTTGGAATTGAAGTTTCAGTTGAGACTTTCTTTTTTGTATTACAAACATTTGAAGCTTTGATTTCGACCTCCTCATCATCAATACTATCTGTCTGACTGTCTCGAACTTCCACATCATCAAAGTCAAAAAATTTCGAAGTAGAGGGTTTTCCAATGTCATCCTCAAACATCGAAGCATTAAAAATTTCTTTACCTTTGACTTTAGATGTGATGTTAATGATATACAAGTGAGAACAATCAATACTTTCTTCTTCTTCAATTTCACTGATTTCGCTAAGATTATCTGAATTCTCATCGACATCAGCAAAATTGAGTTGTGAATCAAGTTTCGAATGTTCAGTTCTTTTCAAAATTTTCACTTGTTCATCTTTTTTCAATCTTTCATTAACAATATTAACCAATTCATAAGTATTTAAAAACTCATCTATTTTAAAAACACCATATGCAAACCTATTGTCTGGTACTTTGTTAAAATCAGCTATTGTGTTTTCATAATCATATGACATGACATCAACTTTTTCTCTTTCAAATGCAAGAAAAGGCAACAGTTTACAATGTTGTTCTTTGCTAATGTCAGAAGAATGATGTAAGTTAATTTGGTATATAAACGTTTTGCAGAATTACAATAGATGTTACGTTGTGCCAACAACATCCTTACATTTTTATCTAAAGTCTCTCTATCATTATTGACATTTCCTAATTGCAACTCTAGATACTCTACCCTGCAACGTTTCGTGTCTAGTAACTTTTGAGTCTCAAGCAATTGATTATTAAGTTTCTTTGCTTCGTTACTAGCAGACTAAAACAATAGCATCAAAATAAGCAACAGTATCATAAAAAAGCAATTATTTCATAATCATATGCATGTAAAGGAATAGTAAAAGATTCGATTATATAATATACCTTAGTTATCATAGAAGATTTTTCACTTGACTTCGAAACAAAGCAATGTCCAGATATCTCCTCTTCTTCTCCATCCTCAAATCTTCCAAACATGGCACCATGAGTAGGATGCCTCATTTCCTCATCATCAGACCCGGATGACCAAATCTGATAAGTGTCACTTTCTTCATCTTCATCCTTTCATCTTCCCACAAGAGACAATCCCTTGGCTTTCTAACGAACTTCCTCCAGTTTTTCAACATAATATGCTTCGTCTATCACTCTATTCTTCTTTTCCTCTTTCTTTCAAAGCATACAATGATTTGCAAAATGATTCGCACCATTGCAGTAATGACAATCTACACCAGAATCCCCTTTCAATTTCTTTTCTACCTAAAACTCTTTCACTTTGTCATCATTCTTCTCAGATTTTTCAAATTTCTTTTTCTCTTCTACACCAAACTTCGTAAAGTTTCCATTCACCTCACTGTGCTTAAAGGGCTTTTTGAAAAACTTCTTAACTTGATTATTTGAGTAAAAAGCTACAGCTTTTTCATCCGAATTCAAGAGAAAACCTTCTTCATCTGAATTCTCCTTTTCAGCAGATTCCACCTCAGACACTTTTTGAAAAACTTCTTAACTTGATTATTTGCACCCCCTATTGGGATGCTTCGTATTGACAAAACCCTCTGTCTGAGCCATGTAAATATCCTCAACCAACTTCCCATTAAGGAAAGCAGTTTTGACATCCATTTGCCATATTTCATAATCATGAAATGCAGCAATGGCCAACATCACCCTAATAGATTTTATCTTGGCAACCAGTGAGAAGGTTTCATCATAGCCAACTTCGGGAGTTTGAGTGAAACCCTTCGCGACCAATCGCGCCATATATGTGTGCACATTCCCATCCATGTCGGTCTTCTTCTTGAAGATCCACTTGCACCCGACTGTCTTACGTTCGGGCACATGGTAAACCAAATTCCAAACTTGGTTGTCACACATGGATTGAATCTTACTGTCCATCGCCTCTTTCCATTTTGCAAACTCCAGGCCTTCCATGGCTTCCTTATAGTTGTTAGGTTCGTCCAAATTTATTAGTGTATTATCACTAATATACGTGTCCTCTTTTGTAGTAATATGAAAACCATATAACTGGGGTTGAACTCTGACTCTTTTGAAACATCTAAGAGGTAATGACTCGTCAATCGGTTTAACCGGAGTTTCCACCTCGGGTTGAGTGCCAGCGTTAGAGGTTCCTTCATCGCTCGACTCTTGAATCTCTTCAAGATCGATTTGTCTCCCACTTTCCCCTTGGCTTATGAGTTCTCGCTCTCGGAAAACCCCTCTCCTCGCAACGTAGACAACATTGTCACCCGGTCTGTAAAAGAGATATCCAAAGGATTTCTGCGGGTATCCGATGAATATACACCGCTCACTACAAGGTTCGAGCTTGTCGTGAGTCTCTCGTCTTACGAATGCCTCGCAACCCCAAACCTTTATATGTGCCAGCGAGGGAGCCTTCCCTATCCACATCTCATGAGGTGTTTTTGTTGGATAAGGTGTCTAAGTCCATAACTTATTTGGTATATACTTGACCCGACCGGCATGGTCCATTTGGGTTGCATCTCATCCAAACTATTATGGATAATTTTATGAGAGTTATACACATATGTTTATTAATATATTATGAGTTATAATATATTAATATGAAGTTACGTTATTTAATTAGTTTTAGTCTTAAATTAATTATGGATTAATTTAGAGATTAAAAGGAATACTAATTAAATTATGGGCTATTTGTTTTATATAGTGTGGGCTAATACTCATTTGTTAATGGGCTAGGCTTATGTGGAAGTCCATGGATGATCCATGGAGCTATTAACCCATGGATCCTTGGTATAGGAAAAGACATGGGTTATTAGGGTTTCACCCTAACCATGCATACTATATAAGCATGCTTATGGAGCATGAAAATGAGCCTAAGATAGCCTAAGAGAAAGCTAGTGTTCTAGTGTGTGTGTGCATGTGTGTGGCCGAAAAATACAAGAGTGTGTATACTCTCTCAAAGTTTTCCAAGAGTTTGTGGTGTTTGTGATTCCATTTGAGGCATTCACACTATTGGTGCTTGGCCCTCAAACTCCTAAGAACCCAACACAACAAAGGTATGTAATCTCTTCTAACTCTTTTATGTTGAAATGTTCCCCATGCCATGTTAGATAGGTTATAAACCTTGGAAAATTATTATTTTGCATGTATTTAGACAAACATAGATCCAAGGTTTATTAGGGTTGCATGCACACTTAGGAAGTGTTAGATTGCTCAAAACCCAACAGTGGTATCAGAGCCTAGGCTTGCTTGTTTGATACTTGATGCAAAATAGTAAAAAAAGTCGAAATCGTTGCTGTCTGCATGCTAGACTCGCCGAGTCCATTGGGGGGACTCGCCGAGTCCAAGGCAAACTTCAACCTACTCGACGAGTCCGTTCATGCACTCGGCGAGTAGGATCGAAAGAATGCAGAATCTCGACTTTTGCTGCTGGAAATGGACTGGAAACATTACCCTAAATTGTTTTGGTGTTGTAAAACTTATTTTAGTTGGTGTAATGGTTGTTCTAATCCATTTACAATAGCATATATCAAAAATCCATGATTTTATGTGTTCATATGATTCTTGAATTTTTGATGATCATGTTCATGTTCTTATGAATTTAGAAAATGATAGGAATTATTTGCTGAATTGTTTAGAATTAATTCTTAATCATTTATGTGTTTTAATGGAGTCCATAATTTGTCCTCAAGTTATGGATTACCAAAGGTCACTTTCATTTAACACACACTTAAAACACATAAGTTACATGAAAATGAAGAGTCTTCATTTTTATGAACCTTTAATTCATAAGTTATGAAATGAAGAGTTTTGCAAAGTTACAAAACTTGTCCTCAAGTTTTGGAATTTGTAAAGTTTCACACACTTTAATAAACTTTAATTCCAAACCTTAGAGTTTTAATAGTTAAAATTCAACCCTTATACTATTTATAACATTAATGGTTAATTATTATATATATGTATAAGAATAAGTCGTTTTACCGTTAGTAGGCCTCATTCACGAAGCCGGTCTATAAGGTGGGTATAAGGTTGTTGCCTATAAAATGGCGACTTAATGGGTGTATACTCTCACCCACCGCTTGCTTGATCGGTGGAGGGTCGTTAGCCGAACGGGTAGAACAACGACTTTAAATCCTCATTAAAAGTATAATGAATATTATAAAATAACTAAACTCTTTTAATTCCCAATCTTAGTTATTTTAGGAAAATGTGAACATGGTGCTAATCCATGGAATTCGCACTTTGTACCTTACCAAGTCGTTAGTGGAGCGTGTGTGGTTAACCGGCACACTAATTAGACTAGTAAGGATCACGAAGGGTAACTTAATGTTGTCATAGATCAATGGAGCGTGTGTGGTTAACCGGCACATTGATTAGGTGATAATATTAGGGGTACCAAGTGAGTTAGCATGGTTATTCACACCTTGTTTTGTGATCCTTGGCATCCCAGTCACAAAACTTGAAGGGCACAATCGAGATTGAAACATGCCATTGAAAAGTTCAATGAATCTCAAAAGAATCTAGGAATTTCAAATCCAATTAAACCTAATTAATCATTTCGTTTTCATGGTGGAAATTGGTGAATCGTCATTCGCCTACCTTTCAAATATATTATTACTTAGATTACGGCATCCCTCTTCTAAGTGTAATATATTGTGATTGGATCCTAGCCTTAATATTACATTTGGGTGTCTTATTAAGGATCCTAAATATCTAATCTAAACTTACTTTCTTCTTTCAGATGTCTTCCAACACTAATGCTTCAGGCTCTAACCCAACTGGTTCTTTCTCTCTCATGAATCTTTGTGGGAGGGTCATCTTTGATGGTTCCAACTTCATGGATTGGATTAGGAACATCAGGATGGTTACTCGTTACGAGGACAAGGAATATGTCCTCGATAAGGAGTTAAAAGAACTTGATGAGTCTACTGCTACTCCTGAGGAGATCGCTGAATTCAGGACTCATGAGAGAGATGCTACTAAGGTGGCATGTATCATGATGGCCACGATGACAGCCGAGCTCCAAAAGTCATATGAAGATTTCTACCCTTTTGAGATGCACCAAGACTTGATGGAAAGGTACCATCAGAGTGCTCGTCAGGAGCGGTATGAAATAATCTCCTCCATAATAACTACCCGCATGAAGGACGGTGAATCCGTCACGGGCCACATGCAAAAGATGCAAAGGTATGTGGACCGTTTGCTGAAGCTGAATGTTAACATCCCCGAGGAGTTAGCAATTGACATCATTTTGCACTCCTTGCCTTCTTGTTATGATCATTTTCGAATGACATATCATATGAACAAGGAGGAAGTTACTCTCAGCAAGCTTCAAGGACTCTTGAAGACCGCTGAAACCGGTCTTAAGGGTAAAGCGGTTGTTACCTCTACTACTCCTACTCCAACTTCTACCCCTGTTTTAGCTATTGGGCAAGGCAAAGGGAAAAAGAGGAAGCACCCTTCGAAGGGTACCAAGGGAAAGTCTCTTGAAGGCTCCTCATCCAAGACTAAGAATGGTTCTGTCACTCCTTCTGCCATTCCAAAGGATGCTGAATGCTTTTATTGCCATGAAAAGGCACACTGGAAGCGAAACTGCCCTAAGTACTTGCAGGATCTAAAGGATGGGAAAGTGAAACCCACCTATGCAGGTATTTACACTATATTGTCTAATTACTCAACATATTCTAACTCTTGGGTGCTTGATACAGGATGTGGTATTCACATATGTTCTGATTTGCAGGGCCTAAGAAGAAGTGAGGATGTGGAGCACGGGAAGATAAACTTAATCATGGGGAATAGGAAGGCTTCACCTGTTTCCAAGATTGGAGTTTATACTTTGTTGCTTAATAATGGGTTAAAATTAGATTTGAATAAATGTGTATACTCGTCAGAAATGGCGAGGAATATTATTTCTTTTCATGCTTTGTACAAACAAGGTTTTACCTTTTCGTTTGATAATGAATGTGGTGGTATTAATGCTTTCTTTAATAATGTGTTTTATTTTAAAGCATTACCTTGTGATGGCGTGTATGAAACTGTGTCGATTGTAGACAACTTAGGAAATAATGTGTTGTATATTGATTCTTCTACTAGCCTAGATAAAGCATCATTGTGGCATTGTCGTCTTGGACATGTAAACAAGAAACGCATAGACCAACTCCAAAAGAGTGGAGTCTTGGAATCATTTGACCTCAAATCAGATGATAGTTGTGAATCTTGTCTACTTGGAAAAATGACAAAATCACCCTTCACTGGAACTGGTGAGAGGGGTGAAGGTTTGTTGGACCTAATACATACTGATGTATGTGGGCCATTCAAAACCGCCACAAGGGACGCTAATCGGTATTATGTGACTTTTATTGATGATTATAGTAGATATGGGTATGTCTACTTGATCAAACACAAGTCCGAAACCTTTGAAAGGTTTAAGGAATTCAAACAGGAAGTAGAAAATCAATTAGGCAGGAACAGTAAGATGCTTCGATCCGATCGAGGTGGTGAGTATCTTAGTACCGAGTTCCTTGACTATCTTAAGGAGTGTGGGATTGTCTCACAATTGACTCCTCCCAGGACACCACAGCTGAATGGTGTAGCTGAGAGGCGTAATCGTACCTTGTTGGACATGGTTCGCTCTATGATGAGTCGAGTTTCGTTACCAATCTCTTTTTGGGGGTATGCCTTAGAGACTGCCGCCCATATCCTTAATCTAGTCCCTACAAAGAAGGTTACCAAAACACCTCATGAGATGTGGACTGGGAAGGTTCCCAATTTGGACCACATCAAAATTTGGGGTTGCGAAGCATTCGTGAGGCATGAAACTCATGATAAGCTTGAACCCCGAAGTGAAAGGTGTATTTTCATCGGCTACCCACAGAAATCCTTCGGTTACCTTTTCTACAGACCCAGTGAGAATGTGGTCTTTGTAGCACGAAGAGGGATCTTTCGCGAGAAAGAATTTATAAGCCAAGGAGACAGTGGGAGGCAGATTGATCTTGAAGAAATTCAAGAATCAATTGGTGAAGGAACCTCAGACACTAGCAATCAACCTGAGGAAGAAACTTCTGTTGATCCAGCTGACGAGTCTGTACCTCCGAGACGTTCCACACGGGTTAGGAACACACCTTCGTTTTATTATGGTTTTCATATTACTACGGAAGGTGATACGTTTATTAGTGATAGTACACTAGTAAATTTGGATGAACCTAGCAGTGTTAAGGAAGCCATGGCAGGCCCGGAGTCTGCTAAATGGAAGGAGGCTATGGACAGCGAGATACAGTCCATGTATGACAATCAAGTTTGGAACTTGGTTGACAATGTACCAGGCCGTAAAACAGTCGGGTGCAAATGGATCTTCAAAAAGAAGACCGACATGGAAGGAAAAGTGCATACTTATAAGGCTCGACTGGTTGCGAAGGGTTTTACTCAAACTCAAGGTATTGATTATGATGAAACCTTCTCGTCGGTGGCCAAGATTAAGTCTATTAGGGTTATGTTAGCCATTGCAGCATTTCATGATTATGAAATATGGCAAATGGATGTCAAAACCGCTTTCCTTAATGGAAAGTTGGCTGAGGATGTGTACATGAATCAGCCAGAGGGTTTTGTCAATGCAGAGTACCCTAATAGAGTATGCAAGCTTAAGAAATCCATTTATGGATTAAAACAAGCATCTCGTAGCTGGAATCTTTGTTTTGATGAGAAGGTAAAAGAGTTTGGCTTCTTGAGAAGCGAAGATGAGTCTTGCGTGTATGTCAGAGCTAGTGGGAGTATAGTTAGCTTCTTGGTACTGTATGTGGATGACATACTACTCATAGGAAATGACATCCCAACCTTGCAGGAGGTTAAGTCCTGGCTTGGGAAGTGCTTTGCTATGAAGGACCTAGGGGAGGCTACCTATATCCTAGGGATAAGGATATTAAGAGAAAGGAGTAGAAGACTAATTGGACTTAGTCAGAGTATCTACTTGGATAAGGTATTGAAAAGGTTCAACATGGAGAATTCCAAGAAAGGAGATTTACCGATCCAAAGCAATACCAAACTGAGTAAGACTCAGAGTCCGAGTACAGAGGCTGAGATAGCTGAGATGAGCCAATTACCATATGCTTCCGCAGTTGGCTCGATCATGTATGCTATGACTTGTACCCGTCCTGATGTGGCATTTGCTTTGAGCATGGTCAGCAGGTATCAGGGGAACCCTGGCAAGGCTCATTGGACCGCGGTAAAGAACATTCTCAAGTACCTGCGGAGGACTAAGGATTGGGTCCTTACCCTTGGTGGCAGTGATGACTTGAGAATATTAGGGTATAGTGATGCTGGTTTTCAGACTGATAGGGATAATTTCCGCTCTCAGTCGGGCTGGATCTTTACCTTAAATGGAGGGGCAATTTCTTGGAAGAGTTCCAAGCAGGAGACGGTGGCTGATTCGACTTGTGAATCAGAGTATATAGCAGCGAGTGAAGCAGCGAAGGAGGCGATATGGCTAAAGAACTTCATCGGAGACCTTGGAGTTGTACCAGCTATTAAGGAACCTATAGAAATTTTCTGTGACAACAATGCTGCGGTTACCTTAGCCAAGGAACCAAGAGATCATGGCAGATCCCGACACATTGACAGAAAATATCACTTCATAAGACACAAGATTGAAGAAGGACTCCTTGTGACAAGGAGGATATCGTCAGATGAGAATCCTGCAGATCCCCTTACGAAGGGACTGACGAGGGTTAAGCATTTTCAGCATGCGAGACGCATCGGGCTGAGGGACGATATTAGTTTTACAGATTAGATAGTTTTCCTGAAACTTGTAAAATGTAATCGACGTTTGATGATGAATAAAATTTGTGATTTATTTATGAGTAAAGTGTTACTATCATTGTCAATTATTTACTATTGTTTCAGTTTTGCATGTTTTGACTTCCAGAATAATTAATTTATTCAAACCTCCACAATCGATCATACGTCGGAAGTAGGTATGAATCAAGATTGTCATGAATTGGGTTTGTAGATGCCTTAAAGGTGTTTAGGCATGGCAATGGTTGCTGCAACATTCATGAGTACTCATAAGTTATGAGTATTGGTATAAACCCACGCTCACTTGTATCACTTCATGGAATTTATCTCGAGTGATCGTGAGACGATAACATCATATAAATCTTTAAACCTAGAGATATGAGTTGTTACCTATGAGTTGGTTGTGCATTGATTGCACGTAAACGCATCAGTAACTTGATGTTATAAAACGTGCCTTTGTGTACAATTCAATGAGTAGTAGAACAAGCATATCAGTCGAAGTTTATCTGTTCCTTCTAGAAATAGAAGCGATATCCGGGCCCCTCGATGATTTTGTGTTGACCCATGTACCAGGCCTGGTCAGAACTAAACCGATGTGTTCAGTGAAGTTCTTCGTCAAACAAATCGGATAATCGAGAAACAACTGCTAGACAATAAGCAAGACATAGTTCCATGTGTTTGTCCGGCTGATATCATGAGAACAGAGGATTATGTGATCACTTATCTAAAATGGCGCTTCATAGTTCGACAGAGTCTTCATTGTTCGAGGGAGTTTTCGAGAGCTACGATTGTTGGTTGGTTCCTGAAGTTATAGGCAAATATAGTTATTAGACTTATCCAAGTGGGAGTCTGTTGGATAAGGTGTCTAAGTCCATAACTTATTTGGTATATACTTGACCCGACCGGCATGGTCCATTTGGGTTGCATCTCATCCAAACTATTATGGATAATTTTATGAGAGTTATACACATATGTTTATTAATATATTATGAGTTATAATATATTAATATGAAGTTACGTTATTTAATTAGTTTTAGTCTTAAATTAATTATGGATTAATTTAGAGATTAAAAGGAATACTAATTAAATTATGGGCTATTTGTTTTATATAGTGTGGGCTAATACTCATTTGTTAATGGGCTAGGCTTATGTGGAAGTCCATGGATGATCCATGGAGCTATTAACCCATGGATCCTTGGTATAGGAAAAGACATGGGTTATTAGGGTTTCATGCTTATGGAGCATGAAAATGAGCCTAAGATAGCCTAAGAGAAAGCTAGTGTTCTAGTGTGTGTGTGCATGTGTGTGGCCGAAAAATACAAGAGTGTGTATACTCTCTCAAAGTTTTCCAAGAGTTTGTGGTGTTTGTGATTCCATTTGAGGCATTCACACTATTGGTGCTTGGCCCTCAAACTCCTAAGAACCCAACACAACAAAGGTATGTAATCTCTTCTAACTCTTTTATGTTGAAATGTTCCCCATGCCATGTTAGATAGGTTATAAACCTTGGAAAATTATTATTTTGCATGTATTTAGACAAACATAGATCCAAGGTTTATTAGGGTTGCATGCACACTTAGGAAGTGTTAGATTGCTCAAAACCCAACAGTTTTGGCAACCTTCTTCGTACGGACTAAGTTAAGGATATGGGTTTGCAGTCTCTAAGGCATACCCCCAAAATGAGATACGTAGTGAAGCACGACTCATCATGGAACGAACCATGTCCAACAAGGTTCGATTACACCTCTCAGCCACACCACTCGACTGTGGTGTCCTAAATGGCGTCATTTGAGAAACGATTATGCATTCCTTAAGATAGTCATTGAATTTAAGACATATGTACTCTCCTCCTTGATCGGATCGAAGCATCATGATTTTCCTGCCTAATTGATTCTCCACTTCTTTTTTAAACTCTTTGAACTTTTCAAAGGTTTCTAACTTGTGCTTGATTAAGTAGATATACCCATATCTACTATGATCATCGGTAGAAGTCGCGTAGAAGCAGCTCGCATCCCTTGTGGTTGATCTAAAGGGCCCACACATATCGGGGTGTGTGAGAATCAATAGACCCTCACCCCTCTCACAAGTGCCAGTGAAGGGTGAATTGGTCATCTTTCCAAGTAAACAAGACACGTTCACGTCATCGTCCCTAAGGTCGAATGAATCCAACACACCATCCTTTTGGAGTTGGGCTATGTGTTTCTTGTTGACATGTCCAAGACGACAATGCCACAAGTATGCTTTATCCAAACCATTAGATTAATCAACACACAACACATCATTTCCTAAGTTATCTACAACCATCACAGTTTCATATATTCCATTACAAGGCAATGCTTCAAAAAACATACACCATTAAGATAAGAATTAATAGAACCCTTTTCATTATCAAATGAATATCTAAAACCTTTTCTATATAAACCATGAAATGATGTTTCTTTCCATATTTGGCGAATAGCAACAATTGTTTAAATCTAATCCTAATCCACTATTAAGAATTAAAGAGTAAATTTTGATCTTGGTTACAGGCGACGATCTTCTGTTCCCTATAATCAAATTTACCTTACCATGCTCCACATCCCTATCTCTTCTTAAGCCCTGCAAATTAGAACAAATGTGAAAACCAAATCCTGTATCAAGTACCCAGGAAATGGAATGTGATGAATCATTAGATTTAATTGTATAAATACTTGCGTAAGATGGCTTGATCTTTCCATCCTTGATGGTCTGCAGATATTCTGGGCAGCTTCTCTTCCAATGCCCTATTTTGTGGCAGTGGTGTCACTCTGCCTCCTTTGGGTTAGAGTTGGGTTTAGCAGAACCAACTTTGGTTCCACTAAAAAAGGTACCATCTTGGGGTTTACCCTTGTGGTTGCTCTTTGAGGGAGCCTTCTTCTTCTTACCCCTCCCTTGCCCAATGGCCAAAACAGGGGCATCAGTTGGAGCGGGAGTTAATGCAACAGACTTATCCTTGAGATTGCTCTCAGCAGTCCTAAGCAAGCCCTGAAGCTTCCTCAAGGTGACCTCTTCCTTATTCATATGGTAGGTCATGTGGAACTGGTTGTAGCAGGGAGGCAGGGAGTGAAGGATAATGTCAATCGCCAGCTCTTCATCAAAGTTAACATTCAACTTGAGAAGACGGTCAACATATCTCTACATCTTTTGCAGATGAGCGGTAATGGACTCTCCACTATCCATTCGAGTAATGATCATCGAAGTGATGATCTCATACCTCTCTTACCACGCACTTTGATGGTACTGGTCCAGCAAGTCTTGATGCATCTCATAGGGAATACATGTCCTCATAGGACTTTTGGAGTTCGGAAGTCATTGTCGCCAACATGATGCAATGGACTTTCGTGTCATCATGCTCGTGGCCCTCAAAGGCAACGATCTCTTCGAGAGTAGCAGTGTTCATGTCGATCTCCTTCAGCTCCTTATCTAGGACATACTCTTTGTCCTCATAACGGGTGATCATTCTAATGTTACGGATCCAATCGTTAAAATTGTTTCTGTCGAATATCACCCTCCCACACAAGTTCATGAATGAGAAAGAGTCGGAGGAACTCGAGCCAGAAGTGTTTTTGTTGTTAATGTTCGGCATCTGAAAAGGAAAAGAACCAAGTTTGATTATAAATGAATCTATAATTAAAAACCCAAAATGAGAAAGTAGGGCTAGGATCCAACAACATTATTTACATATTAGAAAAGGGATGTCGTAATCTAACATGCAAATAACTTGAAGGTAAGTGAATGACGATTCACTAATTCTCCACCATGAAAAACAAAAAGAAGATTAAGTTTTAAATGTATTGAAAACTCCTAGATTCTTTTCAGATTCATTGAACCTTTCAATGGCATGTTTAAATCTCAATATGCCCCTCTATTTTGTTACTGGGATGCCGAGGATCACAAAGCAAGTGTGAATAACCATGCAAATGTACATGGTGCCCTCATTGTTACAGTCACCTATTCGGTGTGCCGGTTAACCACACACGCTCCATCGAACTATGACAAGCAATGAGTCACCCTTTTCCACCTTTGTTTAGAAACCAATTAGTGTTCCGGTTAACCACACACGCTCCACTAACTTCTTAGCAAGGGTACAAAGTGTAATTTCATTGGATTTCATCAATTCACTTTGCCTAAAGTAACTAAGATTGGGAATTTTGTAAAAATGTTTAGTTACTTTATATAGATTCATTATACTTTTAATGAGCAAAGGGTTGCCTTATCCTACCTGTTCGGCTAACGACCCTCCACCAATCAAGGAAGCGGTGGATGAGAGTGGACACCCATTAAATGGCCGTTTTATAAGCCATAACCTTATACCCTCCTAACAGATCGGCTTCGTGAATGAGGCCTACTAACGGTAAGACTAGCATTTTAAGTTATATATATATATATATATATATATATATATATATATATATATATATATATATATATATATATATATATATATATTAATCTTATAATATTATAAAGCATAAGGTCGAATTTTAAACTTGTAAAATTTTAGGGGTTGAAATTTAAATAGTTCAAATTAAACATTTTTATCACAAAATTTAAATTTCAAAACTTGTGGACAAGTTTTGAACTTTTCAAAACACAAGGATCAAATAGCAAATAATTTTAAATTAAACAAAAAATTTTATGATTATCTAAATTTGACCTAATCAAGATTAAGATAATTCACCAAATAAATTCAAATAATCAAATATTATCAAATAAGGAATTTATCATTAAATTACTTGGTAATTATCTTTATTTTTGTTAAGGATATTGACAAAAAGGTAATAAAATTCGGATTTTATTAAACTAAAACGATTTAGGTAAGTATTATTTAGCAAAACAGCAAGAAATCCAGAAATTCCCTCTGTCTCACCGAGTCCCCTTATGGACTTGTCGAGTTCATCCTACTCGTCGAGTCCACAATGGGACTCACCGAGTTCATCAGTCAGAGAGCAAAAAAACGAATTTTTTAAGAAAGAATGAAATACAAAGCATCAAATTCAAAAGAAGCCAATCAAGGCTCTGATACCACTAATAGGTTTGAGCCATAAGAACATTCCTATATGCACATGCAAACCCTAATGCTTGGATCTAGGTTGCTCTGATGAACATGCTTTTCATCAAATACTTGCAACCCCTAGATCTAGAGTAAACAATTCGAAATTGACATAACAAATTAGATCTAGATGATTACCTCTTCTTAAAAGCTTGAATCTTGTTATCCTTGGAGCTTAGAGTCACAAATATTACTCCTCTAATGGGTTACAAACACCAAGAAGCATGAGGATGATTTGGAGAGAGGTTGTAGGCACAACATCGGCTCTAGGAACTCCTTAGGGTTTCTTGTTAGGTCCAGTTTAGTGTTGCGTCTTTTGGGCTCGTTAGCTAGTCCAAGTTTTGTCTCCGGTATGGGCCTGTCTATCCATGAGTTTTATGTAGGGTTTATTATAAATAGATGCTTGCATGCATCCTAGAACGTAACGATTAGATAAGAATTGATAGAGATTTTCAAGCGTATTCATCGTTCTTATTTTGTAACCCTAGAATCCTCTACAGTGGAAGTTCTTAATCGAGCTCTCTTGAGGATTGAGTTAATCTAATCATTCGACTCATTCAGATCCATACTTGTGTTTTATCTCACTGTTTTTACGTTCTTTATTTACCTATTACAGATATCTAATCGATCAAAGAGTTTTTATAACTCATCAATTGGTATTAGAGCAGGAGGCTGTGTAATTCATACACATCTCTTCTGTGAAAGAAGCGATTAGGGTTATTCCACATTAACTGATATTTATTGAGCCGTCATTCCATAATTGACGTAACTCATCATTTATTTGTTTAGCCCTAATATTACGTATTACAAGTCTGATCTTTCAAACAGGTTAAACGATCATGCATGGATGAGTCTCAATCTAATCCTATCAACATCTCAAACAGCATTGGATCAACGACAAAGATTCCTATTCTTTACACCCAGGATTACGAAGTTTGGGCGCATCATTTTGAAGACTATCTCATCAGATCTGAAGATAATGGGTATCTTATTTGGGAAGCAATTGTGTCTGGACCATTTGCTCACTCAGGAACATCTAAAATCATTAAAACTCAGAAAGACTATAATGATCTGTTAAAAGATGTAAAAGACGTTGCTCAAGACGAAAAGGAAAAGTTTCAGTGTAACATTAAAGCATTGAGACTGATTCGATTCGCTCTTCAATATGATACATTTAGGTTGGTGAGTTCCTGCAGTACCACTAAATAAATCTGGGATAGGTTGCGAGAGCTATATTCCACAGATGAAGATTTGGAGCATTCTATTCAGACCTTGCCTTTGTCTGAGTTTGGTGAATTTTAGCAGAATTCTGACGAAACTGTCACTCAAACGTTTGATCGCTTCAATCATCTTCTTATCAAGATGATCAAACATGATATAGAAAGGAAGTTGATTGAATAGAAGGTCACCTTTTTGAATGGCCTAAGATCTGAATGGAGAGTTGTCGTGTCTACAGTTAAAGCTCATGAGCAGTTCAAGTCATATTCATTGGAAAAGCTGGTGGAAATTCTGAAATCCCAAGAAAAGATTGTCATGCAAGAGAAGAATGTGGTCTCAAGTTTGGGGTCCTTGGCTCTCCTATCAAAAGGCAAGAATGCAGTGGAAGACGAAGATCTGAACCTAGAGGACTATGATCTTACATCGGAAGATTATGCTATGATGGTGTCCAATCCCATGTGGTTCATCAAGAAGAGGCTTCCTACCAATAAAAACAGAAATTGGCAGGGGAGCTATAGTTCTGAAAAGGTAAGGGAGGAGCCGAAGACAGAGGAACCAAAGAAAGAGGCGAAAGTTGAAGGAGATTCTGGCGTTAGCTGCTATTACTGTGGAGGAAAGAACCATAATGCTAAAGATTGTGTTCTGAAAAAAAATGGCAGAAAAAGATGAGGAAAAAGATGAAGAGGCTGTCTTAATGAAAAAGCTTGAAGAGATCAAGAGGAAGAAAGCTGCTACTAACCCTTCTATGAATGCTCTTATTGTACAGGGTTCGGCAGAGGATGACGAGTTCGGTGGCGTGCAGGTATGGTCAACCAACTCAGAGGATGATGAAGTGAGAAAGCCTTCACATGGAAAGGCATATGTTGTGAGAGGTGACAAAAGAAGTGGGAAGTGTTTAATGGTGACTGGTGTATCTCACATGAGGGGATACAATACTGATGGTGGAAAAGAGGACACCAAGGAGCCAGAGGACTTATGCTTCACAGCAAAACCTCTCAGTATGCAGATCAATGAGCTTGATGAATTGATCAAGAAGGTACAATCTCTTTTTACTTCATTCAAAGTCCCACAGAAATCATATGAAAAAGAATTAAATGGCTTAAATTCAAGAATCTCAAATCTGGATAGTTGTTTAACTCAAACACGGGTCACCAATTCTAACCTAACTGACCAAATAAGCAGGGTGTCATCCAAGAGTGAGGAGCGAAGGATGTGGATAGAGCAAAAAGAGTCGGAGCTGATAAAGTCTAAGGATGAAAACACTTATTTACAAAGAGACAATTTAAAACTTTTAAAACAGAGAAATGTTTTTTGTTTGATTGCTAAACGACTTTATGCTAACATCACTCAATTACATCTGAATTGTGAAATAGGGCAGAAAATTCATCGCATGATTTTGCCTTTCCTTGAGTTTAAGGAGGATGAAATCGATGCTGAAGCATATAACTGCGAGAGTATTGTATCGTCTGATGATGTGAATCCCACTTACATGTATGGTTTGGACAAAATAGAATCTTTCATAAAGTCCAAGGACCATAAGGACATGCTGAAAAACCTTTTGGATGAAAACGATAAGCTGAAACTAAGGACCGAAACCATACAAAAATTTGACTCGTTGAATGCCAATTTAAGTTCAGAAAATAAAATTAATGTTGAAAACGCATCTGAACTTAATGAGGACGATGATATGAGTGTAATTTCTGTAGAGGATGAAGTCGACTATTCTGAGTTTGTCAAGAGCGAACCCGAAAACCACAAAAATCTAATTTCTGAAAATTCTATGGAGTTTGCTCGTTTGTCCCAAAATAAGTCCCCGATTCTTGAAGAAAAAGCAGTTGTGTACCAAAAGGGGAGAACAACGCCAAATCAGGTATATAAGGTCACAGGAGTAACCGAGCATCAAACAGCCGAACTCACTGCCGTAGTGAACGACGATAACGCAGCTGGCTGTGATGAGTTTTTTTGGTCTGCTCCTATAGATAATGTTGACAAAACTGTTGGTCTGTCAGAGCTGACGTCCTAGAAAACCAAAGGCAGATATGTACCAGAGCCATTGAACAAGCCTGACAACTTCGACGTGCCAAGCACTAGTGGTACAAAAGAAGTTCCTGTAGAAGAAGTCACTTCCACAAGCGAAATATCATCTGTGAAAAGTGAACCGGCTGAAAAAAAGCAGAAGCAAAAGGCTAACATCCACAAACAGCCGAAACAAGTGAAGGATCAAAAGCAGCAAAGGAATTAAAGATACAAAAAGAATCTCTCTGAGCGAAAGCAGTTTTGGCGCTATCAAAACAATCATTTCTCTTATCATGATAGAAATTCAAAGTCAGAGAAAAAGGATTTCAGGGCGCATGAGGAACGGAACTGAAAGGATAGGTTTGGTTCAGAGAGCATAAGCAACCGAAAGGACAGGTTCGGTTCAGAGAACAACGACAACCGAAAGGATAGGTTTGGTCTCGAAAGCAATAGCTACCGAACATCCAGGTTCGGTCCCTCCAATGACCAAAAACAAAAGGATCATATCGAACCGCAAGTCAGAAGAAATTCCCATTCTAATTCTTCTAGCTCTCAATTCTCTTCTAAACCTAATTATGTTCCTGCTCAAAGTTCGAAATCATCAAAGGATTTGAAAGGAAAAGTGAAGATTTCCTCTGTCAAGAATGACCGAAAGCAGTCTAAGGCCCAAACGCCAAAACCTGAAACCAAAACGACTGTAGCTAATCCTAAAAAAATCAAAGTATACACCATTAAGAAGAAAGATGAAACAACATTAATAAAAAGAACATATCTTGTTGATGTTTCTCTTACTATTCCTGTTCCTGTGAAAGGCTCACGTGGACCCAAGAAACTTTGGGTTCCTAAATCTGCTTAATTTTTGCAGGTTATAAGTGACGAGCAGTTC
The DNA here is from genome assembly GCF_002870075.4 of Lactuca sativa. NCBI lineage: Eukaryota > Viridiplantae > Streptophyta > Magnoliopsida > Asterales > Asteraceae > Lactuca > Lactuca sativa. The sequence continues at coordinate 55,428,500 of NC_056624.2, forward strand.
GACGAAGAATGGTACATTGACAGTGGTTGCTCACGTCACATGACAGGGAGGAAGGAGGAGCTAAGGGAGTTTCGATCTCTTCAGAATGGTGGGAATGTCAAGTTCGGCAACAATTCTTATGGAACGATAAAGGGTTATAGGATGATAACCAATGGAGACTTCAAAATAATAAAGGTTGCGTATGTTGAAGGTCTACAGCATAATCTCATCAGTGTATCTGAACTGGTAGGAGGTACCGGTCTGAAAGTTTCATTTGACGATGAGGGTTCACAAATCATAGAAAAGAAAACAAAAAGAGTGATTCTCAAATCAGAACGCAAAGGCGAAATGTTTCCTCTCAATCTCAAACCTATCAAAGGAAATCCAGCTGTATGTCTTTTATCCAAAGCACATTCTGAAGAAAGTTGGTTGTGGCACCGAAGGCTCTCACACCTTAACTTCAAAGACATCAACAAGCTTGTCACAGGAGGTCATGTTAGGGGTCTCCCATTGCTCAAGTTTGATCGATAACATATGTGCGCTGCATGTGAAATGGGGAAGCAAAGTCGTCAAAGTCATCCATCCATTATAAACACAAAAGTTGTTGAACCACTTGAGTTGCTTCACATCGACTTATGTGGTCCATCATCAATAGAAAGCATTGGCGGTAGCAAGTATATCCTTGTTATTGTTGATGATTTTTCACGTTTTACATGGGTGTTCTTTCTGAAGCACAAATCTGTGGCTACTCTGAAGCTAAAGATGTTTATTAAGCAGGTTGAAGTGCAACTGAGAAAAGTCGTTCGCAACATCACGAGCGACAATGGACAGGAGTTCAAGAACAAAGAATTTGAAGACTTTTTGGCAGAAAAAGGAACCAGTCACAACTTCTCAGCTCCCTACACACCTCAACAGAACGGAATTGTCGAAAGACGAAACCGATCCTTGTGTGAGGCGGCCCGAACGACGCTAAGTTTCGCTTCTCTTCCTTTATATTTCTGGGCTGACACAATTGCTGCAGCATGTTGCACGCAGAATAGGTCTTATCTCAACAAGCGCTTTTCTCTTACTCCTTATAAGATCATAAACAACAGAAAGCCGAACGTAAAATTCTTCCATGTATTCGGCTCACGATGCTTCATCTTCAACTCCAAAGAACATCGTAACAAGTTTGACGTTAAAGCTGATGAAGGAATATTTCTGGGATACTCACTTACTTCAAAAGCATACCGGGTTTTAAATAAGCGTTCGAGGAAGATCGAAGAAACATATTATGTGACTTTCGATGACAACTACGTCAAAAAGCTAAAGGCTACTGAAGAAGGAATTGGAGAGATTTTTACTCAAACTGGTCAAGTCACGGCCTCGATTGCAAATTTGTTCGAACAGTTTGTGGAATTATTTGATGAACCTGAGAAAGTTACTCTATCGGAGGCCAAGGCTGCAGACAACAAAGTCGACCATCTGAAGCAAATCGTCGAAGATGCCGCCAAAAGAATGGGTAAAGGAGAACATGTTCCAAACGAACCTCCTAAGCATGGTGCTTCAGTTGAGGGGGAGAATCCACCTCCTTCAAAACAACCGAGCTCACAAATTGAGGGGGAGGATTCTATTCCAGTTCCACCCAAAAGCTTAACTGTACCCGAAAGCCCTTCTGCACCCGAAAGCCCTTCAGCACCCGAAAGCTCATCAATACCAGAAAGTCCTGTAGCACCAGAAAGTCCAGCTACACCAGAAAGCTCTTCAGTTAAGGGGGAGAATGCCGATATATTCGACGACGTCAATAGTCAATCTGAATTAGAAGAAATGGTGAATGCTGAATTGGATCCATCCTATGATCCAAATTACCCTCCTCTTGTTAAGTGGACCAGAGATCATCCTATATCCCAGGTAGTGGGTAATGTCTCTGAAAAGGTCCTGACCCGATCTCAACTGAAGGCAAAGCAAACATCTCTATTTTCCAAAGTAGAGTTCTGCATGTATAATTCTTTCGTATCAAAAGTTGAACCGAAGACAGTTAATACTGCTCTTGATCACTCTGACTGGGTTCAAGCTATGCAAGATGAACTCAACGAGTTCCAAAGAAATAAGGTTTGGCGCCTCATTCCAACTCCTAAAGACGCCTCAGTTGTTGGTCTCAAATGGGTGTTCAGAAACAAAATGGACAAGGAAGGCAATATAATTCGAAACAAAGCTCGTCTAGTGGTGAAAGGATACTGCCAGGAGGAAGGAATTGATTATGAGGAACCTTTTGCTCCTGTAGCGAGGCTGGAATTTGTTCGAATATTTCTAGCCTATGCTGCACACAAGAACTTTGAAGTCTACCAAATGGACGTGAAATGCGCCTTTCTGAATGGAGAACTTGAAGAAACTGTTTACGTGGAGCAACCTCCTGGATTTGTTAATGAAAAGTACCCCAATCACTGTTGTATTCTGGACAAAGCGGTTTACGGTCTGAAACAAGCACCTAGGGCATGGTATGAAACGCTAACCAAGTTTTTAAAGTTGTCAAAAATTCAAACAAGGTTCGGTTGACCCAACCTTCTTTCGTAAGACGGAAGGTAACCACCTTATGATTGTTCAAATCTATGTCGATGATATCATCTTTGGCTCAACGAATCCTAGCTTAACAGCTGAATTCAGAAAGCTGATGGAGATTAAATTTGAAATGAGCTCAATGGGTCCGATTAACTTTTTCCTTGGTTTAAATATTAGACAGCGACCCGAAGGCATCTTTATCAACCAGGAAGCTTACACCAAGACTCTTCTTGCTAAATTTGGCATGATGGGAGACTCAAAGGTTAAAGTTCCAATGGCATTCGGCACCAAGCTCACACCATCCTTGGAAAAACCGGAAGTCGATATTACGTTATATCGCCAGATGATTGGTTCTTTAATGTACCTTACTGCTAGCAGACCTGATATAATGTTTTCTGTCTGTTACTGTGCTAGATTTCAGGCGAATCCTCGTGAACCCCATATGCTTGCAGTGAAAAACATACTCCGGTATCTAAAACGAAGCACCTCTCTCGGTTTATGGTATCCATCAAACTCAGGTTTCTTCGTTCAAGCCTACTCAGATGCAGACCTTGGAGGTTGTGGTTTAGACAGGAAAAGCACCATTGGAGGCTGCCAATTCCTAGACGGGAAGTTGGTTAGCTGGCAATCAAAGAAACAGACATGTGTATCTCTGTCTACAGCCGAAGCAGAGTACACCGCAGCTGCCTCCTGTACATCTCAAGTGATTTGGATCCAAAGCCAGCTCCGGGACTATGGACTCAATATGAAAAAGATCCCACTATATTGCGATTCAGAAAGTGCAATTAGGATCTGTCATAACCCAGTGCAACATTCCAAGACCAAGCATATAGCACTGAGGTATCACTTTATTAACGATCATGTGGAAGATGGGAACGTCGAAATTCACTTTGTTCGAACCACTGATCAACTGGCTGACATCTTCACCAAAGCTCTTGTTGAAGCATCTTTCAACAAAATTCTACAAGGGCTAGGAATGATGGAATCGGAGTCAGTACCAAAGACTACTTCTCAAAATTAAAAGTTGGAAGCGAAATAGACCAAACGTTCGGGTTCGGATCTCATGTGTGCCTAAATGAACTGAACGCTCGGGTTCGGTCGTATTTTCTGATCGTCGCGTATCACTCAAAGGTAGTTTCTTTGGTTGTAAACCTTTTGTATTATTTTCTCAAATTCATTTCTCTTATTTTCAAAGTTCTTTTCTTTTTCAAACTTATTTTTTTTGGCAACCGAAATAGACCGAACGCTCAGGTTCGGTTCCAAAAAAAATTTTAAACCGAAATAGACCGAATGCTCGGGTTCGGTTCCAAAAAAAAATTTGTGTGTGTCATTCTTTTTTATTTTGTGTGTCTCATTTTTTTTAAATCAAAAAAAATTCCAAATTTTTTTTTATTTTCTTTTCGTGAATTCAAAAACTCCAAAAATATTTTTTATTATTTTTTTTTCTATTGTTTTGTTTTGTTTTGTGTCTTATCTTTTTGTGTGTCTATTTGTGGGGAAATCCTTTCACTAGTTAAGTGTCCCTAGAAGCATGTTGTTGTATGTGTCCAAAGCCTCACCTGATTCTGAATAATAGCCTTACTGACTTGGTACAAACAAACCTTGTCTTCCCAATTAGGCTTTCATATTTATTCTAATCATGAGCTACCTAACTCTCTTCTCACATGAGATAAGAGTTTTTTGCTTGGTCCCTATTTTACCAGCAGAGGTACTTTGGTTTCTTTACACCATGTACATTACTTTTCTCCATCTCATTCGCTTCATAAACGTAACCCTTGAGACTCTTAGAAATTACCGCTGAGGTTTATGGTTACACAATTTCTGTGTTTATGATCTTAGCTTCGTGTCACTACGTACTAAGTGAAACCCACAATTCAATACCTACTATGCATTAACGGTGAACAATCAATTTTGCTCTAAGCTTTCACTAACGAATTGACGGATATATCAATGAGGATGGAAAGTCAAATCTGTAATTTTCTTTTGTGTGATTCCTATGAAATTGTTAAGTCCAATAACATTTCTTCCCTTGGAATCCAGTTTTAAATTTTTTTTTGAGATTTTACATAAACTATTTTATCTTGCCACTTAAATTATTTCAAACCTATTTGTTCAATAGACTACATTGGTCTCACAAGGACTTCGTTCGATTTCTGTCTTATATGAAGATCATGAATTCTGAATTGAAGCAAAAGCCACCCAAATAAGCCTAATTAAAAGAAGCCTTTCAACACTTCTCAATAAGTGTCTGATCGTTATTCAACGGGAAACCATACAAACACTTTAAAGTCTCTCTTGACTTTGAAGGAAGAGATTCGTGCCCGGGATCTTTTGTTTCGTGTCTTTACTGACATCACAAAATCCCTCATATATGTTGCTTTATTTCTTTTTCTTTTACACACTAAGCATGAAAATCTTTTTGATTTTCCAAAATTTTGGTTTCATTAATTACAAGGCATAATTTTTAAATGGGATTTGCAGTTATAAGGGAGTTGTGGTTAATATTGATCCACGTGGTCAATTTTGCTTTAAGATGTCGTTTAATCTAAAAGGATAAGATGCTGACTCAGGCGGGAGTCCAATCGATTTGATTTTCAAACGGCGCTTGAAGGCCAGGCGTGCAAAGTGGAACCGTTTCGTTTAAAAACGGCGCCTGATGGGAAGACGTGTAAATCGGGACTGACACTCTCTCTCATGCATAATCATCGGTGATACCAACTGTCACGCATCCATCACTTCCGAAAAACCCTTCGTATTTCCCTCGAAGATTTGGGACAGATTCTTCTCTCTCCTCTACCCACAGTATAAAAGGTAACGTAAACCATTGTTTACCTCTTTACTGCACCCATATTTCAGAGAGCAAGAAAACCTTCAAGCATTCTACTGTTCATCATCTCTCCCATCTTCTTCACAACAATGGTGGATTCATCATCAGTTCATGCCACCTCCCACATCCTCCCGATTCGTCCGCAACAGAGTTTGATCATCGATCTCACTCCTCAGGTCTATGATGCTTTCATGTTCCCGATAATCGAATGCCTCAAGTACTCGCCGATTGCTCCTGCTCTTACCAAAGTTGAAGCAGTTCGTATGGAGTTCTTATCTCAGATTTTCGCCACTGCTCATTACGACAAGGCAGTCGACAGGATCTTCTTCGATGTGCTCGATCACAAGGCGTCAATCTCCAAGCAAAGGTTTTGCTCAATTTTAGGGTTTGAACCTGATTCAACTAGGGTTAACCCTGAATCGATTCCGGTAGGTCACATGTTCTCTATGTTCTACAACATGGGGTATACTGAGATGCTGACAACGGTCACGAAGTTCAAGAAACCGTGCCTGCCTCCTCAGTGGAATGGGTTGTTTACAGTGCTGTTCAAGGGGTTGTCTGAACGCAATGCTGGATCAGACGGGGCAAGTCGTCTGTTCATCTCGATTTTGTACGGGATCTACAACGGTATCAACTTGGACTACGGTTCAGTCCTTTGGCAACAGTTGATTCAGAGTCTGTCTTCTACATCTCGGCATTCCGAGATTTCCTACGCTCGTTTTTGGACTCTTATTACAAAATGGGAGATGGACAAGTACCACGTCCCCATTGTTGCAGGTTCTCCAATGTCTTCGATTGGTACTTTCCATACCACGAAGATCATTGTCTCCGATGCCTCCAAGTTCCAATTCAATGGCTCAATCCAAGAGTCGATGTATGGAGACGTTCCTGCTGACAGCCGGATTATTAAAACATACAAGGAGTTTCGACGCTCTGGTCCGAGAGAGCTTACTCCTGAAATGGTCAAGTCCATCCATGAAGCTGACAAGCCTGCGTCAAGGGGAAAGAAGGCTGACAAAGGCAAAGACAAGCAAGTTGGTAAGGGAGCGAAAGGCCCATCTCCCAAGAAACGAAAAACCACCAGGGCTGTCCAATCTCCTCCGCTGAAGAAGAGAAAAACCCAACCAAGGCGAAAGCTGGTTATCGCTTTCTCCTCAAGCGAATCTGAGGGAGAGAGTTCTGACTCTGATGGATCTCCTCGTGGTAACACTCCACCACGATTGCCTACTCCAGAAGTTCACTTTTCCACTTCTCCAATCTCTTCTCCACCAATTACTATTCCTTTTTCCATTCTCCCCATAACCTCCACCACTCAAATACCATCCACCTCCATCCCAGTACCCCCACCCATCTTTACCGAAGCAACTCCTACAACCGCAGACATACGAACCAACGTATCTGATACGGGGGTCATACTGACGCACCCAAACCCCCACCAACTACCGAACATACAACCCAACCCAAACCTACTACAACTACCGAACCTCCACCCTCACCACCCCCCTCGTCTCCTGCTCATGCAACAAAGAGTGAAGAACCATTCCTCGGTGGGGAGGACATGACCTTTGATTCGGTCTATTATAGTCCATTTCAGGTTCAGAGTGATGACGATGATGATGCTCCTGTCATAAAGAGGCATCTCAAGGAGCTTCACGATAAAATAGATTCGATCATCGCCTCCTCTTCTTCATCACAGTCCTCCATCTCTGAAGCTGCTATTCAGAAGATCGTTGATGCTTTTTCCAAAGCTCATCAAGTCTCTCTAGACTCCGCCACTGCAACCATTGATGCCTCAACCAAAGCCTGTGAGGCAGGGACCGAAAAAGTCGATAAACTATTCACTGATGCATCTTCTTTGTTACAGTCATTACAGGAAAATGCTGAAGCCACCAAAACAAAGCTGGAACCCATTGTCAACCAACTGGCTACCTCCGTTGCATCAGAACTGAAGTCCTTTGCTTCTCTTTGTCACACTCTCTTAGACGACCACTCAGCGTTTAAAGTGACGATTGAGGAATGATTGACTAAGCTCCATGAGGATCTTGCAGCTGAAAACTCACTCATGGACGCTCTTACCAGAAAGACCACCGCTCTGAAGGTCAAGAGTCTTCAACTCTACAATTCTCAAAAGGAGATTGAGTCTCTTCGAACTGAAAGAGAGGTGATTTCATCGTGTGTTTCGGATGTCCACGCATCTATCTCAAACATCATGGAAGCACATGACCCGATACTCAACTATTATGTGAGGCGTGATCTTGCAGAAAAACTTTCTCCTGCCCTCTCTCTCCTGAGCAAGATTGAAGGGATCCTTGATTTCGTATCCATTCTGAAACAAGGGGGAGAAAAAGAAAATGTGTCTCAACCGCCTCCTACTTCAACAGCAACACACACAACTGAACCCCCTCCTACAGGCCAAGCCTCAGGTTCGGTTGTAAAAGACAAGGGCAAGAAAACTGCTGAGGAGAGCGATGATGATGATAAGGAGACCATTGCCGACCTTCTGAAAAGGCAAGGTCGAGATAGAAATGTTGACATCAGCGCTCATGTAGCTAGAGAGGCTAAAGAAGCCGAAAGAAGATAGAAAGAAGCTCACGACCTTCTCGAGAGCAGGAAAACTCTTTTTCCTCCTTGGACTCTTGAGAAGTTGCTGAAAGAAGCTATCGATACTTCAAGCATCTTGTGGCTAGAACCGGTGATCTCTCTAGATCGTTCTAATACTGTCGATTCTCAGTTCGATATGCCACTGACCCGAAAGGCGTTCGTATTCCATGCCTTTGACAACATTGTTGAGTTCCCTCATCCTCATCCAAAGGTTGACAGGGACTTAGTCGATTTCTATCTGAGGGCCGCTCAACCACAGTACCAAACATGGAGCGCTCAGAAGATTATCAATGTTCGGGTTCTAAAGCCATACAGGGAAGGAAACTTCACCAACGTTCGGTTTAAGGTGCTGAGAGGATCTGCCAAGACCGAACATGCCTTCTTGCTTGCTGATCTTCCCAACTTAAATCCACACGACTGGATCATCTTGTACAGAATCCTTCTTACAAACGAAGCAGAATATGGTCCGATCATCGAACACTTCAAGAGGATGCTTGTTTGTTACATCATGGAAGTCGCCAAGATGGATCAGGAGATAGCGAGCGTATTCAAGAAAAAGCCTACCATATCTCCTATTGGCTCAGCAAGTGACCTAAACATGATGCAGATGGGAAAGATAGACCCAAAGAGAAACTCCGTTATGTTTACCAGAAACGAAGGCCAGAAATGTCTTTTCGCTTTGGCAGACAAACATCTCTATACCACTGCATGTCTAGAACATGTCTTAGGGATTATTCATAGGTGCAAGCAGAACACATCGGATGACAAGAAGTACTTTGATGATATGATTCAATGGTACATTCGCTTCAGACAGACAATCCTCGTTCTTATCTCACGTCTGTTTGATACAACCAAGAAAGTTCCAGCAGCTGGTCCAAGCAAGAAGAAATGATAGTCTCGGTCCAAATTGACGCAAAGGGGGAGATTGTTAGGTCCAGTTTAGTATTGCGTCTTTTGGGCTCGTTAGCTAGTCCAAGTTTTTTCTCCGGTATGGGCTTGTCCATCCGTGAGTTTTATGTAGGGTTTATTATAAATAGATGCTTGCATGCATCCTAGAACGTAACGATTAGATAAGAATTGATAGAGATTTTCAATTGTATTCATCGTTCTTATTTTGTAACCCTAGAATCCTCTACAGTGGAAGTTCTTAATCGAGCTCTGTTGAGGATTGAGTTAATCTAATCATTCGACTCATTCAGATCTATACTTGTGTTTTATCTCACTGTTTTTACGTTCTTTATTTACCTGTTACAAAGATCTAATCGATCAAAGAGTTTTTATAACTCATCATTTGTGGTAGCTAATTTTTGTATCCCTATCGGTCTTTAAATTCTTGAGCTGCTAGGATTACAGCTTGAAACCCTAATTGGATAACTTAGGCCTTAAGCAGTCCACGAATCCTTCTAGAATAAGGCTCAGATGAATTCAAGGAGTCCATACACCTTAATTTCGTCCACCCTATGATCCATAAGGATCTGCAGCCCAAAACCAACTATCATACAATTGACAGTTACAGTCCCCTTTATTTAATTAGTCTCTTTTAGCCACAAAAATAATTCTTAATTAATTCTTGTCTAATATTAATTAAACTATATAATTTCTCCTTTAATATATTAAGCATATAATATATTAATAAATCATAATAATCTCTTTATTTATAAATCATCCTATCATGTTGCTTTGGTGAAGGCAACCCAAAAGGACCATGCACAACCGGGTCAAGTACTTACCAAATATAGTTACGGGCTTAGACACTAATCCAACAAATGGCACCAGGGCGATGCAACTCTCCAGGCACGATTATCATTCAATGTTCTGCCAAGGGCCTTGACCTCGTGTGATGCTAAACTTTGGAAATATGTTTTCGGATACATTTGTCGCAGGAATGGTTTTGTGAGTTATTCCTCATTAACTGTCATTGGCACTAGAATGGTACACTCAGTTGAGATTCATAAATTATTGAACGTCTCGCCAAGGGCAAAGTTAACTTGTTAACTTGAAAAACTGAATCGAGTTCTTTGATCAAGGATATGCAGGGGCTAACATCAAAAATAGCCACGAGTAGCTCTCTAATACTCAACAAATCGCAGTGTGTTCCTCCGTGTTCACACAGATACTGCTAGTAGTGTCCATCTGAGCCAAGGTTGGGTCCTTGAACAAATGTGGTGAGAAGGGTCTTTATGACTCTGTGATCTACAGGTACTTTTATTCTTGGTTACTTTCAAGAGGCATCTGTGATCGATGAAAACTATTCATTAGAAGCAACAAGAAGTGAAAAAAATTTCAACACACAACCTTTTAACCGCAGAAGCATGGTGAAGTTGTTTTTGAACTTATGTGACAAACTGCATTGAAGCCTTCTCAATCAATTTTTATACTATCTATGAACTTGCTAAAGTGATCAAGAAGCATTGAACTCTATGTAATTATAAGGAAGAAATTTATAGTTGAATGTGCTGTTCTTAAAGAACCATTACAAGAAGCCTTTTATGGCGAGTGTGTGTTAAAAGTTAAATTTTGAAGGAAGTCCAACTACTAAAGATGAATTCATTCATGTAGAAGAATCATATGTACATCTTGTAGTCAAGTTGTGAAGAGATCGAGGAAAGAGATAAAAGTCATGATCAAGGAAGACTAAAATGAAAAGAAAGCTACAAACCAAGGGGGAGATTGTTAGGACATAAATTTGTCGTTTATACTTTGCTTCTCAAGGATCTTAGAGTTCTCGGTTTAGGACCAAAATCACTATGATCTCAATGGTACTTGGACTGAAACCACCATGTGATTTTGGCGGGCTTAATGATTTTTTCGGTTAGGCTTGGCTTTAGTAATTAGGTATTAGTATATAATGTGTTATTGTCAGTCAGTTAGAGAGTTAGTCATTCAGTTTTATCAGAGAGAGATTTATAGAGCATTAACAGTTAAAGAGAAATCGTTTGATCTTATGTACCTGACTATTAATCAATAGTAATGTGCATTGAAGATTTGTGTTTGTGCTCTTGATTTGTGTTTATTGTTTTGTCTTTATCACTTGATTAGGATTCCACACTAATCTCATGTTTTAGATTGATACCTAGATTTGGGTTTTACATTTTTATTAAATTCGACTTATATCAAACTTGATTATTATATTTTGTGATATTTTGCTATGTATATGTATGTAACTTCAAACATAAGGTCGTATCGTCTTAAGTCCCTTACACTTTACTACAACCATTAACTCTTCGACCCAATGGTCATTATGCATAGCGCTATTAGGAATTGACAACTCCTCACTCACTCGATTGCTTGAGTGCATTTTACCATGTTCATTTATGGAACGATAAACATAGATCTTGACAGGGCATCAGTCATACGCTTGGTTGTGAACTCATTTTTTATTGTTACATGCATACAAAGATTATTACATGCATGTAAACTTGATTACTCATTTTAGTAATGTACTTTTATTTATGGAAACTTTTAATACTAAACCTTGATTTAGTAAACCTGTAAACTCACCAACTATTTTCATAGTTGACAATCGTTTTACATGTTTTTTCATGAAATAACTAGTAAGTGGATATAAATATTCATCATCATAGAGCATGCTGCATCGTGTAGAAGTTATTTTATGAAGTTAACTTTTGAGCAACATTATTTTGGGAAACTTGTATTTTGTTTAGTTTAAATTTTGGGTTGTAAACTTTAACTTACTACTATGGTGATGTATATTTATCTTCTGCAATGAATGCTTTATCGTTTTCATATCCTGCATTTCCGCTTTAGCAGGGTGTGACATTACTGTTGTTCTGATGTTTTCCTTTGATCGTGCTTATTGAAGGTGTGAGCCAGTGATTTCTGAACCCTGACAGCTGAGAAAATTCAAGAGTATTCATGATTTTTTTTCGATTTTGGCCCTCAGAATTAATAACAACCAGATAATGAGTTTTAAAGAAGCAATGGGACAACATAATGAATAACTGCGGGCCCAAAGCTTAATAAGTTCCTCAAAATACCACATATCATACATATCAGCGGGCCCAAACCCAGGGTGTATTTCAACACTACGTGAATGCTATAATCCAACCATAGTCTTACAATTACTTCCAAATTATAGCTCAGTTATAACCATTCTGCCATGATTCAACCATATTCTTCCATGCAAGTCACAAAGAAAACCAAGTGTTGTGATCCAACTATAGTCTTTCATACAAGTATTATGATCCAACCATAATCTTCCATACGAGTGTTGTGATCTAACCACAACCTCTCATGCAAGAGTCACAGAAACAATCTAGCAACCTACATAGTATACTGAGAAGACTCACCTTGCAGACATACTCAACATCTAACAGTTGTAAACTTTACCCTTCTAGTCATCATTTAGGAATAGATCTGAGAATGGAAGCTTCTAGATTCGATGGAAACGGATTAATGCATTAAGTTGTTTGATTCCTAGCCAACTTGATTATTTCATGGGGAGAACTTTGCAAGTTGATGCAAATTTCCTGATTTGTTCATTTAGTGGGAGAACTCGACGAGTTGAAGGACAACTCGGCAAGTTGGGTCAACTCAGACCATTGTCTTTGACTTTTGACTTATAATTAATGGAATTATGGGCTTAGTATAAGGCTTGTAGGGGGTGGGCCCAATTTGGAAAATTGGGCCATTAGTGGGCTTTGATGGATCTAGTAGTTTTTGGTATTTCGGGCTTGAGTTATTAATGGGCCATCAGGATACAAAGTGTTTGCACTAGAAAGAATGGTTCGGCCTTAAGCTAGGGCCATGTAAGGAGGCTATGCTCAATTTGGAAAATTGGACCATTGCTTGATTTGTGGGCTTTTGGGCCTTTTAGATTGCAATTTGGATCATAGACTTCGTCAAAGCTAAGTTAGGGGTAAAATTGTAACACCCATAATCAGAAAGACCAAGAAAGGAAAGGAAAACCCTAAGTTAAAGGGCCAACTCGTCGATTCCAAGGAGGAACTCAGCGAGTCGGAGCGGGATCCGGGGGATCGAGTAAGTAACCGACTCGGCGAGTCGGAAAAGGGGACTCAGCGAGTCCGGTCTGAAGAGGGAAACCCAAAATCCGGGACTTTGTGCACTATTTAAGCACCTCATTCTTTTCCTTAAGGTTCCTTTACACCTCTTCTCATCCAGAACATCGAACCCTAGCCACCATATCCGTTTTTTGAGCAAAGATCTAGCATTGGAGTTGTGATTTGAAGCTTGGAAGGGAAGGAAGTTCATAGTGGTGCAAGAGGAAGCCTTGGATCCAGAGTTGGTGTGGCTTTTCAAAGCATTTGAAGGTAAGAAGGCATTACCTTCACTCCTTGACTCATAGTTTCCTTTTTATCATGAGATTTGGGGCTTTTATGCCATGTTGTAGAGCCAATTGGAGTTAGAAGTCCAGATCTGAAGTTGCTACTTTAGATCTAAGTGTATTCTGGCCTAGAGAATCCTAAAGTATCAGTCTTTAGGGTGTAGGTGAAGCATGGTTGTCTTAAACCCGAGTTTGGAGTGTTTTGGGAATAGATCTCCTTAGCTACAGGTAAAGTTTACGCCTTTACATCAGGGATAGGTTTTGGAAGTATGGATCTATGATTTGGAGCCCCTGCATGGCTCAAAAAGCCACTGAATGGATTAAGAACTGGAGCGACTCGGCGAGTTGGATGAAGTTGGGCAGGAACTCGACGACTTGGAAGAACACCTCGGCAAGTCTGTTGAAGATTGCCTTGGACTCGCGCAAGTCTGTTCTTGGACTCGGCGAGTCAAGTCGTGAAACCCCAAACCCTTTGAGTTAAGACTCAGATCAGTGAGTTGAGTGGGGACTCAGTGAGTTGGACAGGTCAGGACACGGAAATCGGTAGACTCGGCGATTCGAGTTGCGAATGAAAGGATTCTGAGCTAATGAACTCGGCGAGTCAGTAGGCAGACTCAGCGAGTAGGGTTGACCTGGAAGATTGACTTTGCCCAGATTTGACATAGTTGACTTTTGGAGATCATTTAAGCTAAATGATATATGTTTTGATATTGGTAGCTCGGGGAGCTAGTGGAGTAGCGTTTCAGGGAATTGTCGGTCAGCATCCAGAGGGGTTACCAGCATGTTCAGCAGTACTTGGTGAGTTTCCCTTTGTGTGAATGGGTCTAAGGCCACAATGTCGGCTCATGTAGATATGAGTAGGAAGACCCAAGGGTTAGCCCTAGGCACTGTATGCCAGTATGATATTTAGGACCAAGGTCCATTGATAGCGGGCGGGTGCCCAAGCAATGGTTTGCATGATAGAGTATACTTGTTGTATGTGTGATACATGTATGTTCCTGGTAGGGAGGTGAGTGTGGGCGAGGTCTCGTATCTCACCAATAGCAGAGTGTGGATAGTGTTCCACATCTCATTAGCAGCAGAACAGGGGCGTGGCCCAAGTTAGGGAAAGAGTGAGTGTCGGCTGGGCCCGTATCTCACGATCAGTAGGAGCATGGACGGGGTTCCATGACTCATCAGTAGCAGGACAAGAGCAAGGCCCAAGATAGGCGAGGCCTCGGGACATGATTTATTAGTACATTTTAGTTTATGTGTTGTGATATGCTTATGTGTTAGTATATGCTAGCGGGCGAGGCCCAGTGACAGGCGAGGCCTAAGTGAAACAGATCTGTGTCCGAGTGGGGCTCGAAGCCAGGCGGTGCCTAGAGCGGCGGGGCCGTTGTAGCGGACGAGGCCCGAGGTAGGTGTGAGGCCCAGAATAGCGGGCTTGGCCCAGTATGTGCAATATGTGGTTATGCATGGTATGTGGTAGGTTGGGGGAACTCACTAAGCTTCGTGCTTACGGTTTTCAGTTTTGGTTTCAAGTACTTCTGGTAGCGGAGGGAAGAGCTCGGGGTGATCGCATCACATACACCATAGATTAGACAGCCTGGGATGTTTTACTCTGATAATGAGCATATGTTTTGAAAATTAATACTCTGAATTGTGTTATGGTTTATGATATCTTTTATGAATATGGTTTTAGAAATGATTTATAAGAGAAATTTTTAGTACGGATTTTTGGGACGTTACAAGTTGGTACCAGAGCCTTGGTTTGAGGGATTCGGACGTACTCTCGGGTGTCTCTGAACTCAAACTAAGGAATTTCTATAGAAGTTTTCAAAATCAAAAAGATGGTTTTGTAAAAAGAGTTTGAGAAAGAAAACAATTTTAGAAAAGCGAAAAGAATTCAGAAAGAAAAGAACTTTGATAAGAGAGTGTGGTGCATGCAATCAGCCGAGCTCAAGTAAGTACCCCAAAATAACCATATAAGTTTATGTTATGATTATCAGTTAGTAGAACAGCATGCTAGATTAGGACTAAGGGTCTAGGGAGGATGCCTTATGTGCCTGTTATATGTGCTTTTGAGCTTAATGATAGTGTTGGTTAGACAGTCGTAGGATAGCCTGTTTAGGTTATGCCTGAGTTTATGAGTTTGTGTTGCATGCTAGTACAGATTCCTGATATGAGATTATGATTGCTTGAGTATGTTATGGTTAGATTTTCCCCTTGTCTGAATGTTGCTTGCTTTGTGCATTGTGGGACTTCGAGTGATGGGAGCTAGCCATTAGGTGGATACGTCACGTTACATGTGATCAGGGTTGAATAATCTCAGAGTGTTGGATTTGGCCATATTGCCCAGCTCTTGTTTGAGTCCAACCGTTGTACGGACGAGTCTTTTACTCGAAGGATTATATGAGCCTCGTCACATGTGATGGTATCCAGGTGATGGCTAATTGGCATCATAAGGAGGCCTTCAGCGGCTGAGGACTGGTTTGGTTTGAGTCAGAGGTTTCCCTAGGGGCAAGCCTAGGATGAGGTAATGCTAGGAACAATAGTAGTGGAAAAGGGTCCTGGTGGTGTCGAAGTAGTTCTTGAGGAAAGTACGAATAGATGTGGAAGGTAGTATGGGCCCGTACTACTGAAAGTAGAGGATCCGTAGTCGATTCGGGAAAGGCCGAGACGAGACCGGGAAATTGGTAGTGCATGTGTTTGGTCTCGCAGCAGTGATAAGTATTCTGATAAGTGGATGTATTATATCTTCAGCATGGTGACGTTGCGAGAGAGACCAGTGGGCGGATCAGGCGTCGGAGAGGGATCAGGCTCGAGTTCAGGAGTCAAGCAGCTCGAGGAGCAGATGAGGGACTTGATATCAGCTAAGGTTATGCGTAGTATACTAGACCAGACTCCTGTGATCTTTGCCGCGGTCAACGAGGGTATACTGGAGATCTTGGATGAGAGGCTATGAGCCTTCCGTACCGAGATGATGGATTTGATGGGAGCACGTACTTTGACATTTCGAGAGTTCAGGGCTTGCGGGGCAGCAGATAATCATGGGGCTAGGGACCCCATTGCTAGCAGCAAGTGGTTGGATGATGTTGCCAATGCGTTCCGTACGGGCCGGTGCCCCGAGGGGGACAAGGTCAGACTCGCTTCCTGTCTTCTGAAGGACAGAGCGAGGGATTGGTGGGAGGAGGTTGGTCATGCCATTGCTCATGATGCTGCGTTGGACGCGATGAAATGGAGAGATTTCACGGCCAGGTTCAGGGTGGAGTTTTCGCCGATTATTAAGGTGCAGCAGTTGGCACGGGAGTTTCAGGATTTGACACAGACTACTGAGTCTGTGGCGGAGATCACCGCCAAGTTTAGGGAGAGGGTCCTTCTTGTTCCGCAGTATGTCGCGGATGAGGAGATGAAGAAGGCCCGATATCACGAGATGTTGAGGGCTGACATCAGGGAGTTCGTGAGCAGGTCTGGCTGTAAGACGCTGGAAGATATGACCTCTCGGGCTAGAGAGAGGGATATTGATTTGGAGCAGATCCGGAAGAGGAAGTCGGATGAGGTTCAGGTAGCCACAGGCTCGGGCAAAAGGCCCAAGGGATCGGATTCGAGATCGAAGGATTATCAGGACCGCAGCCGGCGCGGGAAGTGTGGCAGGGCGCACGAGGGCGCGTGCAGGAGTGGTAGCGGTGGTGAGTCTGGCTGCTTCAAGTGCGGTCGGACGGATCATTTTAGCCGAGACTGTACTGCGACCACCACTCAGGGATCCGACCTGATATGTTTTCACTGCAGTCAGCGGGGCCACAAAAAGGCCCAGTTCCCCATCAAACCTCTAAAATCTATTATTTTCAAATTATACAACATTGAAATATAAATCAAACCTCAAATATTTTTGACGTCACATGGAAACAAAGTTGCAATTCATGAATCATTCCTCACACTCGTGTTTTAATTTCTCATATTGTACAAATGTTTATAACTTATAGGGTTCTCTATACATGTTACAAAAACTTTTCATCAAAAGCATTTCATCAAATAGTAACCTGAATCCATCAGTCATTTGTGTTTATAGAATGTGAGCCTTCATGAAATAGCTTTCCTGCATACATGAGTTACAAGCATTAAAACATTAAAACATATATGAATTACAAGCATTAAAACATCATATATGAAATACTATTCCAGCAACAATAAATCCTAATTTCACTTAAAACATAATTTCCAACAACTATATACATCTAATTTCAATTAAAATGTAATTTTCAGTAACAATAACAACTAATTTAAGCTAAAATGTGGTTTCCAACAAAAATATATACATCAAATTTTAGCTAAAAATGTGATTGCCAGCAATAATAGCAACTAATTTCAACAATCGAACAACATTTTTCATATTTCAGCAAAGTATATACATTTTCAGCAAATAAATTTGATTTCCAGCACCTATGAACATCTAATCTCAGCAAATAAATCTGATTTTTAGTGAATGTACATACTATTTTCATGTTTCAGCAAACTAATCTGATAAATCTTATTTTCAATGAATGTACATACGATTTTCATGTTTCAGCAAACTAATCTGATTTC